>NC_084789.1:15505197-15842860 GCF_028858725.1 Colius striatus | reverse complement strand
TTGGCCCTGGAACAGAGACCACAAAGAAGAGAGCCACCAAGACTGTACAAGGATCAGTGTGTGTGCTGTAAAAACAGGGGACATTGGAAAAAAGAATGCCCCGATAGGTTCAAAGGATGAGAAAATGGACAGAAAAGGAGATCTTACAAACAAAAATAAGCCTGGGTACTTCAACACCACAATACTATTATTATTATACTAGTTATTATCCCTTCAGCAACTGCAAACCAAAACCAAGATGTCATGCGAATTTGTCCTATAACCATACAGATACTGGGGCCACTGGGCTATTGGATCACCCTCTGTGATCAACCCCCTCCCCTCTAAATCTTGAATGGGGCCTCTGAGTTATGAAAACCAAGTAACCCCTCCCCAAATGCCAACTGGGGCCTCTGAGTTACAAAAAACAAGTAACCCCCCCCAATGCCAACTTGGACCTCTGAGTTATGAAAACCAAGTAACACCCCCCCTCCCCAATGCCGAGATTCTTCCCAATTTACCTATAAGGGGACTTTGTCGTGCGCCAGACGTCTCTGCATGACTTACTGGTCCCATTTCCCTCTTTTCACATATCTTGTCCGCAGAATACATGGTCGTTGTCTGCTCCTGCAGTGAGCGACTGGGAGTGGAGTTCCTCTGAGAAAAAGAACTCGGGCCGCGGCTAGAACGTCCATTCCCTAGTTACTCCTGCAGCCAAGCAGAGCGCGTCCCATCCGGGGTGCCAAAATGATGTGCGGAAACAGACTCTATAACTCGAACAGTTATAGACTTACATTTGTTACAAAGTTACAAAATCATATGATTACATTATCCACCTATACAAAGGTGTCCCTGCTTTCACATGTAAATTAGGTCTTCTCTTCCTTTAATTTGCGTGATGTCAGTGATGGTCTTTGGGGACAAAGGCTGATAAGTCTTCTCACCCCTGATCTTTGCACAACTTCAGATATCACTTGGCCCCTCAAAGAACCGGTTTCACTCAATTTTCTGCCTCCAAGGAATTTGGAGGACCCTGACTTTTTTACAGCTCTGTGTGCAGATAGTTTTGTCTGTATGAGATAGAAGCTTTAACAGTTCATCAATCTTAATATGGACTGAGAGGGGCTAAGTGAGCTTTTTGAACAGCTTAAGAGAGAACTTATGAGAGATCATATGAGAGATCAGGGATGAGAAAGCCTCAGGACTTATCAGCCTTCATCTCTCAAGGCCCCAAAGACCATCACCAACTTGAGGACATCAGGCAAATGAAAGGAAGAAAAGATCTAATTTACATGTGAAATCGGGGACAGTGTTGTGTCTTTGTCTAGGCAGATAATGTCATCATATGATTTTGTAACTTGTAACAAATATAAGTCAAGCAAGTATGCTGAGTCAGGTGCTCACGTTTGTGGTGGAGGCCCCCCCCCCCGTGTCGCCCGGCGCCGCATAAACATACCTTCATAAACATACCTTCTTTATAACTCTTTGAGTTATAGAGTCTGTTTCCACAAGTCATTTTGGCATCCAGATGGGATGCACTCTGCTCAGCTGCAGGAGTGACTTGAGGAACGGATGTCCTAACCGCGGCCCGAGTCTTTTTCTTCGGAGGAACTCCACTCCCAGCCCACTCACTGCGGGAGCAGACAACAACCATCTATCCTGCGGACAAGGTATGTGAAAGAGGGAAAAGGGACTTGCGGTCGGGGCGATCGTTAAGTCGCGCAGAGACGTCTGACGCACGACAGAGTCCCTGTGTAAGTATGGGTTGGAAGAATCTCGGCATTGGGGGGGGGTTACCTGGTTTTCATAACTCAGAGGCTCCCAGCTGGCATTGGGGGGGCTTACTTGGTTTTTCGTAACTCAGAGGCCCCAGTTGAGATTTGGATGATTACAGGGCGAATTCGCATGACATCTTGGTTTTAGTTTGCAGCTGCGGAAGGGATAACAGCTGGTATAATAATAATAGTATTGTGGCATTGGAAGTACCCGGGCTTATTTGTATTTAAGATAAACGGATATTGTTGATATCGTGGTTAAAGTTGTGATATATGTGTGTGAATTGAGTGTTTGAATGAATGAGATGCAGTCTGACTGCGAAGTGAGTGCGGAGTCCTTATCCGCGGTTCCGTATCTCCGCGAGGAGACCGTCCGGAGACGGACGAAGCGTGTCAAGTAATTGTAGTGTTTCTTAACTTGTCTACAATATGTTTTATGTGAACTAAGGGGAGCCAAGAAATATATTTTAATAGTACTATTTTACACTATCAAGGTAGAGATAAGGAACGAGAATGAGAAGTTTGCCGGTGGTTTCAGCTTCCCGGTGTTAATGCATTAACGAGGAACTTTATATTCCCCTGGGGGGGGAGAGGATCCCGCCCCAAACAGGAGGATTGGGACTATATAAATATCAGGGATTATACTTAACTTTTGTGTGTGAGTTATACAGCAGAGAAGAAAGAACTCCGTCCACTGCCCCATTAGAAATTCCCTGTTTAAAACACCCCCATTTGGAACATGCTGGGTGGGTAAAACTGAAGTGTACTTCTTGACAAAATATATAACTGTAATAGCATTGGAAGGGTGGTGACTATGATAAGCATCTGTGCTGGTGTCCTGAGTGTGAAGAACACATAGCTGAGATTACAACCGTGTTTTGTGGTTGGGAGTTGGGATTACAGATTACATTTCAGAGAAAGAGTTACAAAGAGTAATTCAAGAATAAAGGAAAATAATGGGAAGCACCTCAGAGTGTGAGAGTCAAGAAAAGTCCATTAGGATGCATATTGACACATTGGAAAGATCTTGTGGGGACTAGGGGTACAGAAAGTAAAAAAACCACTTATAAAATACTGCAACCAGTGGTGGCCGCTCTATAAATTAGACGATGGAGAGAAGTGGCCTCAAAATGGAACTCTGAATTATAATACTCTCCTACAGTTAATGGTGTTTTTAAGGAGGGAAAGAAAATGGGATGAGGCTACTTACGCGGATATATTTTTCGCTCTGAGAAATCACTCAGAGTGGCAGCAGGATTGTGGGTTAACTCCTCCCCAAGATCCCCTGATACTGGCCCTAGAACGATAAAACAGGGGAAAACTAAAAACGTGCTGTTCGTCCTGTAGTGTCAGACAGCGCAGCACCAATAGAGATAAGGTGTATCAGGCAAATTATTTAGAAAGCCTGGAAGGCTATATACCTCCCTCCATGCCCCCTCCTAATGAAAGAGGGGGCAGAAGAAATAAAACAGAAAATGAGAATGGGACATATGGGTCCTCATGGGACAGTGAACATGGGGGATGTGTTTAGCCCAATGCCTACTGGCAACCAGGGTCCTCCAACGATGAGCGTAACTTTACCTAGCCCTGCAATGGGTCCTGGTCCCTCCATGGGACCAGAAGGGGCTATAAATATGGGAACACCCACTGATACCAGATAAAGGAACAGTGAAAAATGAGCCACAAGGCCTTGGATTCGGCCCCATTACATCAAGGACTTGGAGTAAAGTGGGTCCAATAATTTAAGCCCCACTGAGACAGGCGATGAGCCCAATGGGACCCGCAAAAATAAAGGTTCCCTTTACCACTAATGACTTAGATTCCTGGAAGGAAACAGTAAGAGAGTACCGAGAGGACCCTATAGGCATCGCTAAAAGGTTTGATATAATTCTTAAAACCTTAGATCCAGACTGGCGAGACATAGATGCTGTGTTGGATGCACTGACCGAAAAGAAAAGCTGTTGCTATTGAAAACCGCAAAAGCACAAGTACAGGCCCAAATTACGGGAGGGACATTAGTGGGATGGACAGTTGATCAGTGTTTACCTTTGACAGACCCAGGGTGGGATCCAAATGATCGCGATGGTTATCAGCAGTTGCAACAATATCAACAGTGGATAAAATATGGGTTGGAAAATGTGATTCTAAAGCTATAAATTGGTCAATGCTATATTGCCGTAAGACAAGGCTCTTTTGAAACCCCTTCCAAAGTTTTAGACAGAATAAGACTTGCTATTGGGCAAATATACTCCTCTGGACCCGTCGGCCGAAGTAGGCCAGCAACAGCTAATATCCTTGTTCATAGGGCAGTCATGTGATGATATCCGAAGAAAACTGCAAAAATTAAGAGGGGCAGACGCACGGGATATAGAAAGGTTAATCAAAGAAGCATAGAAGGTCTTTGGGAATAGGGAAAGTGACAAGGACAGGAGAATGGAACAAAGAATAATAGGGACTGTGGCAGCTCTGGAACAGAGACCACAAAGAAGAGAGCTGCTGAGACTGGATAGGGATCAGTGTGCGTACTGTAAAGAAAAGGGACATTGGGAAAAAGAATGCCCTAAGGGATTCAAGGGGAGCTACGATGGAACAGAGAGGGAGACCTGCGATAGCCCACTTAAAGGAGGACGATTGACGGGGACCTGGGGAGTCTACCCTAGCGGATACACTGGTTACACTAAAGCTAGGGAAAAATGAAAATCAAGCAGAATTTCTAATAGATACAGGGGCGACGTTTTCGGTCTTAAATCAAGAACTATTACCACTAAGCAACGGTTATGTTATGGTGATGGGAGCCACTGGTCAATGTGAAAAGTCATACTTTTTTGAGCCCTTAAAGTACAATTTGGGAAAGCAAGTAGGAATTCACAGGTTTTTGTATATGCCTAATGCCCCAAAAGCCTTTGTGGGAAGAGATTTGCTGGAGCAGTTACAAGCCACGATTAAATTTGAAAATGGTCACATTAGCTTGGAGGTGAATGATCAAAATGATATACAAATTATGAGCCTGTTACTAACTAATATCGATACAGAAGGAAACATTAACGAAGGCATCGTGAACCAAGTATATCTGGGAGTATGGGCCACAGATGTACCTGGAAGGGCGAAGAATGCCCTACCAGTGGAGGTAAAACTTAAAGAAGGACAAGAGCCGGTAAGGATTAAACAGTATCCCTTGAGGAGGGAGGACAGGGAGGGGATTAAACCGATAATAGAAAAATTCTTACAATTAGGACTATTAAGAGAGTGTGAGCCCAGCTTTAACACTCCCATATTACCAGTCCACAAGCTGCATGGGTCTTATCAGATAGTCCAAGGTTTGCGGACAGTCAATAGAATAACTGAGGACCTCTACCCCGTGGTAGCAAATCCTTACACCCTGTTAACTGTGCTAACACCTGACTTAGCTTGGTTTACTGTTTTAGATTTAAAGGATGCCTTCTTTTGCCTCCCTCTCCATGAAGCCAGCCAGAAAGTATTTGCATTCGAATGGGAAAGTCCTAAAAGTGGACGTAAAACTCAGCTTACTTGGACGGTGCTGCCTCAAGGATTCAAAAATAGCCCCACCATATTTGGCAACCAGCTAGCCAAAGATCTTGAATCATGGGAAGCCCCATCTGAAGAAGGAAAACTCCTGCAGTATGTGGACGATATATTAATTGCTACCAAAACAAAGGATGCCTGTCTAACCTGGACGGTGAGTCTTTTAAATTTTTTGGGGCTCCAGGGGTATCGAGTATCCAAGAAAAAGGTCCAGACAATCCAACAGAAAGTAACCTATTTGGGCCATGAAAGTAGTGCGGGACAAAGGACATAGGGACAAGCTAGGAAAGAAGCCATCTGTCAAACACCCAGGCCACAAACAGTAAAGGAACTGCAAACCTTTTTGGGAATGACTGGGTGGTGTCGATTGTGGATCTATAATTATGGACTGTTGGTTAAGTCTTTACACGCGATGGTGAACACAGAGCAAAAATATCTACAATGGAATAAAGAAGCTGCACGGACCTTTGATCAGCTAAAGAAGGCTCTGATGTCTGCCCCAGCCTTAGGGCTTCCAGATGTGAGTAAACCATTTTTTCTCTTCTCACACAAAAAACAGAGGATTGCCCTGGGAATATTGGCAGTGCTGGTGTCTCACACAGTCTCGGCAGTTTTAGAAGTAAAAGGGGGACATTTGCTCTCTCCCCAAAGGTTCCTAAAATATCAAGCCATAATAGTGGAACAGGATGATGTGGAAATTGTGGTCACTAACATTTATCAATCCAGCTTCATTTCTTAGCAGAAACTCAGGAGAACCAGTGCAGCATGATTGTTTAGAGACCATCGAAGCAGTATATTCAAGTCGCCTGGACCTGAAGGAGACCCCTCTGGACAACGTGGAAAGCTGGTTTACAGATGGAAGCAGCTATGTTCTGCAAAGGAGAAGATACGCTGGGTATGCAGTCACGACCAGTCAAGAGGTAATAGAATTGAGATCACTACCTACAGGAACCTACGCACAAAAAGCAGAAATAATTGCCCTTACTTGTGCTGTGGAGTTAGCACGAGGCAGAGCTATTAACATTTATACAGAATCAAAAGTATGCCTTTGGAGTTGTCCATGCTCATGGAGCAATTTGGAAGGAAAGAGGTCTTTTAACCTCTCAAGGGAAGCACATTAAATATGCTGAAGAAATTAAAGAAATTTTAAAACTACTTGATGCCATACAACTCCCTGAGAAGGTGGCTATTGTGCATATGAGGGCACACCAAAAAGTAAGCTCAGAGCTGGAAAGAGGAAATGAGCTGGCGGACAGAGAGGCAAAACAGGCTGCAAAAGGAGAGGTAAGGTTTGAGGGAGCCTTGATTCCAGATGGACAAAGGTAAGCCAAATTATACTAAAGAGGATAAGAAATTGATCACAGATCTAGAGGGCACATATAATGAGGAAGGATTGTGGGCTGTTACCCCACAAGGAAAATTAGTCATTCCCACTTACTTACTATGGCCTTTAGTGAGCGAAGAACAAAAAGGGACACTGGGGGGCAGAGGCTCTGCACAGACATCTAATCAGGCAAATTATAGCTAGGAATTTATATAGTACTGTAAAACAAGTAACTCGCCAATGCGATCTTTGCCTCCAAACTAATTCAAAGAACAATCCTAAACCAGAGATGGGTCAAATTGGCAGAGAAAGGGACCTGTTAGTGGTAACTAACACCTTTTCAAGGTTGGCCAAAGGCATTTCCCACAAGAACAGCAAAAGCCTGAGAAGAGACATGAGTTATGGAGTAAATTATCTTCATGGTTACCTAACTTTGCTGGGTTGAAACAACTTTTTGTGGTAATAATTCTGATAATTCATTGTGCTATTTGTCATCTGTATCAGATGTTTCTTTTGTTGTCAGAACACCGGAGATGCATACTCTTAAGTGGAAAGAACACAGTGAAAGAATACAGTGATTCCTTATTAAGCATTTTACTAAAGTACTTATTCAAGATTGTCTTAGCTGGTGTTCTTTCCACCTTTGGGGAGAGAGCAAATGTCCCCCTTTTACTTCTAAAACTGCCGAGACTGTGTGAGACACCAGCACTGCCAATATTCCCAGGGCAATCCTCTGTTTTTTGTGTGAGAAGAGAAAAAATGGTTTACTCACATCTGGAAGCCCTAAGGCTGGGGCAGACATCAGAGCCTTCTTTAGCTGATCAAAGGTCCGTGCAGCTTCTTTATTCCATTGTAGATATTTTTGCTCTGTGTTCACCATCGCGTGTAAAGACTTAACCAACAGTCCATAATTATAGATCCACAATCGACACCACCCAGTCATTCCCAAAAAGGTTTGCAGTTCCTTTACTGTTTGTGGCCTGGGTGTTTGACAGATGGCTTCTTTCCTAGCTTGTCCCTATGTCCTTTGTCCCGCACTACTTTCATGGCCCAAATAGGTTACTTTCTGTTGGATTGTCTGGACCTTTTTCTTGGATACTCGATACCCCTGGAGCCCCAAAAAATTTAAAAGACTCACCGTCCAGGTTAGACAGGCATCCTTTGTTTTGGTAGCAATTAATATATCGTCCACATACTGCAGGAGTTTTCCTTCTTCAGATGGGGCTTCCCATGATTCAAGATCTTTGGCTAGCTGGTTGCCAAATATGGTGGGGCTATTTTTGAATCCTTGAGGCAGCACCGTCCAAGTAAGCTGAGTTTTACGTCCACTTTTAGGACTTTCCCATTCGAATGCAAATACTTTCTGGCTGGCTTCATGGAGAGGGAGGCAAAAGAAGGCATCCTTTAAATCTAAAACAGTAAACCAAGCTAAGTCAGGTGTTAGCACAGTTAACAGGGTGTAAGGATTTGCTACCACGGGGTAGAGGTCCTCAGTTATTCTATTGACTGTCCGCAAACCTTGGACTATCTGATAAGACCCATGCAGCTTGTGGACTGGTAATATGGGAGTGTTAAAGCTGGGCTCACACTCTCTTAATAGTCCTAATTGTAAGAATTTTTCTATTATCGGTTTAATCCCCTCCCTGTCCTCCCTCCTCAAGGGATACTGTTTAATCCTTACCGGCTCTTGTCCTTCTTTAAGTTTTACCTCCACTGGTAGGGCATTCTTCGCCCTTCCAGGTACATCTGTGGCCCATACTCCCAGATATACTTGGTTCACGATGCCTTCGTTAATGTTTCCTTCTGTATCGATATTAGTTAGTAACAGGCTCATAATTTGTATATCATTTTGATCATTCACCTCCAAGCTAATGTGACCATTTTCAAATTTAATCGTGGCTTGTAACTGCTCCAGCAAATCTCTTCCCACAAAGGCTTTTGGGGCATTAGGCATATACAAAAACCTGTGAATTCCTACTTGCTTTCCCAAATTGTACTTTAAGGGCTCAAAAAAGTATGACTTTTCACATTGACCAGTGGCTCCCATCACCATAACATAACCGTTGCTTAGTGGTAATAGTTCTTGATTTAAGACCGAAAACGTCGCCCCTGTATCTATTAGAAATTCTGCTTGATTTTCATTTTTCCCTAGCTTTAGTGTAACCAGTGTATCCGCTAGGGTAGACTCCCCAGGTCCCCGTCAATCGTCCTCCTTTAAGTGGGCTATCGCAGGTCTCCCTCTCTGTCCATCGTAGCTCCCCTTGAATCCCTTAGGGCATTCTTTTTCCCAATGTCCCTTTTCTTTACAGTACGCACACTGATCCCTATCCAGTCTCAGCAGCTCTCTTCTTTGTGGTCTCTGTTCCAGAGCTGCCACAGTCCCTATTATTCTTTGTTCCATTCTCCTGTCCTTGTCACTTTCCCTATTCCCAAAGACCTTCTATGCTTCTTTGATTAACCTTTCTATATCCCGTGCGTCTGCCCCTCTTAATTTTTGCAGTTTTCTTCGGATATCATCACATGACTGCCCTATGAACAAGGATATTAGCTGTTGCTGGCCTACTTCGGCCGACGGGTCCAGAGGAGTATATTTGCCCATAGCAAGTCTTATTCTGTCTAAAACTTTGGAAGGGGTTTCAAAAGAGCCTTGTCTTACGGCATATAGCATTGACCAATTTATAGCTTTAGGAATCACATTTTCCAACCCATATTTTATCCACTGTTGATATTGTTGCAACTGCTGATAACCATCGCGATCATTTGGATCCCACCCTGGGTCTGTCAAAGGTAAACACTGATCAACTGTCCATCCCACTAATGTCCCTCCCGTAATTTGGGCCTGTACTTGTGCTTTTGCGGTTTTCAATAGCAACAGCTTTTCTTTTCGGTCAGTGCATCCAACACAGCATCTATGTCTCGCCAGTCTGGATCTAAGGTTTTAAGAATTATATCAAACCTTTTAGCGATGCCTATAGGGTCCTCTCGGTACTCTCTTACTGTTTCCTTCCAGGAATCTAAGTCATTAGTGGTAAAGGGAACCTTTATTTTTGCGGGTCCCATTGGGCTCATCGCCTGTCTCAGTGGGGCTTAAATTATTGGACCCACTTTACTCCAAGTCCTTGATGTAATGGGGCCGAATCCAAGGCCTTGTGGCTCATTTTTCACTGTTCCTTTATCTGGTATCAGTGGTGTTCCCATATTTATAGCCCCTTCTGGTCCCATGGAGGGACCAGGACCCATTGCAGGGCTAGGTAAAGTTACGCTCATCGTTGGAGGACCCTGGTTGCCAGTAGGCATTGGGCTAAACACATCCCCCATGTTCACTGTCCCATGAGGACCCATATGTCCCATTCTCATTTTCTGTTTTATTTCTTCTGCCCCTCTTTCATTAGGAGGGGGCATGGAGGGAGGTATATAGCCTTCCAGGCTTTCTAAATAATTTGCCTGATACACCTTATCTCTATTGGTGCTGCGCTGTCTGACACTACAGGACGAACAGCACGTTTTTAGTTTTCCCCTGTTTTATCGTTCTAGGGCCAGTATCAGGGGATCTTGGGGAGGAGTTAACCCACAATCCTGCTGCCACTCTGAGTGATTTCTCAGAGCGAAAAATATATCCGCGTAAGTAGCCTCATCCCATTTTCTTTCCCTCCTTAAAAACACCATTAACTGTAGGAGAGTATTATAATTCAGAGTTCCATTTTGAGGCCACTTCTCTCCATCGTCTAATTTATAGAGCGGCCACCACTGGTTGCAGTATTTTATAAGTGGTTTTTTTACTTTCTGTACCCCTAGTCCCCACAAGATCTTTCCAATGTGTCAATATGCATCCTAATGGACTTTTCTTGACTCTCACACTCTGAGTGCTTCCCATTATTTTCCTTTATTCTTGAATTACTCTTTGTAACTCTTTCTCTGAAATGTAATCTGTAATCCCAACTCCCAACCACAAAACACGGTTGTAATCTCAGCTATGTGTTCTTCACACTCAGGACACCAGCACAGATGCTTATCATAGTCACCACCCCTTCCAATGCTATTACAGTTATATATTTTGTCAAGAAGTACACTTCAGTTTTACCCACCCAGCATGTTCCAAATGGGGGTGTTTTAAACAGGGAATTTCTAATGGGGCAGTGGACGGAGTTCTTTCTTCTCTGCTGTATAACTCACACACAAAAGTTAAGTATAATCCCTGATATTTATATAGTCCCAATCCTCCTGTTTGGGGCGGGATCCTCTCCCCCCCCAGGGGAATATAAAGTTCTCGTTAATGCATTAACACCGGGAAGCTGAAACCACCGGCAAACTTCTCATTCTCGTTCCTTATCTCTACCTTGATAGTGTAAAATAGTACTATTAAAATATATTTCTTGGCTCCCTTAGTTCACATAAAACATATGTAGACAAGTTAAGAAACACTACAATTACTTGACACGCTTCGTCCGTCTCCGGACGGTCTCCTCGCGGAGATACGGAACCGCGGATAAGGACTCCGCACTCACTTCGCAGTCAGACTGCATCTCATTCATTCAAACACTCAATTCACACACATATATCACAACTTTAACCACGATATCAACAATATCCGTTTATCTTAAATACAAATAAGCCCGGGTACTTCCAATGCCACAATACTATTATTATTATACCAGCTGTTATCCCTTCCGCAGCTGCAAACTAAAACCAAGATGTCATGCGAATTCGCCCTGTAATCATCCAAATCTCAACTGGGGCCTCTGAGTTACGAAAAACCAAGTAAGCCCCCCCAATGCCAGCTGGGGCCTCTGAGTTATGAAAACCAGGTAACCCCCCCCCAATGCCGAGATTCTTCCCAACCCATACTTACACAGGGACTCTGTCGTGCGTCAGACGTCTCTGCGCGACTTAACGATCGCCCCGACCGCAGTCCCTTTTCCCTCTTTCACATACCTTGTCCGCAGGATAGATGGTTGTTGTCTGCTCCCGCAGTGAGTGGCTGGGAGTGGAGTTCCTCCGAAGAAAAAGACTCGGGCCGCGGTTAGGACATCCGTTCCTCAGTCACTCCTGCAGCTGAGCAGAGTGCATCCCATCTGGGATGCCAAAATGACTTGTGGAAACAGACTCTATAACTCAAAGAGTTATAAAGAAGGTATGTTTATGAAGGTATGTTTATGCGGCGCCGGGCGCACGGGGGGGGGCCTCCACCACAAACGTGAGCACCTGACTCAGCAACTTGCTTGACTTATATTTGTTACAAAGTTACAAAATCATATGATGACATTATCTGCCTAGACAAAGACACAACCTGTCCCCGATTTCACATGTAAATTAGATCTTTTCTTCCTTTCATTTGCCTGATGTCTCCCGGTGATAGTTGGTGATGGTCTTTGGGGCCTTGAGAGATGAAGGCTGATAAGTCCTGAGGCTTTCTCATCCCTGATCTCTCATATGATCTCTCATAAGTTCTCTCTTAAGCTGTTCAAAAGCTCACTTAGCCCCTCTCAGTCCATATTAAGATTGATGAACTGTTAAAGCTTCTATCTCATACAGACAAAACTATCTGCACACAGAGCTGTAAAAAAGTCAGGGTCCTCCAAATTCCTTGGAGGCAGAAAATTGAGTGAAACCGGTTCTTTGAGGGGCCAAGTGATATCTGAAGTTGTGCAAAGATCAGGGGTGAGAAAGACTTATCAGCCTTTGTCCCCCAAAGACCATCACTGACATCACGCAAATTAAAGGAAGAGAAGACCTAATTTACATGTGAAAGCAGGGACACCTTTGTATAGGTGGATAATGTAATCATATGATTTTGTAACTTTGTAACAAATGTAAGTCTATAACTGTTCGAGTTATAGAGTCTGTTTCCGCACATCATTTTGGCACCCCGGATGGGACGCGCTCTGCTTGGCTGCAGGAGTAACTAGGGAATGGACGTTCTAGCCGCGGCCCGAGTTCTTTTTCTCAGAGGAACTCCACTCCCAGTCGCTCACTGCAGGAGCAGACAACGACCATGTATTCTGCGGACAAGATATGTGAAAAGAGGGAAATGGGACCAGTAAGTCATGCAGAGACGTCTGGCGCACGACAAAGTCCCCTTATAGGTAAATTGGGAAGAATCTCGGCATTGGGGAGGGGGGGTGTTACTTGGTTTTCATAACTCAGAGGTCCAAGTTGGCATTGGGGGGGGGTTACTTGTTTTTTGTAACTCAGAGGCCCCAGTTGGCATTTGGGGAGGGGTTACTTGGTTTTCATAACTCAGAGGCCCCATTCAAGATTTAGAGGGGAGGGGGTTGATCACAGAGGGTGATCCAATAGCCCAGTGGCCCCAGTATCTGTATGGTTATAGGACAAATTCGCATGACATCTTGGTTTTGGTTTGCAGTTGCTGAAGGGATAATAACTAGTATAATAATAATAGTATTGTGGTGTTGGAAGTACCCAGGCTTATTTTTGTTTGTAAGATCTCCTTTTCTGTCCATTTTCTCATCCTTTGAACCTATCGGGGCATTCTTTTTTCCAATGTCCCCTGTTTTTACAGCACACACACTGATCCTTGTACAGTCTTGGTGGCTCTCTTCTTTGTGGTCTCTGTTCCAGGGCCACCACTGTAGCTGTTGTTAATCTTTGTTCCAAGACGTAGCATCTATGTCTTGTCAGTCTGGGTCTTGGGTTTTAAGAATCATATCAAATCTTTTGGCGACCCCTAGAGGGTCTTCTCGATACTCTTTTACTGTTTCCTTCCAGGAATCCAAGTCATTTATAGTAAAAGGGACCTTTATTTTCATGGGTCCCACCGAGTTCATCGCCTGTCTCAGGGGAGCTTGAATTATTGGACCTGTTTTACTCCAGGTCCTTGATGTAATGAGGCTAAATCCAAGGCCGCCTAGTTTTGTTTCCCTTTCCACTGTTCCCTTCTCCGATTGTCCCTCTTCTGCTTCTTTTCATTAGGAGGGGGCATGGAGGGAGGCATATAACCTTCAAGACTTTTGTAGTGGTTTAGTCCGATGTCCACCCAGTCATAAAATCACTCCCCCTCCTAAACTGGACAGGAGAGAGAGAAATATAACAAACGGCTTGTGAGTTGAGATAAAGACGCAGAGATCACTCGGCAATTAGCGTCACAGGCAAAACCAGACTCAGGGAGAAAAAGGTTTGATATATTAAAGAAACAATAAGAGCAGAGAGATGAGAAATAAAACGTTCTTAAAAACATGTCCCCTCACCCCTCCTCTTCCCAGGACTCCCTTTCCTCCCCCCCCCAGCGGCGCAGGGGATGGGGAATGGGGGTTGCGGTCAGTTCATTACAGATGGACTTTGCCGCTGCTTCTTCTCAGGGGGAGGCCTCCTCACACTTCCCACTGCTACACTGTGAGGTCCCTCCCCATGGGAGACAGTCCCTCACAAACTTCTCCAGCATGGGTCCTTTCCATGGGCTACAGCTCCTCACGAACTGCTCCAGCATGGGGCCTCCCACGGGGGAGGAAAAAAGATAACCAAGGATGTTGTGGATTGAGACAAGGGCAGGGAGGGCTCACTGCCAATTATGGTTCTGGGCAAAACAGACTCCACTACTCGACTTAGTGAGGAAATTAAGGAAAGCTTATTCTACTACCTACAAGAGACAGAACAGAACAAAAAGCAAAAACAAGACAGAATGATGAGAAAAATGAAAGCGCTTTAAGATCTCCCTCCCCCATCCCTCCTTTCTTCCCAGCTTCACTTCACTGAACGGGGAGGTAAGGAATGGAGGTCAGTCTCTTGCAGATGGTCTCTGCCACTTCTCTCTTTTCAGAGGAAGACAACTCCTCACATTCTTCCCCTGCTCCAATACGGGGTCCCTCCCACGGGACATGGCCTTTTCTGGGCATAGTCACTGCCCCTGGCACAGGATCTTTTATGAAGTGCAAGCAAATCTCTGTTTCACCACTCATCTCCACAGGGTGCAGGGGAATCTCTGCTCCAGCACACCTCCTCCTCTCTTCCCTCACTGACCTTGGGGTCCCCATGGTCACTTCTCTTTCTCAACTCCTTGCATCACTACCAGTCAGAAAAGAAAAGGAAGAAAGAACAGCAAGAAGGAACCAGGAAGAGCCCTCCTCTTTTTCTTCTTAAAAAGTGATCGTGGAGTTGCCTAATTGGCTCAGCCCCAGAAGTGTGTCTGAATCAAAGCAGGGGAGAATTTTGAGCAACTTCTTATAGGAGTCATCTTTACAGCTCCCTCCCCATCACCAGAAATAGGTCCGCACAAAACTATGACACTGCACATTACCTGCATCATTATAAATCACCTCCAGCCTGGCTAATTTCCTCAGGTACTGGATATCTCTCTCCATGGTGGTCCACTTGCCTGGGTGACATGGAATATCTTCCTTGAAGGGGTCACGCCCAACAGAAGTCGCCTCCAGAGACTGAGGACTTGTGTCCTTTTTCCAATTGCCTTGTCAATGCCCCCTTCCCTAGACAGGAGGCCCAGGTGCTTGACTTCCATGCCCTCTAATTCTGAGCTATTGGCACTATTATCCTAGCATCAGAGCAGACTGATGACAATGTGCTCCCCTCGATGATGGCTAAAATCCTTTCACATATCTCACAGCTCAGAGATAGGGATTGCATGTTAACCATCTCATTCATGACTTTTGCACCTTTCTCTTCCTCTTGTTATGGTCCTGCTTTATCCACTTCTGCCTCCTTCCCCTTTTTAGTAGGAGTTGGAGACTGATAGATGGAGATAGATACATAGATACATACGATACATAGTTCCCCAGTCAGGTACCAGTCTCCAGTGGTAAATGCCTTGGACCCTGGTGACACAAAAAAAGCAGGACTCTGCTTCATAATCTTCCCTTCAGTGTCTCAATCAAAAATAAATATGAAGCATTAACAACGGTGGGCATAGACAAGGAAGGTCCAGAAGGGGAAACCTCACTGACCAATCTACTGCCAAACATTCCACCAGCAACAGGCAGTGGGCACTGTAAAAAGAAGTGATGGGTGCTTGTGATGGGTGACTCACTGTTAAAAGGCACAGACAGACTTATTTATTCAGGCATATATAGAAATTGATGAATTTCCCACTGCCTCCCTACTCGAAATTTTAGAGGTTGAAGAAAAGATTGACTTTAAGCTTTCCCTGTAGCACCAACAACTTCTGTAACTTGTTTACTTAGTTTTCCTGTGCAGGTGTTTAACACAGAATAAGTTGCCCCCATATCAACAAGAAAATCTATTTCTTGATTCCCAAGCGTCATGGTAACCAGGGCTTCTGCTGGGGAGGTCTCCCCCAGTCTCCTTTAGGATTCATTTAAAGTTATTTGGTTCATTCCTGCAGCGAATTCCATCCCCTTTTTCCAGGGAGAGTCCCTTTTCCAGAGCCCCTCTCTTTTACATATCATCTACTAGTTAGGCCCCAATTTCATTATGTTTGAGGGGTTTCTCCCTGTTCCCTTCCAAGTCCTCTGCCCTCGTCTCTCATGTCTCCTTCTGAATTCCTTCTCAATGCAGCAATCACTTTACTATCCCTTCTTATCTGTCTCATTTCTTTTTCTCTCTCTCTCTGTTATTAAAAACAATCCAAGCCACTTCTAACATTTTCCCTATATCCCGAGAATCAGTGTTCTCCAGTTTTTGGAGTTTCTTTCTTATATTTGGGGCTGATTGTCCCATGAAAATAGTGTAGAATTTTCATGGTTTGACATGACAGCCATTTCTGGTAAGGGGGAAGGGGCTGTAAAGATGGCTCCTGTAAGAAGTTGCTCACAACTCTCCCCAGCTCTGAGTCAGACTCACTTCTGGGGCTGAGCCAATTAGACGCCTCCACAATCACTTTTTAAAAAGAAGCCGGAAGAGGAGACTTCTTCCTGGTTTTTCTTTTTTCTGTCCCCTCTTCTTTTCTGGCTGGTGGTAGTGCAAGGAGTGGGAAGAGAGAGAGAAGCAACCATGCAGACTCCAAGGTCAATGAGGGAAGACAGGAGGAGATGTGCTGGAGCAGAGATTCCCCTGCATCCTGCGGAGAGGACTGGTGAAGCAGTGATTTGCTTATACTTCATAAAAGACCCTGTGCCAGTCCCGTGGGAGGGACCCCATTTTCACAGAAGCAGTAACTGTGGGGAAGAATCCACGCCAAAGCAGCTCATTAAAATTATGCCCAGAAGAGGCCTTGTCCCGTGGGAGGGATCCTGTATCTGCAGAAGCTGTAACTGTGGGGAAGAACCCATATCAGAAATATTCACTAAGGACTGTGTCCCGTGGGAGGGATCCTGTATCAGAGCAGGGGAAGAATGCAAGGAGTCGTCCTCCTCTGACAAGAGAGAAGCGGCAGAGATCATCTGTGGGAGACTGACTGTCGGAGACGGCGGGAGAAATGCAATACGATCAACAAGGATGATCAGCAAATCTCACTTTATTTGCAAAGACACCACTCTTTTATAGCATCAATAATCAGCCTCATACATATTGCCAAAGCTAAGCTCATCATTGGCTATTTGTCTGTCAACTCCTCTTAAGAAACATCTTGCTCTACATTTTTGTGGTTAATACATCCTCTTTTTATATCCTGTCTACATACAGCTGCAAGCAGTTCCTCATCTCAAGGACAATGCGCCCTTGGGCTAACCTTTTTTCTATTTAAGACATTTCTATTAGGTTAACCTTGCTATGACCTCTTTCTTTCAGCCATACTTGAGCAACACTCTCCACATTTCCCCCGTTTTCTTTTTGTGCTAAAAGATTAGTGTCCCACATTTAGAAAATCATTTTTCTCATCATTTTTTGCAGACACATACATATACACGGCAAAAGCACAACCATTAGCAAGATTAATGCATATTACAATACCCATTTTAACTATAGCCTGTAACCAGGGACCAAGGCCTAATGAGGTTAACCATCCTTCAAAACCTAACTCCTTGTCTATTTGTAAATCTTCTGTCAATTGTTGTAGTTTTGACAACTGTGCATGAATAGATCGAGAGTGATCGGATAAATTCATACAACACATTGTATGAATACACCCACCTCTACTGTACCTTTCACCTCTCACGTTACAACCCGAGATCTTCCGGACGCCTACCACATCTCCCGTTCCCTATGCTCGATGACTCCAGTGTCTTGTGGCACGGGTTGATACATAACGTGTCTGCCCAGCACATATGCTAGCTGAGCCAATTGCAGGAAGATATGATCAGGTGGTGGTTGTGTTCCACTTCACTATTCAATCTTGCCAATACTTGAGTGACTCCATCTTGATCTGCATCACGGTGAGCACTCCGAAAAACACATCAATCTGCAAGAGAGACTCAGTAGACCATTATGCTCATATCTTCTATGCCCCATGCTCTCCCCCTCCCTAAGACTAGTGTGAGGGATACCATGGCTCAATGCATGGGGATAGCTGGTATGTCCATGACCCCTGCGGGCAGCCTATAACTCAAATTTTACTAACAAGCATCAGACCCTTACAATCAGCAGCAAAGCTAGCTTAGCAACTCATGCCTAGTAAGCTTCTTCTTATACACTGAAAAAAAAGCACAGCTGACAAACAAAGTTATTATACTTGTGCTAAAGGTAAAATCTCTAGCAGGTCTATGTTGCAAAGTTGTATGGCTAATACCACTTACATTACTAATCAAGTCTTCTAATGTCATTGAGGTTTGGTTACTTTGTTTGCTAGGCCAGTATCCTAATTTGTATAGCTGAGTTAATAAAGCAGATACTCCTACACCTGGAGCAAATATACTAGTTGCTATTATTGCTGAGGGAGACCAAAGGTAACATGGTCATCACATTTGCCAGTAAATGCATGCACAAATTGTTTTGGACAATGATGTTTCTAAATCATTGTGTGATTAGGCATCAAGATCGTCAGTTGTCCCAAACTGCATGGTCCCCTTTGTAATCTCGAGGGTATTCCAGGCCATGCCTGGTCCCCACAGATCAGAAAAATTCCCTTTGGTAACTGTACAGGCACAAGACCTGGGTATTTTTGGTGAAGTATAATTGCACCAAGATGTTGTGTTCTTATACACGCCCAGGATGGGATCCACATTCTGTCCCAAATGTTTTGGTATTGCCGGTAAAATTAAATATAACACAAAAATCCATCTTTATAGATCCCAATAATTCTAACTCCTGTGGCTCTGTTGTCATTATTGGCAACCATGAAATGATCAAATCCCAGCTGTCAACTTTGCCATTACCCTTAACTAAGGGATTTGTTTTTAATACATTTGGTACAGGCCATTGTGCCACATCTGATGGAACTCCCACCAAACAGGTAGAAAAAGGATTATCTGGAGTGGCCATTGATAAACATATTGTAGACTGATTGATTGCTTTGGCCAGTGTAAGCCACATGTTTTGCTTGGGTTGTGGAAATTACCTAAAACCATTTACTACAATCATTTGAAGCATCAACATAAGCCACCTTTTAGCTTCTCAATGTCAAAATGTTCTGTTCTTCCAAGTTCCATTCCTGACACCTAAAACGCCTTAGAAAGTTTCCACTGTAAGAAAACCACTATTCATTATCACATTTACAGCAAAATGCATAACATTACGACCAACAGTTTTTACACTCGTTGAGGCAAGGGATTGAGGATGGAAAGGATGAGCCCTGCGGTCCGTGAGGGCCGGGGCCGACGGTGTCGGCGCGGTATGTGTGTGGGGGGGCTCCGGAGACACTGAACGGGCGCGGGAAGCGGCTGCGCGGCGGCGGCTGCGGATGGAAGGGGGCGGGGGGGGTCTGGCTCACTCCGTGCCGTCCCCGGCACCGGCGGCGCAGTCGGTATTACTCTCTCCCGTGTTTTCTTTTTCTTCCCCCGCGTGCCCGATGGTATCCAGTCTAACACGGGGTCGCGCTCCCCCACTCTCCTCTGATCGTCCTGCGCTGCACCCCCACCCGACTCCGCCCACTTGGCATTCCCCTGCAAGTCGTCCCAGGGGTAACTCGGCGGGTTGGGCTCGAATGGGAAGCAGCTCTCCCGCGGGGGCTCTGCTCTGAAGCCCCTTCGCCTCTCTGACTTTGTAAAAACTCTTGTGTAGAGAAGAACCTTTTTCTTTTTTCTCGGTATCATCCGCCTCAGCGCCGCTCCCGGCACTACTCTCGGCACCTCTCCCGGCGCTACTCTCGGCGCCTCTCTCGGCACTACTGTCGGTGCCTCTGCCAGTTCACTCTCTGCCCCAGGGACAGGCTCACTAAGTGGGGGGGGCAGAGGCGGGGGCTCTTTAGGCCGGCACTCTCGTTCCCCAGGAGGGGCTGATGGCTCATATGGTTCCCGTACCCCGTCCGTGCCTTCAGGGCTATTTTCTACACGTGGGGGGTTGAGCATTACTTTTGAGACGGTAGGAGCCAGCAAGGTGGATTGGAACCAGTCATGCTCATAGTTTTTGTTCTTACTCTGTGCTGCTGATGCGTGCTCAGCAGCCTTCTTTTCTGCCTGATGTTGCAACAACTCATTGTGCACTATCCTCCAAAGCTTCCCTAACTTTTCAGCTATCTCATCGTCCTCCAGGGTAGCTTCCCATAATTTATCCCCAAACTTTCGCCATTCACTTAACTCATGAACAGTATGTGGGTTCTGAAAACAACCCTTAGCATACCCATAAACTAAAAGCCCAGGGAGATCCTTTTGCAAATCTATTCCCTTAACCTGTCGCTTTTTTAAAAAGCAAGTAAATAAATCATATGCTGCTTGCCTTTCCATTTTCAGAAGACGTCAGCGCTGTTGCAGCCCCACAAGGTCTCGGCAGCACGTATCGGCCGGGCTCGTCTGTACGGTCACCCAGGGCACAGCACCACCCCTTCCTTCTGCTTTCTGATGCTTAGCTGCCGTCCTCGCTGCTAGGACCCGAGCTCCTTCGCCGCTCTGCCGTGGTTGCCAATCTTGTATCACGTCGTTCCTGTATCACGTCGGTATATCACGTTCCCCGTGTATCACGTCGCTCGTGTATCACATCGGTATATCACTTCCCCCGTGTATCACGTCGGGGTCACCATTTGTCGGAGACGGCGGGAGAAATGCAATACGATCAACAAGGATGATCAGCAAATCTCACTTTATTTGCAAAGACACCACTCTTTTATAGCATCAATAATCAGCCTCATACATATTGCCAAAGCTAAGCTCATCATTGGCTATTTGTCTGTCAACTCCTCTTAAGAAACATCTTGCTCTACATTTTTGTGGTTAATACATCCTCTTTTTATATCCTGTCTACATACAGCTGCAAGCAGTTCCTCATCTCAAGGACAATGCGCCCTTGGGCTAACCTTTTTTCTATTTAAGACATTTCTATTAGGTTAACCTTGCTATGACCTCTTTCTTTCAGCCATACTTGAGCAACACTCTCCACAACTGACCACATCCCCCATTCCCTACCTCCCCCAAGCCGTTGAAGGGGGAAGAGGTAGAGATATCGGGAGCAGTGAGCTGGGTCTGGGAAGAAAGGAGGGATGGAGGAGGTAGATCTTAAAGTGCTGGTTGTAATTTTCTCAATCATCCTACTCTCTCTCTTTTTGCTTTTATTCCATTCTGTTTCTTGTAGGTAGTAGAATAAACTTTTCTACTTTCCTCTCTAATTCGAGTACTGCAGTCTGTTTTGCCCGGAACCCTCCCTGCCCTTGTCTCAATCCACAATGACCTTGATTATCCTTTTCCTCCCATTTCACTGGAGCCTCTGTCATCCTAACGAGGGTGAGGGTGAATGGGGGGCACAGAGCGAGAGACTGTCATGGTGCTTCTTTGCTAGCAGGACCAAACCACGACATAGCTTCATTCAGTTTCTCAGGGTCCAAACATCCTGGCTGATATTTTTAGTCGCTCCATAAAGGCAGATGGAGGCTCATTAGGTTCTTGTTTTATTTCATACAATTTAGACCAATTAGTTGCTTTGGGCATCCCATGTTTAATATCTAAAAAAATCTGGTTTTGTTATGCCATTAGCAGGGCTCTAGGACCCAGTAAATTAGGATCCCAAGCAAGGTCTGTCATAGGGAGATCTATGGAGCCTCGTAAATTACCAGCAGCATCCACAGTTTCCACCTGCCTCTTGGCAGCCTTAAAAAACCATGGGCTTTTCAGTTCCATCCATTAATATGTCTAAGATTACTTGCATGTCATTCCAATACGGATTCCGAGTTTTAATAATTGTTTCAAACACTTTTGCAACCCTTTCAGGATCCTCTCTGTGGTTACCTGCAGTCTCTTTCCAGGCCCATAAATCAGTTATAGTAAAAGGTACTTTAACTGCAATTGGTCCATCATTTTCCACAGTCTGTCTGAGTGGAGCTTGAAGCACTTCTCTCTCCCTTTCCTGCTGTCCCCTTGTTCTTCTCACTATTGGACTAAGCCCTTCAGCTTCTCAATATCCCCATGCTGCTGCTTCTGATTCTCCTTTCTCATATCTCCTTTCTCCTGGCCCTCTCTTGTTCCTGAGCTGCTTACCTCATCCTCTTGTCACAGCCCCTCGCCCATCCTTTGCCTAGGGGCTACCATCAATTCCAAATCATCCTCCACTAGCACACTTCAAACACCGTTTCCCAATATTACAAGCTGAACAACATCTTTTTAATACTTTCTTCCTCTTTTTGGTCTCTAGGGCTAATACCATGGGGTCTCTTGGTGTATATCCACAATCTTTTCACCATTTTGGATGTTCTCTCAAAGCAAAAATCAAATGCATATATGGAGGTTGGACTAGATGATCTATAGAGATCCCTTCCAGCCCCTACCATTCTGTAGTTCTGTGACTTCATCCCATTTTCCCCTTCCTCTACAAAAGAGAGTCCTGCAGAATAGTATTCTATTTTAAAGTTCCATTCTTTGGCTATTTTTCTTTATCATTCAGAATATAAAGTGGCCACCAATTATTACAGTACTCTATCAATTGCTTCTTAGTCAAAGAATTACTTCCCAGATCTTTCCAGTTCTTCAGTATGCATCCTAATGGGGATTCCTTCAAAATTCCCTCTTCCACTGCCGATCTATTACCCATTATAAAATAACACAAAAATAAAAGCTTAGTACAAAATGACACAAAATGCACAAATACAGCACAAAATGGCAAAATTCAACACAAAAAAAAACAAAAAAGAAAAGCTTAACACTATGTAAACAAGATACTGGAAACTCAAATCCCTTTAAACCTTCAGAGCTCTTTCAGTAGGACTTTAACTCACAATAGGAGACTCAAACCCCTCTGTTGCCGCTACCGGCAACACCACCAGGCCGCCTGCATGGATCACTCAGCCCACCCCGCTGAGGGGACAAGGATCACCACACACTCAGCATGGATGATACTTTATTCCAACCCCTTGTTTACACCATGTGCCTTTATCTGCTAACACCAGGACCTCCTCCCACTCCACCCCGTGCCTACCTCTTCTGTACCCTCCACCTCTTGCGTTACAACCAGAGATTTTCTGGACGTCTACTACATCTCACCCTCCCTAAGCTCGATGACTCCAGTGTCCTGTGGCACGGGCTGATACGTAACGTGTCTGTCCAGCACACGTGCTAGCTGAGCCAATTGCGGGAAGATATGAACAGGTGCTGGTCGTATTCTATTTCATTGCCCAATCTCGCTAATAGTTGAGTGAACTCAGCTGGATCTACGTCGCAGCAAGCACTCTGAAGAACACGTCAACCTGCAAAAGAGACTCAGTAGACCGTTAGACTCATTTCTCTGGTCGTATTCGTTTTGTCGGGACCCACTGCTGGGTTCCCTCTTTTTCTACACAAGCATACCCTCAGCCCAAGCATCTGAGCTTCCACCCTGATTCCTATTCCCCAGTGTAGATGTACCGTAGTTTGACTGCTGGTAATATCGTGTTGCCTATCAGGGGTATTTCTATTTCCCATGCTCTCCCTCTCCCTAAGACAGTTGAGCTGTACTTGTAGAGTAGCGTGAGCACGTTCAACGATCGTCTGTCCCTGGCTATTGTGAGGGATACCGTGTACCAATTTGATCTGCCAGGTTCGACAGAATTCTTGTGTCACATGGGAGGTGTAACTAGTCCCATTGTCAGTTGTGATTTGTGCAGGACATCCTCAGACGGCTATACATTGTAGCCAGTGCCTAACCACGTGGCCTGCTGTGGCTCGACACATGGGGGTGGCTCCCATCTGTCTCCCTGTTTCCACACCAGTGCTGCTGTGTTGGTCTTTGATGAGGTATCTGTAAAGCATGTGTCTTTACAGTCCCATGCAGCTCCTTCACAACCTTTTTTTCTAGGGGAGTCCATTCATATCTGCTTCCATCGATCACTGAATCATAGAATCATGGAATCATAGAATGTTCGAATGTTAGGAGTTGGAAGGGATCCCCAGAGATCACCCAGTCTAACTCCCCCTCAGTAGAAGTAGATTCACCCAGACCAGGCCACACAGGAACATATCCAGGCAGGTCCCGATGACCTCCAAGGGAACAGGCTTCACAATCCCTCTTTGGGCATCCTGCTCCACTGCTCCATCACCCTCACAGCAAAACAGTTTGGTTTGGATTTTTTTTTTTTTTTTTTTTTTTTGGTCATAACTATAATTTTACTAACAAGCATCAGACTTTTATAATCAGCAGCAAAACTAGCATGTTTACACTACTTCTAATTGGTCATTTCTCTAAAAGCCAGGTGCACTTTTCTGCGATAAGCCTTGCAGTTTCACATACTGCTTCAGCCTCCTCCTTGCTCGAGCTTGTTATCATGTAGGCATTCTTTCTTCTTTTCTCACAGTCGAGAGCAGCTCAAGGACAATCCGCACATTAGTTCTCAAAGCATGGGTTGTTCACTGTTACCAGGTCATGGCCTCTTTCAGACAGAAATTCCTCCACCATTCCCCTTTTTATTTTTGAGCAACTCATGCCTGGTAAGCTTCTTTTTATACACTGAAAAAAAGCACAGTTGACAAACAAAATTATTACACTTGTGCTAAAAGTAAAAATCTATAGTGGCTCTATTTTGCAAGGTTGCATGTCTAATACTAATCAAGTCTAAAATACAAACCACTTTGCATAAACTTCTTTTTTCTTTTTTTTGGTCCCCTGGATCCTCACCACCCCCCGTCCTCCAGCTCTTATTTCTGCCACTCCAGGCATCATCTTCAGTGGCCAATAACGCGGCTGACTTTTCTCCTTTCTCGTTCCTGGCACTGTTCGTGGTGTCGCTGCCGGTACTGCTCCCGGCACTGCTCCTGGTGCCACTTCCCGGCACTGCTCCCAGCACTGGCGGGGCAGTCGATTTTACTCTCTCCTGCGTTTTCTTTTTCTTTGTTTCCCCTCGCATGCCCAATGGTACCCAGTCTAACATGGGGTCGCGCTTCCCCACTCTCCCCTGATCCTCTTGCACCATACTCCCGCCCGACTCCACTCGCTCGGCATTCCCCACCCGCATCCTCTGCAACTTGTCACAGGGGTAAACCGGCGGGCTGGGCTTGACTGAGAAGCAGCTCTCCCGCGGGGGCTCCACTATGGGGTCGTACTCCTCATCCTCCTCCCTGCTGTCAAGCCCATCACATTTCGCGTCCCCACACAGTGACGGACCCGTCTGCGCTCCCAGATTCTCTACCTCCACGCTCCACGTTTGAGCCTCCTGATCACTACAAACTCTCTCCTCCGTCTGCGCTCTCCACCCCACCCCCCGGAGAGCCTCCCATGCTGATAGCCAAAACTGTATCCTCTACTTTAGTCAGAGTCCTCTTAACATCTCCCCACACTTTAAGATACCGAACTATTCCCTTAATCCCCGTTAAGCCAGCCTGTAACAGCTCCTTCTCCACCGTCGTCCAATTCCGTACATTTAATAACTCTCTGGGTGCCTGTACCACACCCCGCCTCTGCAACCATAGGAAACACTTGGCCGTGGGTGTGCAATTAATCCGCTTGCCCACCTTAGGTACCACCACCTTAAGTACCTTAATAATTTGTTCCATCTGTGCCATAGCCACAGACGTCCTGCGTTCCGCTGATCGCGTCAGGGTCACCATATGTTGCCGCTACCAGCAACACCATCAGGCCACCTGCACGGATCTCTCAGTCCACCCCGCTGAGGGGACAAGGATCACCACACACTCAGCATGGATGATACTTTATTCCAACCCCTTGTTTACACCATGTGCCTTTATCTGCTAACACCAGGACCTCCTCCCACTCCACCCCATGCCTACCTCTTCTGTACCCTCCACCTCTTGCGTTACAACCCGAGATTTTCTGGACACCTACTGCACCCCTCCTCACCCGAGTGCCTATAGACTTTCATCCAATAGGAAGCCCCAACCCTGCGTAGCTTTTGCTGTGCCTTACAGGCAGGCAGCCCAGCCCTGTGTAGCTTTCGCTGTGCCTTATGGGCAGGCAGTGGGACTTGAACCTGCTCTGCAGGGAAATTGGACCCTTGTTTGAAGAAAGGAAGAAATGCCTTTATCTTTCCAGAGGTCTTGCTTTGGAGCTTTTTGGTCCGGGGATTGGAGGTTCTCCCCAAGAATCCCTCGGTGCCAGCTGGAACTCCTGCAATCCTTTGGATCCATTGAGATTCAGAAGTGGAATTCTGCCGCGGTCACCAGAAACTGTCACTGAAATTGGGAAATAAACTCCTTAACACCGATGTAGCATTAAGCAGCAGGCATTCCTTTATTGCAGCGCTATGTGCATGGGGGATCACTCCACCTAACATGCACACCAAAAAATGAAAAAATGCTCCTTATATGCATTACAGAGAAATTAAGAAATGAAGCAATTATCTTATTTTTGAATACTGTGGCCTTGCTGAAACTGTTTTGAAATTGTTTTTCTGCTCAGTCCCACAACCTATAGTCAAAACATAATTAACTGCTGTTGTCAGGCTCTCTCCTTTGGCCTCCTCTCAGGCTGATAGGTTCACCTTGGTCTCTTCTAAGGCTGATTTCTAAGGCCTCTGGCTCCAGGTTGCAGAAAATGTCAATGTTGTTTTTGCAGTTGGTTTTGAAGTTAAGAGCTGACGTGGCAGGAATTAGGACAAAGAACTGCAATGTTAAAACTAGTGAGAACTGGGGTTTTTTGGTCAAGGATCAAGATATATTGTTGAATAACTGCTGAATAGTTTTGATCAAAGGGGACAAATGAATAAAGGGGAGTGGGAGACTAAGACAGAGTTGTAGGAGATGTAAACAGGGGTGAAACATCTCCTGGGGACTTTAGGCACCTCAGATAAGTTGTAAACCTTGGAGTACCTAATCCATAGGGAAGCAAGGGAGGGACCTTGTGGACAGGAATAGGGAATAAAAAGGTGAATTTTATACTTACCAGGTGTGCCTGCTGGCTAGGATACCTGTTCTTGAAAGAACGCTAAAGAAAAATGCTTCACTGCAGAGTCTGACCTGAGTCTTTTATGAAAAAGTTTATTTGTTTCTTACAGATGGAGGCTCGTCCGGGAACCTAAGTTGTTTTCCAAGGGACTTCTGTTGCCGAAGGATGGGAAGACATGTCCTGTTAATTTCAACAATCTTGTGAATCATCGGCAGGAGTTCTGGAGGAGATTGACTGGATCCTGAGACCAAGTTGGAAGGCAGACCCAGTGAATCACAGGGAGAAGGATAAGAACAATAGGCAAAATCATTTTGATCAGGCAACTCCGTGTATGAACCAAGGTAAGAAAATGGACTGTTATAGTATTACCTCAGTGGTCAGGGCATTCTGAGATATTTTCTGTGTGTGACTGAGATGTACAATGGGTACTAAGTGAGCGCAGAGTCCGAATTTGCGGTTCTGTTGTTTCACGAGAAAAACAGTCGGAGAAGGACAAAGAGAGAGAAGAGAGTGACAGAAAAGTCTCAGGAAATCAGAATGGGAAATAAAAGGGCTAGGCCTTAATGTAGTGGTTATGCCTGGGCCAGGTTTTTTTGTAGCAGGGGGCTCTTTTAAACAAAGAGTTGCCAGAAGCTTCCCCTGTAGCTCACAGGGTTAGGGCCAGTCAGTTCTAAGCTGGACCCTGCACCTGACCCAAGCCTAGCCAATTAGTGATGGAAATAACACCTCTGTGAATAACATATTTGAGAAGGAGAAGATGTTGCGCAGTGGCAATAGGGAGTGAGAATGTGAAAACATCTCCGCAGACACCAAGGTCAGTGGAGAAGGAGGGGGAGGAGGGTGCTTAGATCCTAGAAGAAAGACTCCCCTATGATATGTGGTGAGGACCATGGTGAAGCAGGTTGTCCCCCTGCAGTCCATGGAGGACCACCGGGAAGTAGAGACCCACTCGCAGCCCATAGAGGACCCCACACCGCAGTGGGTGGATGCCTGAAGGAGGCTGTGACTCCATAAGAAGTTCATCCTGGAGCAAGTTCCTAGAAGAACCTGGGAGTACGTGGGGAGAGAGGAGCCCACACCTGAGCAGGTTTGCTGTCAAGACTTGTGATCCCGTGAGGGACCCAGGCTAGAGCAGTCTATTCCTGAAGGACTGTTCTCCCGGTGGACTGTTCTCTCTCATTGGGGAAGTGTGTGAGGAGCTGCCCCTGTGGGAGGCCCCATGCTGGAGCAGTTTGTGAGGAGCTGCAGCCCATGGGAAGGACCCATGCTGGAGAAGTTCATGAGGGACTGTCTCCCATGGGGAGGAAGCTCACAGTGTAGCAGTGGGAAGTGTGAGGAGGCCTTCCCCTGAGAAGAAGCAGTGGCAAAATCCATCTGTAACAAACTGACGACAACCCCCATCCCCTGCGCTGCTGGGGGGGGAAGGAAAGGGAGTCCTGGGAGGTGTGGGGGGAGGTGTTTTTAAGATGATTTTATTTCTCATCTCCCTTTTCTTATTGTTCCTTTAATAAATCAAATCTTTTTCTCCCTAAGTTGAGTCTGTTTTGCTCGTGACACTAATTGCTGAGCGTTCTCTCCGTCCTTATCTCAACTCACAAGCCGTTTGTTATATTTCTCTCTCTCTCCTGTCCAATTTAGGAGGAGGAGTGTTTTCATGACTTGATGGACACCGAGCTAAACCACCACAGCCTTGGGAAAAAGAGAATGATTAGGGAAAAAGTCTCAAATACATTACTCCAAACAGAAAAGATGGTCATCAGGAGGAGTAAACATGGATTCACCAAGGGGAAATCCTGTTTGACTAATCTGATATCCTTCTGTGAGTGCATAACCGGCTGGCTAGATGAGGGGAGAGCAGCAGATGTCATCTACCTTGACTTCAGCAAGGCTTTTGACACTGTCTCCCATAACATCCTCATCAGAAAGCTCAGGCACTGTGGCAGAATCCTGCACCTAGGGAGTAACAACCCCATGCACCAGTACAGGCTGGGGGTCAAACTCCTGAAGAGCAGCTCTGCAGAGAGAGACCTGGGAGTCCTGATTGATAATAAGCTAAACATGAGCCAGCAATGTGCCCTTGTGGCCAAGAAGGCCAATGGCATTCTGGGATGCATCAAGAAGAGTGTGACCAACAGGTCAAGGGAGGTTATTCTCCCCCTCTACTCTGCCCTGGTGAGGCCTCATCTAGAGTACTGTGTCCAGTTCTGGGCTCCCCAGCTCAAGAGGAAAAGAAAACTTCTGGAGAGTCTACCACAGGGCCACCAAGATGATCGGGGGACTGAAACATCTTTCATATGAGGAAAGGCTGTGGGAACTGGGGCTGTTTACTCTAGAAAAGAGGAGATTGAGGGGAGATCTTACTAACATTTACAAATATCTAAATGGTGGGTGTCAGGAGGTTGGGACATCCCTCTTTTCTATTGTAGCTAGAAACAGGACAAGGGGTGATGAGATGAATTTGGAACACAAAAAGTTCCACTTAAACATAAGAAAAAACTATTTCACTGTGAGGATGATGGAGCACTGGAACAGGATGCCCAGAGGGGTTGTGGAGTCTCCTTCCTTGGAGGTCTTCAAGACCCGCCTGGACATGTTCCTATGCGACCTGATCTAGGTGAACCTGCTTCTGCAGGGGGGTTGGACTAGATGATCTCTAAAGGTCCTTTCCAACCCCTACCATTCTATGATTCCTATGATTTTTACCCATGGCCATGAGTTTAAAACAAAAGGTCAATAACAGCTACATCACTAAACAATGTAACAAAAATCCATAAACTCAAAATAAACATAATATGATATATGTTTCTGGGAGGGATGCATACTGGCGAGAAGGGATGAGTTCTCTATACTTCCACTGATATTTCTGTTTCCTGAATGTATTTTCAGACTTTTCTTCAACTTCTGTAGCCTGCTTATCTGTAAGCATTATCTGTAAGTTGGAAATATCTCTTCATGTGTAGAAAACACAACATTTTTGCTTTCAACTTTCCATTGGCCATTTTGTTAAGTTCTTCAATTCTTTTAATGCAATACAGATTGCTGGAGGAATTTGCAGCAGCATATGTGGCGCCACAGTTGACAGATTTCACATTTTAATAGGGTGATGGATGGGGGGTACATCAATTGGATCTTTGCTCAAGATTGTTTGTTCCATTGGTCTTAAAGTCATTAAGTCCTTTCTGTTGATGTGGCTTGATCCATTTTGCCAGAATCCACCGGGGAACTTGATCTGTAATGACACACGCAGAGCCTCTTCCCCACGTTAACAGATCTGCAGGACCTTGCCACTATCCAGTAACGGGATTCTTATATCAAACTTTAGGTTTGTCAGTAAAATCCAAATCCCGACTCATTTGGGCAAAGTCTCTTAATGCCAGTGGTTCATTCCGGTTTGCCGCAATTCTTAGATGATTCATTGTATAAAGGGCTTTCATTAGTCTGTCTTGAGGGCTCTCCTCCTCTTCCCCCGTTTTTTGTTTTTCTAGCAGTCTTTTAAAGTTTGATGAGTACGTTCAATAATGGCTTGACTGGTAGAATTGCCTGGGATTCCAATAGTATGTTTAATACCCCGTGAGTTCAGAAACTTAGGTGTTCTACTGGCTATATATCCAGAACCATTATCAGTTTTTATCTCTCGTGGAACACCAAGGACTGCAAAGCAACTTCTCCAATATCTTATAACATCTCGAGCACTGTCACTCGTTAAGGCTGTGGCCCAAACCATGGCCGAATAGGTATCAATAGTGACATGAATTCGTTTAAATCGTCCAAAAAGAGCATAGACAGTGATATCCTATTGCCATATTCCCAATGGTGCCAGACCCCTGGGATTTACTCCTACACCTAGGCCGATTTGATTCTGGCATGCAGGGCATGTGGAAACAATAACCCTGAGCATCCGATATGGTCAGATCAAACTGCTTTGCCAGCATTTTTGCACCCTGGTGAGAAAAGTCGTGCAATCTTCAGGCTTGAGAAATTATTGGCCCCATAGGTATCAATAAAGGAGTTGCCACTATCTTGTCAACAATTTCATTGCCAACTGATTGATAGGCCATCTTTTAAGCCTGAATGTCTTTGAATATGACCAGTATAATAGGCAGTTTGATGTTCATTTATCTGATGCCAGAGCCGCAGAAATAAGTTCTACAGATTCTGATTAGAGATTTCTTTTAACAACGCTCTCTCTAATCGAGTGACGGCATCGACCACATAGAGGGAATCAGAGATGATGTTTAATGGTACGTCTGGCCATTTCCGCTGATCGCGTCAGGGTCACCATATGTTGCCGCTACCAGCAACACCATCAGGCCACCTGCACGGATCTCTCAGTCCACCCCGCTGAGGGGACAAGGATCACCACACACTCAGCATGGATGATACTTTATTCCAACCCCTTGTTTACACCATGTGCCTTTATCTGCTAACACCAGGACCTCCTCCCACTCCACCCCATGCCTACATCTTCTGTACCCTCCACCTCTTGCGTTACAACCCGAGATTTTCTGGACACCTACTGCACCCCTCCTCACCCGAGTGCCTATAGACTTTCATCCAATAGGAAGCCCCAACCCTGCGTAGCTTTTGCTGTGCCTTACAGGCAGGCAGTGGGACTTGAACCTGCTCTGCAGGGAAATTGGACCCTTGTTTGAAGAAAGGAAGAAATGCCTTTATCTTTCCAGAGGTCTTGCTTTGGAGCTTTTTGGTCCGGGTATTGGAGGTTCTCCCCACTGGTGAAGCAGTGATTTGTTTGCATTTCTTTAAAGTCCCTGCATCAGAGGCAGTGATTCTCTTCATTAAAGACCCCATGTCAAGGGCAGTGACTATGGACAGAGGAGGTCGTGTCCTATGTGAGGGACCCCATGTTCACAGAAGCTGTAACTGTCAGGAAGAACCCACGCCAAAGAACTTCATTAAATTATTTCCAGAAGAGACTATGTCCTGTGGGAGGGACCTTGTATTGGCAGAAGCTGTAGCTGCTGGGAAGAACCCACACCAGAGAAGTTTAAGGACTGTGTCCCGTGGGAGGGACCCTGTATCAGAGCAGGGTAAGAATGCAAGCAGTCATTCTCCTCTGAGAAGAGAGAAGCAGCAGAGACCATCTTCCCGGAACTGTAATTGGCAGTGAGCCCTCCCTGCCCTTTTCTCAATCCACAACAACCTTGGTTATTTTTTTTTTCCTCCCATTTCGCTAGGGCCTCCACCATCCTAATGAGGGTGGGGATGGATGGGGATCAGTGAGCAAGAGACTGTTGTGGTGCTTCATTGCTGGCTGGGCAAAACCACGACATCCTCAAATATTACTAAGGGTGCACTCCAACTCCTCATCTAGATCATTAATAAAGATATTAAACAGGGGTAGCCCCAGTACTGGGCCCCGGGGGACACCACTCGTGACTGACCATAAACTGGATTTAACTCCATTGACAATGACTCTTTGGGTCCGGCCATCTAATCAGTTTTTCACCCAGGAAAGTGTATGTGAGGAGCCACTTTTGTTTGGTAACAGGGGGAGGGGGCTGCCGTGCAGACCTGGTAAAGAGTTTTCGGACTTTCCCCCAGCTCTGGGGTTCAGACCCACCTCCAGCCCAGCTGGGCCAGTCTGGCACTTCTGTGATCACTGTTTAAGGGTGGGAATTTGAAGTGTTTGGGAGAAGGTGGAGGAGTCTTACAAGATGGAGGCGACCATACAGACCCCACAGTCAGAGAAGGAGGAAGGAAGGAGGAGCACTGGACCAGAGACTCCTTTGCAACCCGTGGCAAGAATGCAGGCTGTACCCCTGCAATCCATGTAGAGCAATGACAGAGAGCCATCAGCAGCTCTGCATGAGTGCACCTGGAGGGGCAAGAGACTGTGTGAGGAGGCAGTCACAGCGCAGGCCGTGCTGGAGAGCCTGTGGGCTGCAGAGCAGACCCACATGAGAGGCAGAGAGGAGCTGCAGCCTTTGGGATGAAAGCACGTCGGAGTGGCCCGTGCAGGGCTGCCAGATGTGTGAGGTACCCTGCAGAGGAGCAGGGAGGACTGGAAAGGAGCCCACATGCCCTAAGGAGAGAGAAACGGCAGAAGCTATCAGGAATAGACTGACTTAAACTCCCATTCCCTGCCCCCCTGAGCCGTTCATGAGGGGAGGAGAAAAAGATGCTGTGGTCAGGGCTCTGAGCCTGGGAAGAGGAGAGGAGAGGAGTGGGGAGAAGGTGATCTTAAAGGGCTGGTTGTACTCTTCATCATTGTACCACTCTGTGTTGTTTTGTGTTGGTTATGTTATGAGGTTTTATGGTTATGCTTTAGTTGGTGTTGGATTAAATTATTTTCTGTTTTCTTCCCCAAGCCGAGTAGCCTGGTCTGTTTTGTCCTGGACCATAACCGGCAATTAAGCCCTTCCTGCCCTTTGGGAATTCCTAAGTCTTGTGATACTTGAGTCTAATCATGGTCTTTTGTCCCTGGATGGGCCTAAACCACGACACCATCCAAGCCAAGAACAGCCAATTTCTCTAAGAGAATACTGTGGGTAACAGTGTCAACTGCCTTTCTAAAGTCAAGGTAGACAACATCCACAGCATTTCCTTCATCCAACAAGTGTGTCACCCTGTCATAGAAAGAGATCAGGTTTGTTAAACAGGATCTGCCCTTCATAAACCCATGCTGATTTGGCCTGATCACCTGGTTGTCCTGCATGTGCTGCATAATAGAAGTTAGGATGATCTGCTTCATCAACTTCCCGGGCATTGGAGTCAAACTGACAGGTCTGTAATTTCCCAGATCATTCTTTCGCCCCTTCTTATATATGGATGTTATATTGACTCACTTCCAATGAGGTGGGATCTCCCCAGTCAGACAAGACTGCCGATAAATGATGGACAGTGACTTGGCGAGCACCCCTGCCAGTTCCCTCAGCACTCTAGTATGTATCCCCATCCAGCCCCATAGATTTGTGGGCATCAATGTGGAGTAGCAGGACACTGACCATCTCCTTCTGAATTGTAGAGGGGACATTTTACTCCTTGTCTCTGTCTCTTGGCTTAGAGGGAATTAATTAATATTTCCACAGTCCAGTAATATCTGTTATGGAGAAGAGGATAGGAAGTCTTGCTGCAATCCATTTTTGTAATGTTTCTCTGATTGTTTATCAGAGAATTATGAGGAATTCTTGCTTCTAGGTATAGACTAGCCCAAGATGTTGCAGATGTTCTCAATGTTAGGGATGGGGAGAAGGAGGCCTTTTAAAAGGATAAAGTTTAGAAATTTTTAGAGCAGGGACAATTTTTACTAATTTCTAGGTAATGAAGCATAGAGATGAACAGGATCTTGAGGATCATCATGGCCAAGAAGGCCAATGGCATCCTGGAATGCATCGAGTGTGGCCAGCAGGTCGAGAAAGGTCCTGCTCCCCCTCTACTCTGCCCTGATGAGGCCTCATCTGGAGTACTGTGTCCAGTTCTGGGCTCCTCAGCTCAAAAGGGACAGAGAACTTCTGGAGAGAGTCCAGTGCAGGGCCACCAAAATGATCAGGGGACCAGAACATCTTCCATATGAGGAAAGACTGCAGGAACTGGGGCTATTTAGTCTAGAGGAGACTGAGGGGGAAACTCATTAATATTTACAAATATCTAAATGGTTGATTTCAGGAGATTGAGGCATCCCTTTTTTCAATGGTATCTAGCAACAGGACAAGGTGTAATGGGATGAAGCTGGAACAAAAAAAGTTCCATTTAAACATAAGGAAAAACTATTTCACTGTGAGGGTGATGGACCACTGGAACAGGCTGCCCAGGGAGGTTGTGGATTCTCCTTCCTTGGAGGTCTTTAAGACCTGCCTGGACGCGTTCCTTTCTGACCTGATCTAGGTGGGTCTGCTTTAGCAAGGGGGTTGGACTAGATGATCTGTAAAGGTCCCTTCCAATCCCTATCATTCTATGATTCTATGAAAGCTGCAATCAACTAAGACCATTAAACTATGTTCTCAAAGAGATCAAAAATGAAAAAACTAGGAAGATAAATGGAAAAAGAAAAAACCTCCAAGGATCCCTTATGAGAATCAAAATCTTTGCCCCTCTTTCTCCTGTAGAGACAAGAGAAGTAACTACTTGTTTTTTGGGGTCAGATGCTCTGATGATGAGTAAATTGCTAAATAATGCACAGGAAAGTCACTCTTTTTTTTTAATGTTTATCCTTTCTACTCTCTGTGTCATGGAGTTTTAGCCTAATCACAACCTCTCAGTGGAAATCCCCAATAGGTAGTATTTTCTCTTTCCTTTATTCTTTTGACATTTATTTTACAAAAGTTGTGCAGAAGTTGCTGGTTTTTGAGCCATTGGTATAGAGGCACCCTCAGTAAGTTTGCAAATGACACCAAGTTGGGTGGGAGTGTTGATTGGCTTGAGGGTAGGAAGGCTCTACAGAGTTATCTGGACAGGCTAGATTGATGGGCTGAGGTCAATTGTATGAGGTTCAACAAGGCTGAATGCCAGGTCCTGCATTTGGGTCACAACAACCCCATGCAATGCTACAGGCTTGGGGAATGAACTGTAGCTAAAAGCTGTCCAGGGGAAAAGAACTCAGGCATGTTGGTCAACAGTCAGCTGAATATGAGCCAACAGTGTGCCCATGTGGTGAAGAAGGCCAAGAACATCCTGACTTGTAACAGAAATAGTATGACCAGCAGGACTAGGGAAGGGATCATCCCTTTGTACTCAGCACTGGTGAGGCCACACCTCAAATACTGTGTTCAGTTTTAGGCCTCTCCCTTCAAAAGGGACATTAAGGTGCTGGAGTGTGTCCAAAAAAAGGGCAATGAAGCTGGTAAAGGGTCTAGAGCATAAGTCCTGTGAGGAGCGGCTGAGGGAACTGGGTTTGTTTAATCTGGAGAAAAGCAGGCTGAGGGGAGACCTGATCACTCTCTACAACTATGTGAAAGGAGGTTATAGCAACGTGGGTGTCAGTCTCTCCTCCCAAGTAATGAGTGATAGGAAAAAATGAAATGACCTCAAGTTGCACCAGGGGAGATTTAGATTGGATATTAGGAAAAAGATTTTCACCGAAAGGGTTATCAAGCATCGGAACAGACTGCCCAGGGAAGTAGTTGAGTCACCATCCCTGGAGATATTTAAAAGATGAGGTGCTTAGGGACATGTTTTAGTGGGGTATGGGGCAGAGCTAGGTTAACGGTGGGAACTTAAAGGTCTTTTCCAATCTAATCAATTCTATGACTGCTGTTTGAGTGTTGTGCAAATACATGTGTGATGAAATTAAGTTATTGTATTTTCTTATCTGTTTCTGGCAGATGATTCTTCACACTGCTCCACTATTGGGACAGGTCAATAAAAAATGTAAGAGTGTGAGGAAAATCTGAGGCTAACTTCTGTCTGGAATGCTTCTACGTGCAAGAGACACTGTGGGAAAGACCTTGTGATTTTGTCATTGGAGCCTTTCTGAAGCAGAACTAGCCACATCTCATAGATAGAAAGCAAACTGGGTCAGGAAGTTGGCAGAGCTTTTGGTTCAGTTTTCATTTTTGTCTGAAGCTGAGAGTTACTGAATGCTGCTTGAAAGCAGAGCTCTCCTTCCCACCACTGCAGCCTGAGGACTGCAGTATTTTATGCTGATGGGTGGATGAGTGAAAAGGGGCTTGTGTCAAAAGCTGAGCTGCTGGGACACACTGGTTCAAACTGTGTTGTGGGGGGACTGTCGTCTCAGAAAAATCAGGGGTTTGTCACCCGGTGTGCAGATGCAAATTCACACACAGGATGGAGATATTTTATTGTGGGAATGCGCATGCACAGTTTCCTGTCCCAAGACAGCACACCCTGGTCCCAAAACTATGATTAGTTATACACATCCTTTCTACATATTCAATACATTAATACATATGCATTTATATTCTACTAAGTGATTGATCAAAATTTATTTGTCTAGCATGTAAATTAGCATGCATGTCCACTTTGTCTTCTCTGCCCTCTTCTTTTAAGTCTGGGATGTAACTAGTCAGTGGTCTATGAGTTGGTGCTCACGATCTCCCCCTGGCAGAATTACCCTTTCCCTAGTTTCTTCATAGCTTGGCAGACAAAGGCAGTGTCATGGTTTGACATGAAAGCCTTTTCTGGTAAGGGGGAAGGGACTGTAAAGATGGCTCCTGTAAGAAGTTGCTCGCAACTCTCCCCAGCTCTGAGTCAGACCCACTTCTGGGGCTGAGCCAATTAGACACCTCCACGATCACTTTTTAAGAGGTTTTCTTCCTCCATCTTCTTCCTTCTTCTGCCCTTTCTTTTTCTTCTGGCTGGTGGTGGTGCAAGGAGTAGGAACAGTGAGAGAAACAACCATGCAGACTCCAAGGTCAGTGATGAAAGAAAGGAGGAGGTGTGTTGTAGCAGAGACTCCCCTGCATTCTGTGGAGAGAACTGGTGAAGATGAGATTTATTTTCATTTCTTTAAAGACCCTGCATCAGTGGTAGAGACTCATTTTGCTAAAGCTGGCCCCGGACCAGGGGCAGCGATTCACTTCATTAAAGGCCCCAAGCCAGGGACAGTGATTATGGCCGGAGGAGGCCGTGTCCCATGGGGGGGACCCAACCACTTCACTGCAGACCCCGAGCCAGGGGCAGTGATTTTCTTCTTTAAAACTATGTCCGGAGCAGATTGTGTCCCGAGGAAGGGTCCCAATATCCACAGCTGTAACTGTGGGAAGGAACCCACGACAAAGCAGCTCATTAAACTTATGCCCAGAAGAGGCCTTGTCCCGAGAGAAGGACCCTGTAACTGCAACCGCGGTGAAGAATCAACACCAGAGATATTCACCAAGGACTGCGTCCCTTGTGAGGGACCCTGTATCCGCAGAAGCCGCAGCTGTTGGGAACAACCCACACAAGAGAAGTTAATTAAGGACTGTGTTCCGGGGGAGGAACCCCGTGTTGGAGCAGGGGAAGAATGTCAGCAGTCGTCCTCATCTGAGAGAAGTGGCAGAGCCCATCTGTGAGACTGACCACATCCCCCATTCCCTGCCCCCCTGTGCAGTTGAGGGGGAAGGAGGTAGAGATATCTGTAGCAGTGAGCTGGGCCTGGAAAGAAAGGAGGAATGGGGGAGGGAGATCTTAAAGTGCTGGTTGCAATTTTCTCATAATCCTACTCCCTTTTTTCTTTTTATTCATTTCTATTTCTTGTAGAATAAACTTTCCTACTTTCCTCTCTAAGTCAAGTCCTAGAATCTGTTTTGCACGGAACCATAATTGGCAGCAAGCCCTCCCTGCCCTTGTCTTAATCCACATCAATCTTACTTATCTTTTTACTCCCATTTTGCTGGGGCCTCTGCCATCCTAACGAGGGTGGATGTGAATGGGGGCACCGAGCGAGAGACTGTCGTGGTGTTTCTGTGCAAGCTGGGCCAAACCACTCAGCAGTTTGTTAGAGTATCTTGACTATTTTCCACACAGGTTTCTGCTTCTGACATGCATATACAATAGTGAATTGTTTCAAGCTTAATTTTTGTTCCTACAGTGTTCCTAAAAAAACCGAACTCATTCTTTTGACATTTTGACATCAGAAGGAGGCTGTTCCCATTTCTGCTTCCCATCCACAAGCAATCACTTTGGAGCAGAGAAGGAGATGATTTCTCACCTGGTGGTTTCTTCACTGTAGGGCTGTGAAGCAGCATCCCTTGCTGGCCCAAGCGGATGTTTGCTTCCTTTGGGGCTCAGTGAGCGCAAACATACAGCCAATTCTGAGTGGTCCAATCCATGTCTCTCCAATTTAGAGGCAAGGATGTTTTGCAGGACAGTGTCAAATGCTTTGCATAAGTCCAGGTAGATTATGTCAATCTCTCTCCCCTTATCTAGCAACACTGTAGAAGGCTTGTAGAAGGCCACTAAATTTGTCAGACACAATTTGCCCTTAGTGAAGCCATGTTGGCTGTCACCAGTCACCCCTCTGTTTTCCATGTGCCTTAGCATAGATTCCAGGAAGATCTGATCTATGACCTAGCCAAGCACAGAGGTGAGACTGACTGGCCTGTAGTTCCCCGGGGATTGTTTCCCCTTTTCCAGTCAGTAAAAACATGACTGGACAGCCACAACTTCTCAAATATGATGGATAGTGGCTTAGCCATTTCATCTGCCAGTTCCCTCAGGACCTATAGATGCATCTCATCAAGTTCTGTGGACTTGTGCACCTCCAGATTCCTTAGTCTTGAACACAGCATTCTACAGTGGATTGTACTTCATTCTCCCAGTCCTTGTCTTTGCCTTCTGTGACTTGGGTGGTGTGACTGGAGCACTTACTGGTGAAGACTGAGGCAAAAAAGCCATTGAGTACCTCACTGTTCTCTTTATCCCAGGTAACCAGGTTTCCTATTTCTTTCATCTATGTTATATTCAGTCCCAGTTTATTGCTTTTATCTATGTTTCCAGTTTTTTATCTGCTGGGGTGAGAGAAAAGATTTTGAAGACATATATTTCCCTCTATTTACATGCCTTGTCCTCACAGATGCTGGAATATAGTGATCAGTTTTCCACTGTTGTTATACCCAGTTGAGTCTGTGTGTTTCATCCTCATGCAGAAATTTTGTCATGTGCAGGTTTGTTGTGTATCCCTTTCTCTCCTCTGCTCCATCTGTTCTCTCTGTAGCTCAGTCAGATATGCATATCCTGGGATTTGCATAGATCCAAATATTTTGAATAAGAAACTTTTAAGTTACATGTTCTTGTAATTTGCTCACAAATTAACGTTGGAAAACTACACTGCATTGCTGCAATGTGGGCCTGATTGTGTTCTTGTAAAGCAGTCCTCCCACAAGGGTAGATTATTATATATACTGTATATTATTATATAGTTCAACCTATAGCTTGGAAGTTCTTCCTTCTTATCTTACCCCTCACTTCAGCCTTCTTGACTTGACTGTGACCAGCTGGAGGTCACACTTTCCCCTTCCCCTGCTCGCTTGTGACTTAGTTCAGATTCTTAATTTTTCAGAGCAACAAAAACCTATAGTGTCTTGTATGCATAAAATTGCTACATTTCCTGCTCATGGCACTTTTTGCAATATTTTGATCTTATTCAGGCTTAATGCTTTTCATTTAACATGGAAATGTTGTTAGAGAAAAGTGATATTGAACCAGGTCTGATTTATTATTATTTATTAATTATTGTTATCTTGCTGTACTAATGATGACTGTTTTGTATGAGGTACCTATATATTTCTGAGGCATCCATGCAACTAACTACTTTTTGGTCCAAAGGTTAACTGAAACCTGCCATCAAGTGTTGGCTTGGAATCTCTGTGCATAGGCATGAATGAGTTTGGGCTCTGAGCATGGGATTGGGACAACCTCTGGGTAGTGTAGATTTGACCTTCAAAACTACATTGCTTAAACTGTGTTTGAGGACATGTTGTCTTTCTGCTCTGCAGTGTCAAGGCTTTCTGGTTTTGTCTGTGTTTTGCTGTTTGCCTTAATGTGATGTTGCTCACTCAGACGGACAATCTGACTTTGCTGTCCACACATGAGAAATCCTATATATCTCAAAATAGTTGTGATGGGACTTCATCAGTGTGGCTCCTATGCATGTTGTGCAGATTTGGTGTTAATTTTCTCCAGTGGCTGCAGATAATTTGGATAATTGGCCAGAAAAAGGGGAGGAATATGCATGTACCAGCCACAAACAAGCATAAGTACAACTGAAGGCATAAAGATCTTTGAGTTCATTTAACCTAGTCCTCTCCTGTGAATTGCAAACCAGTGGAAAAATTTTTCCAGTTGTGGGCTTTCATTAGAGTAGTGCACAGCCATAGCTACTTACACCATTTTAGCAATTTAAAATAACTCCCAGACTTGACAGCCTGTAGCATACATCTAGTTAAAAGTCAACCCGATTGTCCTTTGGTAGAAGTCTGAGTAGGAACTTTGCTGTTGATTTCTGTAACAGGAGAAACCAGCCTTGGTGTTTGTCACCTTGCTAGTAACGTACTTCCCATGTCACTTCTCACTGGAAGCATTCAAGAAATCTCACCATTACAAACAAACACAGACTGAGGCCACTTGGTCCAAGCACTTTTGCTGTGAAGACTACAGCTTGCCATCTACTCATGTAACTGTCTGTAGATCAGCATGTAGCAGAAAGTGCCACATTTCTCATGAAAACTCTGGATTGTGACAACTTGGGACATATAGTGTGGTGATTACATCTGGGTCAGAATGATTGACAGCAATATATATAAATCATCACCAGAGTGCCTGCTTTGGAAGTAAAAGGATTTCATATCAGGAAAGGCATTCCCACTACTCTATATTTTAGTTGTAAAGGGCTAACTGGAACTTTGGCAGCATCTGGATGTTAGATATACAGTGAGCTTTGTCAGCACAAGATAGGGTTGCATGATACATGCTGAATGTCTGAATTAGTTTACTGAGATTGGTAAAGACATGCAGTGAGTCAGGAACAAATGCAGAATAAATATGTATGAAATACTTTACTAGTTTGTTCTGCTATTAATGATTACCTATCTTTCATAATGAAACAGCGCAAGTAGCAGAGCTAGCATACCTAACCATTAGCTAACAAATTCACTTCAGACTGAATTGCTACTGGGAGAAAGTACTGTTAGTTATACTTTAATTGTGTACACTGTGGAGCAGCTGATGCCATTAGTCCCTGGAATGGGAGCCCTTCCCACGTCAAGGGTAGGATGATGTACTGGGCAATTGTCAATCCAGCTCCAAACCAGTGCTTGCTGTGGGCAAAGAGGCACCGATGTCAACTGAGACAGAGTCATGAGGAGGCAGGGGCAGGAGTGCAGAGGGGTAAGGGAGATATCAGGGATGGCTGAGTGGAAAGACAGAGGGAGAAAAGGCTTGGAGAAGGAGGCAGCAAGCCTGGGAATGAATGGCTTAGACACCAGGGTTGTCTTGTACAAACTAAACATCTAAGAGAAGTTGTGAGACTTTAGTGGCTAAGAGGTGTTGGATAGACACTCCTCAAGCATTTCTTTTCCTCTGGAGGGGCAGTTGCCTGGTGATGGGACTGACATCAGTTGATGGAAATACCCTCTAAAATCAGAGCAGGTACTGAATAAACAGAGGAGCCCTTCTGGGCTGCTCCTTGGCTACTCTTAAGTACTGGACTGAGACCTGGAAGAAGATCTGTAATTTTCTCATCATACTACTCCATTTTTGCTTTTATTCTGTTCAATTTCTTGTAGAATAAACTTTCCTACTTTCCTCTCTAAGTCGAGTACTGGAGTCTGTTTTGCTCAGAACTGTAATTGGCAATTGAACCCTCCCTGCCCTTGTCTTAATCCACAACAACCTTGCTTATCTTTTTACTCTCATTTTGCTGGGGCCTCTGCTATCCTAATGAGGGTGGGGGTGAGTGGGGGCATCGAGTGAGAGACTGTTGTGGTGCTTCTGTGCTGGCTGGGCCAAACCATGACACATGGGCTACAGTTCTTCACAAACTGCTCCAGCATGGGTCCTTCCCACACTGCCCCAATTTGGGTCTTCCATAAGCAAAACAGCCTATCAGGAAAAGACTGCTCCAACATGGCTCCCTTACAGGATCACAAGTCCTGATAGTAAAACTGCTCTCTGGTGTGGGCTCTACTGACTTTGGTGTCTGCAGAGATGTTTTCACATTCTCACTCCTTGTTGCTGCAGCCATTTAGCAACTGTGCAGCAACTTCTTCCCCTTCTCAAATATGTTATTCACAGAGACGTTACTTCAGTCACTAATTGGCCAGACCTAGGTCAGTTGTGGGGTCCATCTTAGAATTGACTGATATTAGCCCTATTAGCTGCAGGGGAAGCTTCTGGCAGCTCTTTGTTTAAAGAAGCCACCCCTGTAGCCCCCACCACACTACCAAAACCTGGCCCAGGCAAAACCGCTACACCCATTATGACCATCTGCCTATACTTTGAAGAATTCGATGTAAGCAATTATTTTCAGCTGTATTCCTGATTGCTTTGCTATCTCCTGCTACTCTTCTCGTTTTATCTAATTGCTTTTGCAAATTTTCAGTTATGTTTTTGATGTGAATGCAACAATGTTCCCAATCCAATTGTAGGAAGCCACACACTCCTTGTTCTTTGACCAAAAGTACATCTAAAGAAAATCTAATCCATAAAGTCATTTTTGCGTTGACCAAAACTTCTTTATTAATAATTTGGAAAATTTTTTCCATAACTCTTGAAAGAGTGTCTAACGGTCAGGTCAGATTTTCTATTAATATTATATTTCATCCCTGGAAAAGTGATGGAACAACTCATCCTGAATGTTATCACTGAACATATGAAGGATAAGATGGTTATCAGGGGGAGTCAACATGACTTCACCAAGAGGAAATCCTGTTTGACCAACCTGATAGACTTCTATGAGTGTATAACCAGCTGACTAGATGAGGGGAGAACGTTGGATGTTATCTACCTTGACTTCAGCAAGGCTTTAGACACTGTCTCCCATAACATCCTCATCAGAAAGCTCAGGCAGTGTGGCTTGGAGGAGTGGACAGTGAGGTGGATCGAGAGCTGGCTGAATGACAGAGTACAGAGGGTGGTGATCAATGGCACAGAATCGAGTTGGAGGCCTGTGGCCATTGGAGTTCCACAGGGATCGGTTCTGGGGCCAGTCTTGTTCAACATCTTCATCAATGACCTGGATGAGAGGACACAGTGTACACCCAGCAAGTTCGCTGATGACACCAAACTGGGAGGACTGGCTGATACCCCAGAAGGCTGTGCTGCCATTCAGTGGGATCTCAACCAACTTGAGAATCGGGCAGACAGGAACCTCATGAGGTTCAATAAGGACAAGTGCAGAGTCCTGCATCTGGGAAGGAACAACTCCACGCACCAGTACAGGCTGGGGATCGAACTGCTGAAGAGCAGCTCTGCAGAGTGAGACCTGGGAGTCCTGATTGACAGTAAGCTAAATATGAGCCAGCAATGTGCCTTTGTGGCCAAGGTGGCAAATGGCATCCTGGGATGCATCAAGAAGAGTATGGCCAGCAGGTCAAGGGAGGTTCTTCTCCCTCTCTACTTTGCCCTGGTGAGACCTCATCTGGAGTACTGTGTCCAGTTCTGGGCTCCTCAGCTCAAGAGGGACAGGGAAGTGCTGGAGAGAGTCCAGTGCAGGGCCACCAAGATGATCAGGGTATTGGAACATCTTTCATATGAGGAAAGACTGCGGGAAATGGGGCTGTTTAGTCTGGAGAAGAGGAGATTGAGAAGTGATCTTATTAACATTTATAAATATCTAAAGGGTGGGTGTCAGGAGGTTGGGATATCCCTTTTTTCTGTAGTAGATAGTAACAGGACAAGGGGTAATGGAATGAAGCTGGAACACAAAAAGTTCCACTTAAACATAAGAAAAAATTATTTCACTGTGAGGGTGACAGAGCAGTGGACAGGCTACCCAGAGGGGTTGTGGAGGCTCCTTCCTTGGATATCTTCAAGACCCGCCTGGACATGTTCCTATGCGACTTGATCTAGGTGAACCTACCTTTGCAGGGGAGTTGGACTAGATGATCTCTAAATGTCCCTTCCAATCCCTAGCATTCTATGATTCTATGATTCTACGATCCCATTACCCCTTTTCATGTTGCTGGATACAATAGAAAAAAGGGATGTCCCAACCTCCTGACATCCACCTTTTAGATATTTATAAATGTTAATAAGATCACCCCTCAATGTCTTCTCCAGACTAAACAGCTCCAGTTCCCGCAGCCTTTCCTCATATGAAAGATGTTCCAATCCCCTGATCATCTTGGTGGCCCTGCTTCAAGTGGCTTCAAGTGGTGCTTGAAGACTGAACAACTCTCATTGGCACTTCTGTCTTCTAGAATCATATCCCATGAGATCTGTCCAAGTAGATATTTGAAGAGGCCAAAGTCGGCTCGCCTGAAATCCAGGATCATGGTCCTGCTTTGTGTTCTGCCCCTTCCACACAGGATCTTGAACTCTACCATCTCATGGTCACTGCAGCCAAGGTTGCCTCCAACCTTCACATCCCCAACCAGGCCCTCTCTATTTGTCAGTACCAGGTCCAGCAGCACACCCCTCCTTGTTGTTTCCTCAATCATCTGTGACAGGAAGTTGTCGTCAACAATCCAGGAACCTCCTGGACTGCGTGTGCTTGGCTGTGTGGCTATCCCAGCAAATATCAGGGTGGTTGAAGTCCCCCATGAGGACCAGGGACTGTGATCGTGAGGTAGCTCTCAGCTGATCAGATCATCCTGATCAGATGGCCTGTAGTGGACTCCTACAACAATATCACCTGCCTTGCCCTGGCCATTAATTTTTACCCATAAGCACTCTACCTGCTCCTCATCCCCACCCAGGCACAGTCCGGTACACATTAATTGCTCCCTCACATAGAAAGCAACTCTACCTCCCTGGTTTGGCTCTTTCTCAGGGTGGTCAGCCTTCTGTATCTCAGCCCAGTGTGCAGATGAAGGGCACTTATCATTGCATTCCCTGTCCTGCCCTGTTTCCCAGCTAGAGGGGACAGCTTGTTCTGTCTTGCTTCTCCCCCCACCCCCCAAGTCCCTTAGTTTAAAGATCTCTTTATTAAATTTGCTAGTCTACTCCCAAATAATCCAGTGCCCTTACAGGAGAGATGAATCCCATTTTGTCCTATGAAGCTGTAGTCTCCAAGGAAGGATCCATTGTCAAAATACCCAAAGCCTTCCCGCTGGCACCAGCCTCTCAGCCAGGAGTTCACTTGGCTGATTTTTCCATTACAAACTCCTCCTTTATCATCAGTGAACAGGATAGAGGAGAAAATAATCTGAGTCCCTCTACCTCTTACCTGCTCCCCCAAGGATTTAAAATCCATCTGAATCCTGGAGATGTCATGCCTCATGACATCATTCATACCTACATGGAACACAAGTAAGGGGTAGTAGTCTGCATCCTTGACGAGCCGTGGCACTCTCTCAGCCACATCCCTGATCTTGGCCCCAGGCAGGCTGCACACATCTCTTGACTCCCTCCCTGCTCCACAGATGGGTCTCTCAGTGCCCCTTAGCAGCGAGTCACCCACAACAAGTACCCTTCGCCTCTTTCTGCGATGTCCATTACCTACTGCAGGTGGAGCAGCTGATGGGGTGTTTAGTGGGTTTTCCCCTTTTGGGGAAGTGCCCCATACTTATTTGTAGTGGGCACTCTGGAAGGAGGGCTTTGAAGATGAGTCTTTGCCTTTTTTTTTTTTTTTTTGTAATTAGGGTCCATGACTTATTGGATTCACTGGAGGCTTGCACCTGATTGTTGATGTCTCCATCTATCTCCACTTCTTCCCCTCTAATACTACAGAGCCTACTCACAGTTTCCTACAGCTCTTTCACCAGGCGCTGCAGTTCCTGAATTTGAGGGCACCTATGACACATTTTTGCCTCTGAGGTATAGGTCCCCAAGAAGTCTAAACACTCCCTGCATTCCACCTGGACCGAAGTTTCTCTACTAACTGACTCTCTCTGGGTGGATGCATTGACCTTCACCTGGGTTTTGTCCACCTGAGCCCTGGCTTTAGTCCTTAGGAGAGTGCTCACCATTTTGCTAGGTTGAAGCTGAAGCTGGCGCACTTCTCTGACTTCTGCTTCTCTAAACGGGCCGCGGGGTTGTTCCCTGCCCGTCCTCCCTGCTCGCCCTGCCTGTGCAAACTGCCGTGCAAACTGCCGCGCCACTCCTGGGTGCCGCGTCACTCCCTGTTTGCCGGGCTCGTGGTTGCTCGCACTCCCTGGGGGACGTTTAAATACCCCGCGCTTGATGCGGCTCCGCCTCCCGGCAAGACCGTCCCCCTCACGAGAGCTGCCTGGTCCGGGCGGCTCTCCTCGCTTATCCTCCACTCCCCGTGCTCCAGGAACCCCCGGGTTATCTCAATCGGCTGCACAGCCATGAAAAAACGAGTCTTGCCTCTGCTTTGTTTACCGCCGTTTAAAATCGGCAAAGCTGTTTAAAATCAGGATGAAGCTGGAACACAAAAAGTTCCACTTAAATATAAGAAAAATCTATTTCGCTGTCAGGGTGACAGAGCAGTGGAACAGGCTGCCCAGAGGGGTTGTGGAGTCTCCTTCCTTGGAGGTCTGTCGGGAGTTTTGTGGAGACTTGGCTAGAGAAAAGAGGACATGATAGAATACAGCTGGTTAGGCAGTAAGCACTAAGCGATAAGCTATTGGACTCCTGCTCAAGGCCGTGAGAGCAAGAGAGCTGTATGATAACAGGATGAAAAAGCAGGAGCTTAGTTTGGGTTAAGCAGCCACAAGTATCTGGAGTTTGTTGAAACAAGGGCGAGGTTTGCACCTAACTGGGAACCAATGATGAGCTTAGCTTTTGCAATATGTATGAGCCTGATTATTGTATCTATAAAAGAGTTGTATCTTTGCAAATAAAGTTGAGACTTATTGCACTACAGGGTGGGCTTGTCTCCCGTCGTCTTCAGCAGAGGTCTTCAAGACCCACATGGACATGTTCCTATGCAACCTGATATAGGTGACCCTTCTTCTGCAGGGGAGTTGGACTAGATGATCTCTAAAGGTCCCTTCCAACCCCTACCTTTTTATGATTGTTGCCGCCACCGGCAACACCACCAGGCCCCCGCATGGATTACTCAGCCCCCCTGCTGAGGGGACAAGGATCACCACACACTCAGCATTGATGATACTTTATTCCAACCCCATGTTTACACCATGTGCTTATATCTACTACTCCCAGCACCTCCTCTCACTCCACCCCGTGCCCACCTCTTCTGTACCTTCCACCTCTCATGTTACAACCCGAGATCTTCCGGACACCTACCACAATGATTCTATGAAGATCCTCATATCCATGACCATGAGCTAACAGCAAAAAAATCAATAGCAGCTCTATTCTGCAGAGTTGCATGTCTGATACTACTTGCATCACTAATCAAGCCTTCTAATGCTATTGAAGTTTGATTGCCTTGTTTGCTAAGCCAACATTCTAATTTGCATAGCTGAGTTAATGAAGCAGATACTCCTACACCTGGAGCAAATATGCTAGTCTCTACTACTGCTGAGGGAGACCAAAAGGTAACATGGTCATGACATATATGACAAATTGCACGACGGTGTTTTCCTCAGAGACATTGTCTCCACTGTCCTTCTGGCCATTCAGTCCTGGATCATGCAATTGATATGACTTGGTCCACTTTGCTGGAATCCACCATGGTCCTTGATCTGTAATGACACACATATAACCTTGGCCTGTTAATTGTACTTCTGCAGAACCTTTCCATTAATCTGTTTTCAAGTCCTTATATTGAATCAATATTTTAGAGTCTGTGTTTTCTCTCCCTGAGCTCAATGCTCGTCCATGTACTACCGCAGGTGTTTCATCCCTGTTTTCTGCCAATCGCAAAAAATTCAGTACATAAATCACCTTCTGTACTCTGTCATGAGGAGATAGTCCAGTTTCTCCCCTTTTTTGTTTTTCAAGCATCTGTTTAATGGTGTGATGACTCCTCTCAACAATGACCTGACCTGTTGGAGAATGTGGAATACCTATTGTATGTCGAACTCCCCAGAGTTGTAAGAAGTGATGAAGTCACTGACTGACATATCCAGGGCCATTATCTGTCTTTATTTCTTGAGATACTCCCATTGCTGCAAAACAACCTCTCAAGTGTTTAATCACATGTTTAGCAGGTTCACCTGTCAGGGCTGTAGTCCATATCATAGCAGAAAAAGTATCAATAGTAACATGCACATATTTTAATCGACCAAATTCATTAATGTGAGTAACGTCCATCTGCCATAATTGCAGTGGTCCAAGACCTCGAGGATTAATGCCAATGCCTGTTCCTGCTTTCTGGCAGTCAGGACAGGACGGTACAATACCGATGGCATCATTAAGAGATATTCAAAACTGTTTGTGTAGCATTTTAGCATTTTGGTGAAAAAAAGAATGAGCTCGTCAGACCGGAGTAAAACAATCTACTGGAGGACCTGATCAGGCTGGAGCTACCAACCTGTTAGCTCGATTGTTTCTGACTGTTAAAACTCCAGGCAGTCCTGAATGACTTCTAATATACATTATAAAATATTATAAAACATGTTGTCTCTTATTAAGTAATGATAACAAGTGTTGTAAAAGTTGCCACAAGACCTTATTGCTGACTTCTTTTAGTATAACTCTCTCCAAGTGTTGCACAATTCCTACAACATACAAAGAATCAGATACAATTGTTAATTGGAACATGTGACCAGGTAGAAAAAAAACCATACAACTGCCTTTAATTCTAGTGATCGTAAAGAGCCTCCAGTCTGTCCCTCAAGTATATGATCATTCAATTTTCCTGACTCCTGCCAAGTTATGATTGCTTTGTGATTATTTTTACTCGCATCAGTAAAGACTGTAAGGCCTTCAACTGGAGTTTCTGATTAATATGGAACTTCCTCAAAAATTTGATTCTGCAAAAATTGCATAAAACTTATGTGGATAATATACATTTGAAATGGTTTCTTGAAACCCTTCCAATGCAGTTTTTAACTCTTCACTGTGACAAAATCCACAGTCTAAATACACTTGAGTTAATGGACACAGAATTCGATCCGTGTCTTTGCCAGCAATTTCAATAATTCTGGTGTGGCCTTTCATTATCAAAAGAGCAAACACTTCCAATCTAGTGAAAACTGTTTTTGACAATTGAGAAGCTAAAAATATCCATTCCAAAATTTTCAGTGGTTGAGGTTCACTTTCCACCCACTGAGCTATAAGGGCAAAGGGGTATTTTCCATTTCCCCCATTGATTAACATGAGCTCTATAGATACATGTGATGTAAAACGACTTGCAGTGATACCAGATATCTTGTTTGCAATAGATTGTAGTGCTAGCTGTTGCTTCTGAGACAAAGCTCAAGAATCATCTGCATAAGTACTGCTTCCCAGTAGAGGCATAAGTGGCTCTAAATCCTCATTAGTAATGCCACACAGAGAATATACCCACTGTATGTCTCCCATCAGTTTTTGGATATTTGCTAGATTTTTGATATCTGTTTTGATCTGAATTTTTTGTGGCTGAATTTGAGCACCAGTAATCACCCAACCAAGATAGGACCATGGTGCTTGTTTTTGAATTTTCTCAGGAGAAATTTGCAATCCAGATTGATTTAAGTCAGACTGTAAATAAGGTAAAACAACATTCACATCTAAATTTTGGGCTGCTATAAGGATATCATCTGTACAGTGGTAAATTATCCAATCAGAATGTTTCTGTCTGATGGGTGCCAAAGTCCAAGCCACGTATATTTGGCAAATGGTTGGCGAGTTTTTCATCCCTTGGGGAAGCAGTACTCAGTGATAACGTCTTGCTGGCTCCTGTTTGTTCACAGATGGCACTGTAAAGGCTAATTTTTCACAATCATCAGGATGCAAAGGAATAGTAAAAACGCAATCCTTTAAATCAATTATCAATAAGTGTCAACATTCAGGTAGCATAACTGGTGAGGGTAACCCTGGTTGTAAGGCTCCCATGTCTTTCATTACAGCATTAATGGCTCTTAAATCATGCAGCAAATGCCATTTCCCACTTTTCTTAGGAACAGTAAAAATAGACATATTCCAAGGATTCATAGATGGAACAATATGTTCCCTCTCTAATTGCTTGTCTACTAAACTGTGAATTGTGGACAGCCTTTCAGATGTTAGTGGCCATTGATCAATTCAAACAGGAATATCAGTTTCCCATTGAAGTTTAAGGATTGGCCATCCCCCAATGGCTGCAACTAAAAATACTGGTTAGTCAGTCTCATCTTGGCCAACTAAGGTAATGTTAACATTCAAAACATATGGTCATGTCTGAGCAATTGAACCATATGACATCGTGAAGCTAATAACTGATTTACTGATTTGAGTTGATTGGATACCTCCAGCTCCAAAAATTCCTCCCCCCTTATTGTCCAAGGGCCATTTCACAGGCCAAAGAGACTTTAGTACAATAATAACATCAGCCCCAGTGTCCAAAATCATTTTCATTTTTTACTGCTGTTGATCTGGACCTGTTAGTAATACGAGATCTCCAGGCTTTGATTTACGAATATCCATTGCAAACAGGATCTGAGGATCACCTGCGGATCCAAAGCCTCCATTCCCTCTATGTTTCTTTCCTTTATTTGGCACCATAGATTTAAATGGTATGAGCTGAGCAATTTTAGACCTTTTTTTAATTGACACAGGTGGACATAGGGTCTGCACCATTATACCAATGACTCCTTCAAAGTCTACATCAATTACTCCAGGCAATAAAAATATACCTTGTTGTGATGTTGACGACCAGACCAAGTAATAAAGCACATAAACCATACCCTAACGGGCCTTTCATTTCAGATGGAATACAATGAACTTGATTGTCTACTATAGTAATGTCTTTTGCCATTGTCAAGTCCACTCCTGCACTCCCTGAGGTTGCGGAGGAGAGACAACTCAGGCACCCTGTACTGTGTCCAATTCTGGGCTCCTCAGCTCAAGAGGGACAGAGAACTTCTGGAGAGAGTCCAGCGCAGGGCCACCAAGATGATCAGGGGACTGGAACATCTTTCATACGAGGAAAGACTGTGGGAACTGGGGCTGTTTAGTCTGGAGAAGAGGAGACTGAAGGGAGATCTTATTAATATTTAAAAATATCTAAATAATGGGTGTCAGGACGCTCCTTCCTTGGAGGTCTTCAAGACCCGCCTCAACATGTTCCTATGCGACCTGATCTAGGTGAACCTGCTTCTGCAGGGGAGTTGGACTAGATGATCTCTAAAGGTCCCGTCCAACCCTACCATTCTATGATTCTATGATTTCCCTGATTTTTTAGGGATAGTGAAAATTGGTGTGTTCCAAGGACTAGTAGACGGATTAATATGTCCTTTTTCTAGCTGTTTATTTACTAGATGACATGGTTTGTCATGACAGCCGTTTTTGGTAAGGGGGAAGGGTCTGTAAAGATGGGCATAAGTAAGTAGTTGCTCGAAACTCTCCCCAGCTCTGAGGCAGACACACTTCTGGGACTGAGCCAATTATACACCTCAACGATCACTTTTTAAGAAGAAATCAGAAGAGGAGGCTTTTTCCTGTTTCTTCCTCCTTCTTCTTCTTCTTCTGGCTGGTGGTGGCGCAAGGAGTAGCAACAGTGAGAGAAACAACCACGCGGACTCCAAGGTCAGTGAGGAAAGAGAGGAGGAGGTGTGCTGGAGCACAGACTCCCCTGCATTCAACAGAAAGAAGTAGTGAAGCCGAGATTTATTTTCATTTCTTTAAAAATCCTGCATCAGTGGTAGAGACTCATTTTGCTAAAGTTGACCCCAGACCAGGGGCAGCGATTCACTTCATTATAGGCCCCGAACCAGGGACAGTGACTGTGGCTAGAGGAGGCCATGTCCTGTGGGAGGGACCCAATATCCACAGCTGTAACTGTGGGAAGGAACCCACGACAAAGCAGCTCATTAAACTTATGCCCAGAAGAGACCAAGTCCCGAGGGAGGAACCCTCTATCTGTAGAAACTGCAACTGTGGCAAAGAATCCACGTCACAGATATTCACTAAGGACTATGCTCCGTGTGAGGGACCCTGTATTGGCAGAAGCCACAGCTGCTGGGAACAACCCACACAAGAGAAGTTTGTTAAGGACTGTGTCCCAGGGAAGGTACCTCGTGTTGGAGTAGGGGAAGAATGCCAGGAGTCATCCTCATCTCCCTGAGCCCTCATCTCCTCTGCTCCCCTCATCTCCTCTCCTCCCCTCATCTCCTCTGCTCCTCCTGAGCAGAGCCCACCTGTAAGAGACTGACCACATCCCCCATTCCCTGCCCCCCCGAGCCGTAGAGGTGGGAGGAGGTAGAGATTTCAGCAGCAATGAGTTGGACCCAGGAAGAAAGGAGGGATGGGGGAGGGAGATCTTAAAGTGCTGGTTGTAATTTTCTCATCATCCTACTCCCTTTTTGCTTTTATTCATTTCTATTTCTTGTAGAATAAACTTTCCTACTTTCCTCTCTAAGTCAAGTGCTAGAGTCTGTTTTGCCCAGAACCATAATTGGCAGCAAGCCCTCCCTGCCCTTGTCTTAATCCACAACAATCTTACTTATCTTTTTACTCCCATTTTGCTGGGGCCTCTGCCATCCTAACGAGGGTGGATGTGAAAGAGGGCACCGAGTGAGAGACTGTCGTGGTGTTTCTGTGCAAGCTGGGCTAAACCAAGACACTAGGTCAAGAATCCGGGCGAGCTTGTTTTTGCTCAGCGGCCATTGATCAATTCATACTGGTTTATCTGTGAGCCAGGTTAATTTCGGGACTGGTCGCCCATCAGTGGCCGCCACTAAAAATTTGCATTTGAGAAATGAAAACCCATTTGGCTTAAGATGTCTCTACATAAAAGCCAAACTGAAGTATTCATTACATAGGGTCTAATTTGCACACACCTATTTTCTTCACCCTATATATATACCGAAATTATGTCTCTGCTAATTTTTGTCATCTGTATGCCTCCTACTCCGACAACAGGGGTCTCTAAACTCTCTAAAGGCCAGCTTTCCGTCCAACAGGATAATGGTACAACTATTATGTCTGCTCCTGTATCCAGTAACGCATTGTACCCAACCATTTGTTCACTGTTTGAATGTTGGAATACAACCGTCTGAGTGGGTCTTACCTTAGGTACACCAGTGGATCCAAACCCACCATCTCAATGCTCTTGAACACCTGCGAGTGGAACTTTAGCCATGAAGGGAACTAACTTAGCTATCCTAGTTCCTTTAGGTATATAAACTGGTGGCTGCCATACTTTAACCATTATTCCAATGTTTCCTTGATAATCAGCGTCAATTACACCAGTGAGCATGAAAATACCTTATTGAGAAGCTGATGACTGTACTAAAAGCAGAGCACCTAAGCCGTAACCCAGGGGTCCATGAGCATTGGATGGGATAACTGTTATGTCTGTATTCTTGATAGCTACATCTATTGTTGTTTCCAAATCCACTCCTGCGCTTCCTTTAGTGGCTGAGTCGAGGCTATCCAGGCAGCCACTGGCAACGAAGGGTGTTTTTGTGTCATCACACTTGCCCTTTTTGCACTCATTAATTCGTTTCCTTAGGCGTTATGTGTCTGGCCATTCGAGAGCGGCACTCAGTGGCTCTATGTCCAAATTTACCACATTTGTAACAATCGGCATTAAATCTGCCATTGGACCCCGATGGTCTGATGGAGCTATTTGTCCATACCAGTGGTCTGGATCGACAGTGTTTTTTCATGTCCCCTTTTTCCACAATTGAAGCATTTTGGCCCCTGATGTCCTCTGCCTTGTTGAACTAATGGTTTTAACGCTGTTGCCATAGCTTCAGTCAGATGTACTGCTTTGTATTCTGATGATCCTACTCAAGAGCAGGCCTCTATCATATTTACTAAGGTTGTGGTTCACAGGAAAGTCTGCTGGATCCTTTTACAATCAGGATTAGCATTAGTGACTGCTAAGTGCAGTCACAATTCAGATTTTACTTCAGCCGTCATACCTGGTACACGATCCAGTGTTGCTCTTAAACGGTCCAAGAACGTCATAAAAGGTTCATCAGACTTTTGTATGGTGGTAGTATATGGGGGAACTGGCATCCCCATGTCAGGGAAGGCCTTAAATGCCTGCTGAGTCAATGTTAGTGTTTGTTGTAAAATGGCTTTACGTAGACAAGTCTGAACTTGGGGATCAGCAAATTGTCCTTTGCCCAACATCATGTTGGCTGTAACAACCCGTCGTGGATCCCCCTGCTGTAACTCTAGATTTTCTACTACTACTACCTCCACTCTTTTCTCTCATTCAGATTCCCATAGTAATACCTGACTAGGCTTCAAGAAGGTTTGCGCTAGCTTCTGGCAGTCAAATGGGGCCATTAATCCACTGGTAAAGATATGGTCTAATAATGTTTGAACGTACGGGTTGGTCAAACCATATTGCATCACTGCCTTTTGTCCTTCCCTGAGCAACTTCCAATCCAGAGACACTCACTGTCATTGTGCAGGGTTGTCAGCTACTAGTATCACTGGGAAGGCTTGTGGAATAAATTCACCTTCTATTATTGCGTCGCGAATAAGGCCTCGCCAATTCTTAGATGGATCATAGTCATGCTGGGGGTCTCTGACTCTCAGTGGAGCTGAAACTTTAACTTCAGGTTCGATTAATTCGTGAAGCCGATTGTTTCAACAGTTGATTAGTTGTTGCTTTTGGCTTTTCTATCAGTTTGTCCAAGTGGGCCAACTTGATTCTGTGCCATTGATCACCACCCTCTGTACTCTGTCATTCAGCCTGCTCTCAATCCACCTCACCATCCACTCATCCAAGCCACAGTGCCTGAGCTTTCTGATGAGGATGTTATGGGAGACAGTGTCAAAAGACTTGCTGAAGTCAAGGTAGATGACATTCGCTGCTCTTGCCTCATCTAGCCAGCCAGTTATGCTCTCAGATAAGGATATCAGGTTGGTCAAACAGGATTTTCCCTTGGTGAATCCATGTTGACTCCCCCTGATAACCATCTTATCCTTCATATGTTCAGTGATATCATTCAGGATGAGTTGTTCCATCACCTTTTCAGGGATGGAGGTGAGGCTGACTGGCCTGTAGTTTCCTGGGTCATTCTTCCTGCCCTTTTTAAGGACTTGTGTGACATTGACCTTTCTCCAGTCCTCAGGCACCTTGTCTATCCTCCATGATTGTTCAAAAATGATGGAGAGTGGCTTAGCAACCACATCAGCCAGCTCCCTCAGCAGTGTCGGATGCATCCCATCAGGACTCATAGACCTATGATCCTTTAGCTTGGCCAACAAGTCTTTAACCTCTTGCTCTTCCACCCAGGGCAAATCCTCTGCTGTCCAGGCCATGCTACTATCCTTGCTGGAATGGGCTTCCCGAAGGCCAGCCTTGGCTGTAAAGACTGAAGCAAAGAAGGCATTCAGTAGTTTGGTCTTCTCTGCATCCTTGGTCACCAGGGCACCCTCTGTGTTCAGCAGCAAGTGGATGATTATTAGACACAACTGATGTGTTCAGCAGCAAGTGGATGATTATTAGACACGACTGCTGTGTTCAGCAGCTAAGTGGATTATTATTACACACAGGTTCCATAAGGTATGCAACAGTTCAGAATAGAGCTGCCATAGATTTTTTATTGTTTGCACAATGTCATGGGTGTGAGGATTTTGAGGGAATTTTCTGCATGAATTTGTCAGACCACTCTGAATCTATACACAAAAACATACAAGAATTGAAAGAGTAAATAAAAAAATTAAAAGTAGATAACGAACTTTTTCGTCTAGACAGACTGTTTAATGGATGGATATTATCACTAATCAAATTGGGATTATTAATCCTTAGAGTTTTTATCTGTATTCTGCTAGTCTTACCATGCCTGCTCTCCTACCTGCAAAGGGCCCTGCAGAGGATGGTCATCACGGCCTTTCTGGTAGAAAAACAAAAAGGGAGAAGTGTGGGAGAGGATTTGGCTGCAGGCAGCTTTTACCTTGAGACAAAGCTCTTCCCTTGAAGCACATAGATAAATGGCTTTAAGAAAGAAGTGACAAGATGGAAGAACTTGAAGCTTAAAAATAGGATGTGAGCATATCAAAGAAGGAGCAAGAGCTGCTAGTGATAAGTATAGATTGACCAATCATAATGTTAGCATAGGCGCATGCTTTGAGACTGTTACCCAATAAAAATAGAACAAACTGTGCATTATTAGGGGATAAGGGTATATTAGTGGAACGCTTTGGCAATAATATCATCATCAGAATCATGAACTAGATTAATCTCTGTGCGTTATTCTAGACTGCTATGACAAGATGATACTTGCCACTGCAACTTCTGGGGAAAAGGTCGTGCACATCCAAAGTCATTGGTTGAGCTGTTTTGCTAACATGGGAGTGCTGAAAGAAATTAAAACCAATAACGGCCCTGGTTATACAACTTGGAATATACAACTATTTTTACAGCAATGGATTTGGCATAAGACGGGTATTCTGTAGAACCCCACAGAACAGGCAACAGTGAAACGTGCACATGCTACGTTGAAAACCCTGATTTTAAAACAAAGAAGGGGGAATTCTCTGGACATACTACATAATCAGCTAGCAATGGCTTTATATACTCTTAATTTTTTAAACATTTTGCCCTGACAGCAGCAGAATGCCATTTCAGCACTACAATGGACTTTATAGCTAAACTGTGGGTTTTGTATAAGGATCCTGAAGAAGACCCAGTCTGGAAAGGGGGAGTAGATCTGTTGGTGTGGGGAAAGGGGTATGCTTGTTTTATCACCCACAGGTCCTCGGTGGATACCGGCAAGAAAAATTAAGTCATATCATGAGCTAGAAGGATCAACCCTTCAACCCAATACCCCAGACCTCCCCACTGACAATGCAGGAATCAACACACAGGCAACGGATTCCTAGGAACTTGGCGATTGCAGTTGTCACTCGGGGAAGTCTGACTGGCAAGACCATCACCCTTGAAGTTGAGCCCAGTGACACCATTGAGAATGTCAAGGCTAAAATTCAAGACAAGGAAGGCATTTCCCCTGATCAGCAGAGGCTGATCTTTGCTGGCAAGCAGCTGGAAGATGGATGCACCCTGTCTGACTACAACATCCAGAAGGAGTCCACTCTCCATCTTGTGCTGTGCCTGAGGGGTGGAATGCAAATCTTTGTGAAGACCCTGACTGGCAAGACCATCACCCTTGAGGTTGATCTCAGTGACACCACTGAGTCAGGGGAAGTCTGAAACAACTTCAATAGAATGCAGAGAATATGATGGCATGGGTAGGAGTGATGCCAATGCTGAAAAATACCCTTTTTTTACCTATTTGGCCCTTATTTCAACCAACTCTGCAATAAGTTTGCTATTTTTATTTTGACTGGAAGCAAGTGGTCACATATATTGGGCATACATCATCAGCCCACCATTTTTGCCTCGGTAAGTTAGTGGGATCCCGATATATCAATAGTCAGTAATAACACACAGTAGACTGGAGGAGTCTGGCTTCCGCCTTGGGACACAGATAATCAGTCATATAATTTGAATTTTACTAGTATAACATCGTATGTGGAGTCACACAATTTATAGCCTTCACAGTGATAGTGTCATTGATCATGAGGTCACCATCTGCAGAACTCATCCCTGCATTTAGCTGGCTAGAACTCAGGCACAATTAAACAATACTATTGGTAGTTATCAGATTACCATCACAGACTGAAGTGCTGAGGCCTGAGGAACAGGCTTCGAACTAAAGTTGACCTATAGGTGAACCTCCCAACCAAACATTGTATAAGTAGCTAATCATTAGTGAAATATGCATGATTATTAGTGGAAGATGTAGCTTAGACAAAATGTAATTATTGATGAGGATAAAGTTTCTGATTATTACTGAAGGATGTAGCTAAAATGTTTATAAGAATTTGTTGTTTGATGTATCTACTTCTGTATGTACAGGGGCTGGTGTTCAAGGCTGAGAAATCAGATGTTCAGCCTTGGTCGGTAGTACATGAAAAAGAACCAAGTAGATAAGGAAACTCCCTTGATTCTTCCCGGGGGCCTGGCTAAGCTTCAGGTGGCATCTCAACGGAGAATAAAAACAGATGTTCCGCCAGTAAAGTTATGTAAGATTATTCAACAATATAAAAAGCTGGACCCTCTTGCAGCAACTTTGGAGATCTCACCTGCGGGTGGACGCACTGCATAGGACCTCTCAATTTCTGGGACACATTCCCCCTGCAACAGGGGCTCCCCACCGACTGCAGATCTGGATGATGGTAATGTATTAGGGCAACTGGTTATGTATCTTCCTTAATCACTATCTCTACTCTCATGTAGTAATGATTAGGTGCATTGCTTTGCTTATGCATTTTGCTGCTTAGAAAGAAGAGATTGTTGTAACTGAATACATTTTGTTTACACATTTGTTGTTGTATTGTGAAAGGGAACACGAGGATATATATGGGGAAGCAATACTTTAAAAGCTCAAGACGTTTGCTTAGACACTGAATAGAGCGTTGGCTATTTTGAAATGTATTCTGATAATGATCCAGAGTCTGTCCTAGAGTGTGTTGAAAAATGTTGTACGTCTGAGAACTCTTTGTGATAATTTGTTAATAGAAAACCTGGAAGCACCACTTAACAATCACTCGAATTATGCATTTGCAATTTTACTTACATTTCAGGGTGTGACTTTAACTACTCTATACTGAGGACTGTGTACCAGAATATACAGTGCAACTACATATTATACAACACCTTGTCACCAGCATCTATAAGAATGAACATCACATTGGTCAAGAAGCTACTAGAGCACCCTGGTCTACACAACTTAATAGAAAGACTGAAGGAGGGAACTTAAAGACTTCTGGTTACAGTTCACCATGACATACAGGAATGGGTGCTGAAACGAGTGAAAAAGGACGGAGAATATCACTGGTGGGATGTTTTCTTTGGATGGACTCCAACTGCTACTGGAATCTTTAACAGAATACTACATCCTGAAATAGTGTTGTTGGTACTAAACATGTTATGTCTAGTCTTGATAATCATAATATATCTGAAAGTGTGGTATATGATTCAAGACTTAACATGATTAACACCACCTAGTCCTACCACATTAAAATAAATACACCAAAATATAGAGAATGATGTTTCTTAATGCATTTGATATTGTATAAAATATGGGGCACTTTTATAGCATGGAGGCAAGAGATACCTGCATTACCACTTCATGAGGTAAAGATGATTGACTGCAGTCTCATGGTAGAGTGTAGCAGGGCACTCTCCCTAATGAAAAATACAAGCTGAAGGTCATGCTGTTTTCTAGTGGTGAAGGCTGTTACAAACTAGCCTGACTTAATCATCTCCAAGGATAACTTGAGAGGATGAGAAAATTCTTGATCTAATGGGCAGATATCTAAACAGACATCTGTGATAACATTTTTGCAGGAAACTAGATGTTCCTGCTAGCCCTACAGAGATGTAAGTTCAACAACAAGATGACTGACAGTCAGTCACTTTATTCTATAAAAGCCCAGTCCTATTTCTGTGGAGTGAGAAGATGCAGAAGCATACTCTCCTTTGGAGCATGTTTGAAAATCTTCTTCCCTTTAGCAGGGATGCCCCTTAAGGCTACCCTCTGGAGCTGAGAGAATGTCCTGCTGTCTTTGATATGGGTGAGTAACATCATTCTCTATGAAATAAAGGCCGAATCATGGCTGATTGTAATGATTGCCATTAAAATGTCTCTACAAAGCAAAGAAGGGGGAAATGTGGGAATGAAGAATCAGTAATTGCAAAAAAAGGTAAACTGACCTTCAGATCATGAGACCGATTGTTGGCGAATGAGGTAAGGTTACAGAATGTCCTGTTGCAAGTATGAGAAGGAGCAGTGCGAGAGTGGAAAATAGGCAAAGTCTGAAGGTCAGCAGGATGTAAAAACAAAATCAGATATTATGTAACTTTTTACAATAAATCGGGGACTTGAATACAGTATGGTAGTACTTTTTCATGGCAATGCTTCCCCTTCAGGAAACCTGAGTGGATTTGTGTCATGGTTTTGTGAGGAGCCACTTTTGCTTGGTAACAGGAGGAGGGAGCTGCAGTGCAGATCTGGTAGAGTTCTTGGACTTTCCCCTGGCTCTTGGTTTCAGACCCACCTCCAACCTGACTGGGCCAATCTGGCGCCTCTGCGATCACTATTTAAGGACGGGAATTTGAAGTGCTTGAGAGGAGGTGTAGGAATGGTACAAGATGGAGGTGACCATACGGACCCCACATTCAGAGAAGGAGGAAGGAAGAAGGAGCGTCAGACTGGAGACCCCGCTGCAACCCATGGCAAGAACACAGGCTGTGCCCCTGCAACCCATGGAGGGCAATGGCAGGACTGAGAGCCATCAGTAGCTCCGGGTGAGCGTGCCCGGACAGGCAAGAGACTGTGTGAGGAGGTGCCCATGGCACAGGCTGTTCTGGAGAACCTGTGGGCCACAGAGCAGACCCACACAACAGATGGAAAGGAGCCTTTGGGATGAACACACATTGGAGCAGCCCGTGCAGGGCTGCTGAGTGTGAAGTATCCCACGGAGGAGCAGGGAGGACCGGAGAAAAGCCCACCTGCCCTGAAGAGAGACCTGGTGAAATGAGGCAAACTGAGGGGCATTGATAAAGAAAACTGTCATCTGACATAAGGAAAAGCTCTGATCCTGTATAGATGAGTTCTTACAGAGAGCCTGCAAAGACAGTCTGGAAAGATTTGGATCCAATAATCCTCTGTGTGTACCTTTGAGGAGCTGTATATATCCTACTCCATCTTCTGGGTAAATTGGTCAGTAACCCTGATTCTGATCTCACTGTAGTCTCACTTTTTTTTTTTTTTTTTTTTTTTTTTTTGTTTTGGGCAAAAACTTTGAGCCCCTTTGGATGCTTGAAATGTCAGAGGAGTTATTCCAGTGATCACAGCATGTTTGCCCTGAATTGTTGCCTGTAACTAGAATTGCTTCATCAGCTCCATCACAGTCATCTGTGATTTGCACTGGTTTTAGGAAGGGATGTAGTAGTATAAATTTGATATGTGCTTGCAAAACTCTATTTCAGTTGTGATGGCTAATTAGTACAAAAATAATTCCACAATACTGCAAGTCAATAAGAAAAAAAAATCTTCAGTTTTGCACCAATAATAACAAAATAAGAGCTAGAAGTATCACTTGCTACTTGGCAGACTGTGGTTTTGCCCAGTCAGAGCAAAGGGGAAAAAAACTCACAACTCCTCCCTCTCCTGGCGGAACGCGGAGGGGATCGGGGAAAAAAGAAAAGTAAAAGAGCCCGCGTAAGTTGAAAGAACAATTTACTAGGGGAAAGTTGAAGAGGAACAACTATAACAAAAATAAGGGGATATTACAAAGAAAACTGGTGAGTGACACAGTTGCTCACCACCCAGGATCTGACCTAAGTGACCACTCTGGACCAGCGACCGAAAAAAACATGGCCCTGGAAGAGAGCTCCTTCTGGCTAGCTCCCCACCTATATACTGGGCATGACGTCAGTATGGTATTGAATACCTGCTGGCCAGTCTGGGTCAGTTCTTCAGACTGTAACCCTTCCTGGTTCCTCACGGGAATTAACCCTATCCTAGCTCAAACCAGGACATTCCACCCCTTATTCTATACCATCTATGTCATGTCTAGGTTTACTCATCATAATCATCTACCATTGTACTTCCTCTCCCAAAAACATGGACACAAACACACAGAGGTGTATTATTTTCTCAGTTCATGGACCATTCCTCTGACATGCCTGTCTGGTTCATTTAGTCCATAACTCTGGGTCTCCATTCATTGTAAATGCTCCACTGTGAGAGAAATTATGTGTATGTGAGGCGAGTCATCGCATGCAACATCATGAGTTTGCAGCTGGTATATTCAGTATGCATAGTGCTCACAATCTGTGAAGGCTTTGGCTCTGAAGGAGTTTCCAAACACAGATTCACTCTTCAATGGCCTGGAAAGTTCTTCCTGCAACATTAGTAAATAGCACAGAGCAACTATAGGAATAATCATTATACAATTTGATTCACAGGTTATTCTCACTCAGAATCAAATTCCCTTGAGGTACATGTTGACTCTCCCTATCCTTGTGCATCACCCACCAAGTGCACCCAGGTCCCCGAGCAAAAATAATCCCACGGATGGATTTGCCTTTACCTGAGGCAGGACACACCCATACTGCCTTCCCTAACATATTTTACATGTACCACAGGGACTTTGTCCCCTTCTACAATATGCAAGGGTTCTGACTGGGCAGGGCCAGCTCGATTGAGAGATCCTCTGGAGTTGACTAACCAGGTGGCCTTTTCCAAGTGTGTATCCCAATGCTTAAAAGTTCCACCTCCCGTTGCTTTCAGTGTGATTTTCAATAATCCATTTTATCGCTCAACTTTTCCAGAGACTGGTGCATGATAGGGGATGTGATAAACCCATTCGATGCCGTGCTCTTTGTCCCAGGCATCTATGAGGTTGTTTCTGAAGTATGTCCCATTGTCTGACTCAATTTTTTCTGGGGTGTCATATTGCCATAGGACATTCCTTTCAAGGCCCTGAATAGTGTTCCTGAATAGTGGTGTTTGCCACCATCCACGAATCAGTGTAGAGGTAGATCCTTGGCCATTTTTACCATTCAGCAATGTGTAAAGCTAATTGGATAGCTTTTACCTCTGCAAACTGACTAGATTTACCCTCTCCTTCTGCAGCTTCTGAAATTTTGTGTAGGGGACTCCACACAGCCACCTTCCACCTCCAATGCTTTCCCACAAGACAGCAGGACCCATCGGTGAACAGGGCATACTGCTTCTCGTCTTCTGGCAGTTCATCAAACAATGGGGCCTTGTCAACACGTGTCACCTTCTTCTCTGGTGATATTTCACCATCTTCACACTCTGGCCAGTTTGTGATAACCTCCAAAATTCCAGGGTGGCTAGGCTTCCCTATGTGAACTCATTGTGTGATCAGTGCAATCCACTAACTCCATGTAGCGTCATTTGCCTGATGCGTGGGGAATGCCCTCACTTTGAACATCCAGCCCAGAACTGGCAGTTGAGGTGCTAGGAAGAGTTGCGTTTCTGTGCCAATCACTTCTGAGGCAGCTTGAATTCCTTCATATGCTGCCAGTATTTCCTTCTCGGTTGGAGTGTATCAGGCCTCGGATTGTCTGTATCCTCGACTCCAGAATCCAAGGGATTGGACTTGAGTCTCCCCTAGGTGCTCTCTGCCAAAGACTCCAAGTAGGGCCATGCTCATCAGAAAGCTCAGGCAGCGTGGCTTGGATGAGTGGACAGTGAGGTGGATAGAGAGCTGGCTGAATGACAAAGCCCAGAGGGTGGTGATCAATGGCACAGAGTCGAGTTGATGGCCTGTGACCACTGGATTTCCACAGGGATCAGTTCTGGGGCCAATCTTGTTCAGCATCTTCATCAATGACCTGGATGAGGGGACAGAGTATAACCTCAGCAAGTTTGCTGATGACACCAAACTGGGAGGTCTGGCTGATTCCCCAGAAGACTGTGCGACCATTCAGCAAAATCTCGATCTGCTTGAGAGTTGGGCAGACAGGAACCTCATGAGGTTCAACAAGGACAAGTGCAGAGTCCTGCATCTGGGAAGGAACAACCCCATGCACCAATACAGACTGAGGATTGACCTGTTGGAGAGCAGCTCTGCAGAGTGAGACCTGGTAGTCTTGATTGATAATAAGCTAATCATGAGCCAACACTGCGCCCTCGTGGCCAAGAAGGCCAATGGCATCCTGGGATGCATCAAGAAGAGTGTGGCCAGCAGGTCAAGGGAGGTTTTGCTCCCCCTCTACTCTTCCCTGGTGAGGCCTCATCTGGAGTACTGTGTCCAGTTCTAGGCTCCCCAGCTCAAGAGGGACAGAGAACTTCTGGAGAGAGTCCAGTGCAGGGCCACCAAGATGATCAGGGGACTGGAACATCTTTCATGTGAGGAAAGGCTGCAGGAACTGGGACTGTTTAGTCTGGAGGAGACTGAGGGGGGATCTCATTAACATTTACAAATATCTAAATGGTGGGTGTCAGGAGGTTGGGACATCCCTTTTTTCTATTGTAGGTAGCAACAGAACAAGGGCTAATAGGACGAAGCTGGAACACAAAAAGTTCCACTTAAACATAAGAAAAAACTATTTTACTGTGAGGATGATGGAGCAGTGGAACAGTCTGCCCAGAGGGGTTGTGGAGTCTCCTTCCTTGGGGGTCTTCAAGACCCGCCTGGACATGTTCCTATGCTTCTGCTGAAAGAAGCTGGCCAGCCTGGGTCAGCTGTTCAGGCTGTACCCCTTCCTGGTTCCTCGCAGGAATTAACTCTATCCTAGCTCAAACCAGGACACGGAGACCTCAAAAGAACATCAAAATTAGACAAATTGTAGAAGAAAAATGAACATCATAGAAAAATGGAACTTGTCTTTATAAATGAAGTGAAATAGCGAAGAATAAAACAATTCCCAAAGACAGAGTCTCCTTCCTTGGAGGTCTTCAAGACCCACCTGAACGCGTTCCTGTGCAACCTGATCTATGTGGCCCTGCTTCTGCAGGGAGGTTGAACTAGATGATCTTTTGAGTTCCCTTCTAACCCCTACCATTTTGTGATTCTATGATCATGCAAATGCTTTAATATGCTTTTGTATGGGACACCTGATTGTTCATAAGTGTCCCAGTTTTCTCAGATATTTACTCACTGAAGAAATACACCCACTTCTGAAGGAGAGCAGAGTGGCGGGTTGGCAGCACACCCCAGCACACCACACAGTTCAGATCACAGAAATACTGTGACCATTTTGAACTTTATGGAGAATTTATTTGCAACTATAAATATTTCCTCCTGTAAAGAAAAAAAAGTAAAATAACATTATGCAGTGGGCCAAAAGCCTAAAATCAATATGCTCCATTTCTTTACATGGAAATATTTATTTCTTAATAGGTAAAATGAGAATAAAGCTTATCAAAGAATAAAAAAATGTATTTTCCAGGTGAAGTACATACCTTCACTACCAGCTCTACTCAGGGTCAGTCATATGGCTTAGTTTCTCTGATTAAGGGGCTAAACCAACTAAACTGTTTTTTTTCTTCCCAGGTGTTGTGGTTTAACCCCAACCAGCAACTAAGCACCACACAGACACTCATTTACTCCTCCACCTCTCTCCCCATCCTACAGGGTGGGGAGAATCATAAAATAAAACTAAACTTGTGGGTTGAGATAAGAACAAAGTAATAACTAAACTATAATATATCATTAATAAAACTTGTAATGAAAATGAATATAATCAAAAGACAGATAAACCCTAAGAAAAGACAAGTACAATGCAATTGTACAGTACACTGATCAATATCTGAGCATTGTATATAGAGTGTATTTTGCTATCATCTCTGCAGATAATAAACATGAATCTGGCTTATGAACATTGAACATATGCTATCTATATTGTAAACATATTAGAAGCTATGGTGGTTTAGCCCGATGTCTACTAAGTCATAATATCCACTCCCTCTTCTAAACTGGTGTAGTGGGTCTGGGACGGTAGTGATTTTCCACAGCAGCTCCTGCAGTGCTGTGCTTACTGTTGATATCAATATTATGACTACCGCTTGCACAACATCAGGGCTGTCCCTCCATCATTCCTTCCCCCACCTTCACCAATAGCTGTGAGTGGGCATGATCTTGGGAGGGACCATGGCCAGGACAGCTGACACAAGCTGACCAAGGAGATATTCCATACCATATGACGTCAGCTCAGTAATATAAGCTGGGGGAGAGGAGCAGGAAGGGGAGGCGAGATTCATTTCTGGCCTTCCCAAAGCAACCGCTACGCGTACTGAAGCCCTACTTCTCGGGAGGTGGCCGGACATCGCTGCTGATGGGAAGTAGAGAGTAACAGCTTATCTGCTTTTGCTTTGCTTCCCGCGTGCGCGGCTTTGCTGCTTATTTATTAAACTGCTTTTATCTCAACCCACGAGACTCCCATCTTATTTTCTCCCCTTCCCTGGCTTGCTGAGGAGGTGGGGGATAAAGCGGTGTGGTGGGCACCTGGCATCCAGCCAGGCTCAAACTACCACAACTGGACAGGAGAGAGAGAGAAATATAACAAACAGCTTGGAGATCAGGATGGAGAGATCACTCAGCAATTAGCATCATAGGCAAAACACACTCAACTTAGGGAGAAAAAGGTTTAATTTATTAAAGAAACAATAAGAGCAGGGAGATGAGAAATAAAACTGTCTTAAAAACACTTCCCCCTCCCCCTCCCTCTTTCTGGGACACCCTTCCTTTCCCCCCAAGCAGTGCAGGGGATGGGGGATGGGAGTTGCGGTCAGTTCATTACAAATGGATTTTGCCGCTGCTTCTTCTCCTCACACTTCCCACTGCTGCACTGTGGGGTCTCTCCCATGGGAGACAGTCCCTCACGAACTTCTCCAGCGTGGGTCCTTCCCATGGGATACAGTTCCTCACGAACTGCTTCGGCATGGGGCCTCCCACGGTGGCAGTTCCTCACACACTGCCCCAGTGTGGGTCACCCACCGGAAGAACTGTCCTTCAGGTACCGACTGCTCCTGTGTGAGTCGCTCACAGGATCACAAGTCCTGACAGCAAAACTGCTCTGGCATGGGCACCTCTCTCCCCATGGGCTCCCAGGTCCTGCCAGGAACTTGCTCCAGAGTGGGCTTCCCACAGAGTCACAACTTCCTTCAGGCTTCTACCCACTACATTGTGGGGTCCTCCACGGGCTGCGAGTGGGTCTCTGCTTCCCGGTGGTCCTCCATGGACTGCAGGGGCACAACCCACTTCACTATGGTCCTCACCACAGGTCACAGGGGAATCTTTCTTTCAGTGCCTAAGCTCCCTCCTCCCCCTCCTTCTCCACTGACCCATTTCTGTTTCCCATTTCTTTATTTTTGAAAATAATATCTGCTATGAATACCTTTTTATTTGATTATCTACAGTTTTGTACAATTATCAACAAACTGGAGCTAATATGCTCAGGAACTGGAGCACATTATATTTGAGAAGAGCCCCAGAGAGCTGTGTTTGCCCACTCTGGAAAAGAGGGAGCTAAGGGGTAAATTTAATTGGTGTCTCCAAGTACCTAATGCGGAGTCAGACCTTCATCGGAGATGCACAGCAAAAGGAAATGAGACAAGAGCCATGAGTTGCAGCAGGGTCATTTTAAGTTGATATAAGGGGAGAAAATGCAAAGAAAACTTACTGCTATGTCTCTTGAATGTGTATCGGGTCTTGCTTAGTGTTGTAAAATTTGTCAAGTCTGTCCCAAGACTTAATAGTCATGGGTGGAATGGCATGTGGGAGAATATGGGCAGGTATCTAGAGAACTTCTCACCTCAAATGGTGTGGAACTTCATCCCTGAAAAACTACAGGACCTTGATAGAGTGATAGAGTATTTAAAAATAAAATGTTGTGAATATTCCCAAGAGGCACAAGTTACCACACTATGCTGGGCCCTGACATATATTATGCAGCACCCTCAAGGGGTGCAGTTACCCATAGATCCGGATGAATTCCAGACTGTTTGTGCAATGGTCCTTTGGGCCAATCCAGGCAGGACAAAATGTTATAAATGTGCTCTACACCACAGCTACTGAGAGTGGTCCTACCTGGAGCCTCTGGAAAAAATACCTGGGGAGTCCCACAGCCAACCCTTAGGGTTTTGGAGTTTGAGGACACAGAGGATCTGAGGCCCACTATATCCCAACTTGAAAAGAGATATTGGCAGCAAATGAAGGATTTTGAGCTGCCTCAGAAATGGTTGATACTGCAGCAAAGCTCCTCTTAGCACCCCAACTGCAAGTGCTGGGCTGGATGGTCAAAGGGAAAACGCCTTCAACACATCATGCAACTGATGCTACATGATTTTTGTATCAACATCTTTCCCTGCATTCCAGAAGTTCTAAAATAGTCCAAATGTGATTATCTCTCAGGACCATTGATCTGCTGACACAGTGGGGATGTGTTGGGGAAGTAGTATGCCTGCTCAGATTTTGTTTGAACACCTCAACTTTCATAACATCTCATTTACTGAAACAAAACCACAAACCCCAGCATAGCAAGATGTTCTGCACTATGCCAGTGCAGTCAATTTTGTACCTACAAAAAGGATATGACAGGCATTTTTCGTGGTTAAATTCCCCAGATCTGTGAAGTTTTACTTTTTGTGCCCTCTCCAGATTTGTGCAGGTCAGTGCCCATCATAACTCTAAGCCCCACCAATACCTACATGGGATGGAATCTTGTACTCATTGACGTCCTTTTTTTCCTCTTTTATAGAGAAATGCACTTCACACATCACAAATACCATGCTCTGCAGGGGCTGCAAATCAACGTATCAGTTTGGAGGGTGCCTTCTGAAAAGAAGGAACCACAGTTTCTGTTCTATTGCCATAAAACTCCCTTTGACTGCAAAATGATGACATGAAACAGCACTTTGAGGAGAGGAGGAGTCAGTTAACAATACATTACAGTAAGGACCAGACAAAGAGCATGTCTAAGAACTTTCAAGAGCATTGTCCAGAGCTTCCCCGGGTAAGCACTGACATGGTTCCCCAGAGTCAACAGAGGTATGTGGCTTTTGCCAGATAAGGATCTGGTCCCCGACTTGTGTTCACAGACGAGGAGCCTAGAAACTGTGAATTTTATAAAAACCCTCCCATTAACAGAAATTGGGACAGCATCACTGATTGCACCTCTTTAAAAATCACATAAGACTGGGACTCGTTGCAGCTGTTGGTAGGATCTTAAAATCACTGGAAATGCCACAGGGTCACCATTATTTAATGCTTCCCTAAAACATATCTCTAAAACAGACCCTTTTCCCTGGACTTCTACCAGGGATGTGTCAGGACGGGGGGTTTCAGGATTGGGGGAGGGGAGTGCGCGAGGCAAGTTGCGGCTGCTCAGCTTCACTGCAAATGCACAAGGGGGGGAGGTGAATAATCTGGGGGCTTGGATTCTAAGTCATCATCTTTACCCTTTGTGTCACAGCTTGTTTCTCTTGGGGGGATGTGGTAGTTTGACCCTGGCTGGATGCCAGGTGCCCACCACACCGCTCACCCACCTCCTCAGCAAGCCAGGGAAGGGGAGAAAATAAGATGAGAGTCTTGTGGGTTGAGATAAAAGCAGTTTAATAAAGAAGCATCAAAGTCGCACATGCGAGAAGCGAAGCAAAAGCAAATAAAGCTGTTACTCTCTACTTCCCATCAGCAGCAATGTCCAGCCACCTCCCGAGAAGCAGGGCTTCAGTACGTGTAACGGTTGCTTTTGGAAGGCCAAAAATGAGCTGACGTCATATGGTATGGAATATATCCTTGGTCAGCCTGGGTCAGCTGTCCTGGCCATGGTCCCTCCCAAGATTGTGCCCACCCACAGCCATTGGTGAAGGTGGGGGAAGGAATGCTGGAGGGACAGCCCTGATGCTGTGCGAGCAGTAGTCATAACATTGATACCAACAGTAAGCACAGTACTGCAAAAGCTGCTGTGGAAAATCACTAACATCCCAGACCCACTACTGTCTCCATCCCTTATTCCATACCATTTATGTCATGCTCAGACAAACCATCTTTACAACCCATATACATTCTTATATACTCTCATTAACCAGTACCCCCACTCTTCAACAGACAAATACCATTCTTGTATTCCGTCTTGCATCTTCCATCAAACAAACAAACAACATTCTTGTATCTTTCATCCTCTATAGATGTTCACTGGAGAAGGTCATAACTTAGGTCTCATCCATCAAGATGGATATCCAGACGAGGGGAAAAAGTGTGTTCGGTGTTGGGCACCAGCACCGGCTTGGTTTGTCCACTTGTCCAGTTTCTTGCGAAGTTCATACCTCATCGCCTACAACAGACAACTCACATAACAGGTTCTTTTTCCCCAAGGTTAAATCTTCTTGAGACACACATCAAGTTTCCCCATCCTTTCTTATAACCCACCAAGTACACCCAGGCCCCTGGACAAAAACAATCCCACAAATGGGTTTGCCCTTTCCCATGGGAGGTACAACCCATACTGCCTTTCCCAGCCACTTCCCTGGGTGCACTACAGGGACCTTATCTCCTCCCACAGTACGTAGGGATTTTGTTTGGGCAAGACCAGGACGGTTATTTGAACCTCTACTGTTAACCAGCCAAGTGGCTTCTGCTAAATTTTTATCCCACTGCTTCCACGTCCCATTGCCCAGCGCTCTGGTCTTTAGTAATCTGTTATATCTTTCAATCTTTCCAGAGGCTTGTGGGTGATAGGGGATGTGGTATATGTACTCAATGTTGTGTTTCTTTGCCCAGGAGTTTATGAGATTATTTTGAAAATGAATCCTATTGTCTGATTCAATTCTTTCTGGAGTACCATGTCACCACAAAACTTGCCCTTCAAGGCCTAAGATAGTATTTAGGGCAGTGGCATAGTTCACAGGGTGTTTCTAAACAACCAGTAGTTGCTTCCACCATGGTGAGTATATAACGCTTGCCTTGGTGTGTTCGTGGTAGTGGTCCAACATAGTCAATTTGCCAGGCCTCACCATATTGAAAACCCAGCCATCAGCCTATGTTCCAGGGAGACTTGATTTGTGTGGCTCACTTCATTGCAGCACGTTTCACATTCGTGGGTGACCCGTGTGATGGCTTCCATGGTCAAGTCCACCCCTCGATCACGAGCCCATCTATATGTTGCATCTCTTCCCAGATGTCCTGATGTTTCATGGGCCCATCGAGCTATAAATAGATCACCTTTACGCTCCCAGTCTAGATCTACCTGAGCTGCTTCAATTTTGGCAGCTTTGTCTACTTGTTTGTTGTTCCAATGTTCTTCAGTGGAATGGCTTTTGGGCACGTGAGTACATGGCGTACTTTCAGAGTCATGTTTTCCACCTGAGCGGCAATGTCTTGCCACAATGCAGCAGCCCAGATGGGTTTACCCTTGCGATGCCAGTTGGTCTTATTCCATTGCTGCAGCCATCCCCATAGGGCATTAGTCACCATCCAGGAGTCGGTATAGATTACTGGCCACTTCTCTCGTTCTGCAATCTCTAGAGCTAGTTGGATGGTTTTCACTTCAGCAAGCTGACTTGACTCACCTTCTCCTTCAGTAGCCTCAACAACTTGTCATGTAGGACTCCACACAGCAGCTTTCCACTTACGATGATTTACTACCATGTGGCAGGATCCATCAGTAAACAAAGCATAATGCCTCTCATCTTCTGATAGTTCATTATATGATGATGCCTCTTGGGCACGAGCTACTTCCTCAGGCAATGCTCCAAAATCTCTGCCTTCTGGCCAGTCCATGGTCTCTTCCAGGATTCCTGGGTGATTAGATTTCCTCAGCTGAAATCATTGTCTAATCAATGTCATCCACTTACTGTTGCCGCTACCAGCAACATCACCAGTCTGCCCGCACAGATCACTCAGTCCAACCCCACTGAGGGGACAAGATCACTACATACACAGTATGGATGACGCTTTATTCCAACTAATTGTTTACACCATGTGCTTTTATCTGCTAACACAAGCACCTCCTTTCAGTCCACCCTTTGCCCAACTCTTCTGTACCCTCCACCTCTCGCGTTACAACTTGAGATCTTCCGGATGCCTACTACATGTCCCCCTCCCGAAGCTCGATGACTCCAGCATCCTGTGGCACAGGCTGATACGTAACGTGTCTGCCCAGCACACGTGCTAGCTGAGCCAATTGCGGGAAGATATAAACAGGTGCTGGTTGTGTTCCATTTCACTGCCCAATCTCGCCAATAGTTCGGTGACCCCAGATGGATCTGCGTCATGGCGAGTGCTCTGAAGAACACGTCAACCTGCAAAAGAGACTCAGTAGACCGTTACACTCATATCTCTGGTCGTATTCGTTTCGCCAGGACCCACTGCTGAGTTCCCTCCTTTTCTACACAAGCATACCCAGGCATCTAATCTTCCACCCTGATTCCCACTCTCCAGTGTCGATTTGACTGCTGGTAATTTATCTTCTGCTACCGGTTCTTGCTCCCTAAAGTGTGCTTGCGCCGGTATGGGTCCTGACCCTCGAACAAAATGGTTAAGGATGTACAGACAGTGCATTAAAATATCGTGTTGCCTATGGAGGGAGTTCTATGTCCCATGCTCTCCCCCTCCCTAAAATGGTTGAGCTGTACTTTTAGAGTAGCATGAGCGCGTTCAACGATCGCCTGTCCCTGGCTATTGTGAGGGATATTGTGTACCAATTTGATCTGCCAGGTTTGACAGAATTCCTGTGTCACATGGGAGGTGTTACAACTCCCATTGTCAGTTTTGATTTGTTCAGGACACCCTAGGACGGCTATACACTGTAACCAGTGCCTAATCACATGACGCGCTGTGGCTCGGCGCATGGGGGTAACTAGTATATAGCCATTGCAAGTGTCAATGGTGACATGGAAATGATGGTTGGGACGAAAGGGCTCATAAATTGTGACATCTGTTTGCCAGATCTGATTCAGGAGCAACCCTTGAGGATTAACTCCGGCTTCCCATGGTAGCGCCGAAGCACATTGAGGACAAGCAGCAACTATCTGCTTTGCCACTTAGAGAGGGATCTTGGTCTGATGATGTAGAGCCCGTGCTTCACAATGCAAAAAGGCGTGTAGCTGTCTGACTGCTGGGAAATCCTCTTGAGCAGAGATAGGCCATACATGCGTCGCTGCTTCATCTGCCTTTTGGTTAAGTTCGGTGAAAGCCCCCGGAATATTGGTGTGACTGTTGATGTGTACAATAGAGCAGGGGGCAGCACGAGTTTGTAAGGCATTCAATATGAGGTCTCCTATACTGGTGGAGACACAAATGGCTCGTGCACATTGTCAAACTACTTCAGCGATGAATCTCGAGTCGGTGACGATATTGAGCGGCGTTGAATGCCATGCCTCCAGGGCAAGGGCGACAGCCTTGGCCTCTAGATACTGCACCGATTTTGTGGCATCAGTATGTAAGATTTTCTCCCATCTGTCTCCCTGTCTCCCACACCACTGCCGCTGTGTTGGTCTTTGATGAGGCATCTGTAAAGCGTGTTTCTTTACAGTACCATGCAGTTCCTTCACAACCTTTGTTTCTAGGGGAGCCCATTCATATCTTCCCCCATCGGTCAGTGAATCATAGAATCATAGAATCATGGAATCATAGAATCTTGCAGAAGCAGGTTCATCCAGCTTCTTCTCAGCTGCTCACTGTTTTCAGGCAGCCTCCTCCTGGCATGCACCCAAGGTCAAGCTGATCTGGCTATCTGTGTGAAAGTTTGGATTGTGCAAACATGCTTCTAACAAAACTCCATATCCTGTATTAGAAATAAACTTCTCTACAATTCCCCCTTTTTCTTTTTGCACAATCCATGCTTCATTGGTTATTCACAAAATTAGTTTCTTTACGCAAGAGAGCACACAGCTAAATACACATAACCCTACAATTATTAGGATCAATATAAGCAATCCAGTTTTCAACAAACTTTGTATCCATCCTTCAAGGCCCATCCAGGACATTAAACCATCTAGGCCGAAAAATCCCACATCTTGCTTGATATTAGAAGTGTGGTCCATAAGTTGCTGTATTTGTTTGTGAATTGCTTTGGAATGATCATTTAGATCCATACAGCACATGCCTTCAAAGTCTTCACAACCATGGCCATGAGCCAGAAGTAAAAAATCTATAGTAGCTCTATTTTGCAAAGTTGCATGTCTAATACTACTTACATCACTAATCAAGCCTTCTAATGTTATTGAGGTTTGATTACTTTGCTTGCCAAGCCAGCATCCTAATTTGCATAGCTAAGTTAATAAAGCAGATACACCTACACCTGGAGCAAATATACTAGTTGCTATTATTGCTGAGGGAGACCAAATGTAACATAGTCATCACATTCGCTACTAAATGCATGCACAAATTGTTTTAGAGGACGATGTTTCCAAATCATTGTGTGGTTACGCATCAAGATCGTCAGTCGTCCCAAACTGCACGGTCCCCCTTGTGATCCCGAGAGTATTCCAGGCCATGCCTGGTCCCCACAAATCAGAAAAATTCCCTTTGGCAACTGTATAGGCACAAGACTAGACCTGGATCTTTTTGGTGAAGTATAATTGCACCAAGATGTTGTGTTCTTATACATGCCCAGGATGGGATCCACATTTTGTCTAAACATAACACAAAAATCCATCTTTATAGATCCCAATAATTCTAACTTCTGTGGCTCTGTTGTCATTATTGGTAATCATGAAATGATCAAACCCCAGTTGTCAACTTTGCCATTACCCTTAACTAAGGGATTTGTTTCTAATGCATTTGGTACAGGCCATTGTGCCACATCTATTGGAACTCCCACCAAACGGGTAGAAAAAGGATTATCTGGAGTGGCCATTGATAAACATATTGTAGACTGATTGATTGCTTTGGCCAGTGTAACCCACATGTTTTGCTTGGGTTGTTGAAATTGCCTAAAACCATTTACCACAATCATTTGAAGCATCAACAGTATGACAAAATCGATTTTTTACTCCTGCTAAAAAAAAAAAAAATCCTTCACCAATGAGTCCAAAATAGAAATCACTTTTTATAAACCTTTTTTTTTTGTTTTTTACTATGTCACTGACTTCTCAATGCCAAAATGTTCTGTTCTTCCAAGTTCCATTCCTGACACCTTAGAAAGTTTCCACTGTAAGAAAACCACTATTTATCATCAAATTTATAGTAAAATGCATGACATCACAACCAACAGTTTTTACACTTGTTGAGGCAATGGACTGATGATGGAAAGGATGAGCCCAGCGGTCCGTGAGGGCTGGGGCCGGTGGTGTCGGCGTGCGGTGGGGTGGAGGGGGTAGGGAGGGCACTCCGGAGAAACTTAACAGACGCAGGAATCGACTGCGCCGCGGCAGCTGCAGATGGAAGGGGCGGGGGGGATCTGGCTCACTCCGTGCCGTCCCCGGCGCCGGCGATGCAGTCGGTATTATTCTTTCCTGTGTTTTCTTTTTCTTTGTCTCCCCTCTCGTGCCAGATGGTGCCCAGTCTAACACGGGGTTGCGCCCCTGACTCTCCCCTGATCATCCTGTGCTTTTATCTGCTAACACAAGCACCTCCTTTCACTCCACCTCGTGCCCACCTCTTCTGTACCCTCCACTGTGCGCGTTACAACCCGAGATCTTCCGGACGCCTACAACACTTACTCCCTGTAGAACTATTTATGTGATGTATAGAAGGGATTTTCCCTTTGAACATCCAGTGTAGCACAGGCAGTCATGGTGCCAAGAGGAGATAAGCTTCTGTTCCAATGAGTTTTGAAGCATCTTGAAGCCCCTCATATGCTGCTAGTATTTCTTTTTCAGTTGGGGTATAGTGGGCTTCTGATCCTCGATATCCTCGGCTCCAAAACCCTAATGATCAACCTCGGGTTTCTCCGGATGTTTTCTGCCAGTGGCTCCAGGTGAGACCGTGCTCTCCAGCGGCAGTGTAGAGGATATTTTGCACATCTGGTCCTATATGGATGGGCCCAAGGGTGACTGCACAAGCTATTTCCTGTTTAATTTGCTGAAAAGCTTGTTGTTGCTCAAGGTCCAACTCAAAACAGTTCTTCTTTCTGGTTACTATAAAAAGCGGGTTCACAAGCTGACTATAACCTGGGATATGCATCCTCCAGAATCCCACAAGGCCCAGGAAAGCTTGTGTTTCTTTCTTATTAGTTGATTGACACATAGTCGCTATTTTTTTCACAACATCCATAGGCCCGTCCTGCCATTTTATGTCCAAGAACTGGATCTCTTGTGCAGGTCCCTTTACCTTGCTCCTTTTTATAGCGAAACCAGCTTTTAGAAGAGTCTGAATTATTCTTTCCCCCTTCTCAAACACTTCTTCTGCCTTGTTGCCTCATACAATGATGTTGTCGATGTACTGTAAATGTTCAGGGGCATCATCCTTTTCCAGCAGTTTGGATTAGACCGTGACAAATGGTAGGACTATGTTTTCACCCCTGGGGCAATTGATTCCAGGTATATTGGACACCTCTCCATGTGAAGGCGAACTGTGGTCTGCACTCTGCTACCAAAGGAATTGAGAAAAATGCATTAGTGATGTCAATCATAGCATATCACTTGGTTGCTTTTGACTCCAGTTCATACTGGAGCTCTAACATGTCTGGTACAGCAGCACTCAGTGGTGGTGTCACTTTGTTCAGGCCACGATAGTCTACTGTTAACCTCCACCCTCCATCAGATTTTTTCACAGGCCATATGGGACTATTAAATGGGGAATGAGTTTTGCTAATTACTCCTTGAGCCTCCAGTTGATGAATCAACTCACGGATGGGAGCCAGGGAGTCTCGGTTCATGCGATATTGCCTCTGGTGTACCGTCCTGGTAGCAATTGGTACCTGTTGCTCTTGAACTCACAGTAATCCCAGAAGAAAAGGGTCTTCCGAGAGGCCAGGTAAACTGGAGAGTTGTTTGATTTTCTCTGTATCTACAGTGGCTATACCAAAAGCCCATCGATACCCCTTGGGGTCTTTGAAGTACCCTCTCCTGATGTAATCTATGCCAAGAATACAAGGGGCCTCTGGACCAGTCACAATGGGATGTTTTCCCATTTGTCCCCTGTTAAGCTCACCTCAATCTCTAATACAGATAATTCTTGACATCCCCCTGTCACTCCAGAGATCCAGACAGAATCTGTGCCACTATACCTTGATGGCATCAACGTACACTGTGCTCCTGTGTCTACTAAGGCCTTATATCTTTGTGGGTCTGATGTGCCAGGCCATCGAACCCACACAGTCCAGTAGATTCAGTCATCCCTTTCCTCCTCCTGGCTGGAGGCAGGGACCCTTTATTTCTATTCTTCATCAGAATATTCACTATGTGATCCTTGCAATTGCAGACCTGAAGTCTCCTCATTGGCATCGAAGGAGATGGTTGCAGTTCTTTTATGTCTTGGAGATTGCTGATTGTCTTCTTTTGTCCTGGCAGCGACTATGCTGACAGCATTCTTGCGTGATCCTTTTTTAACAGCTGTCTTCTCCCTTAGTTCACGTACATGAGCTTCCAGCTTAAAAGTGGGTTCACCATCCCATTTCCTCATATCCTCTCCTTGGCCACGCAAAAAGAGACAGAGTTCATTTTGTGGCATACTTGTACATCTGGGACTTCCTTTTCCCCTGGTTGGGACAGTGGATGACCGAAATCTTGAGGCAGTTCTGACAGTCAGACCATCATCCCACACTGATGAGGAGGTGCAGAGGCTCTCTTCATAGTTTTGCAACCAAGAAGATATTCTCTCCACTGTTGGTATATCCATGTCTGGGTGATACACCATTGCCAAGATATTAGAATACGTAGCTGGGGCACTCTGAATCACTTTTCTCCACGTGACCCGTGTACACTGGACATCATCTGGATCTATGGAGGCCTCAGCATTATCTAGATCACCATAGATGACTTCCATCACAGCTAATTCCCTTAGGTACTGGATGCCGTCATCTGCTATAGTCCATTTTCCTCGGGCATTTACAAGATCTTCCTTGAATGGGTATCTTGCCCTTACACTTGAGAGAAGCCATTTCCAGAGACTGCAAATTGAGGTCTTCTTTCCAATGCCTCTATCAATTCCCCGGTCCCTAGCAAGAGATCCCAGCTGTTGGGCTTCTCTACCTTCCTATTGCTGACTGTCAGCCCTGTTATCCCAGCATCAGAGCCGTCAGGCACCAATCCGCTCACCTGACTGTCGACTGTAATCTTTCCGCATATCTTGAAGTTCTGATGAGGTCAGGGATCGAGTAGTTTCCATTTCCTTTTCGATTTCTTTCACTCCTTCTCCTGATCTCCTTACTGAAGGACCAACTTCTTCTTCTAACCTTTCCTCTTCCTCCTCTTCTGCCCTTACTAATCGATGATATGGTCCTGTTGACCTCCTTATCTACTGTTTCTTATTCACTACTGGGGCAACCACTGTGGTTGTTGCTTGATTCCCTGCCTTAACCATAGTGGTCTCAGATACAGTTTGAATTTTCACCTCAATCATAGTTCTCTGAGAGGACTGGACTGTGGCTCAGTAGGCACAGTCTAGGCCCCAGTATAGTGCCTGAACCTGATGGGCCTCATTGGGGTAGGCAAGACACTTTTCTATCAGGTGGCCTGCCAGTAAAGCAGTTTTTTTTATCTGTTCAGGTGTAACATCCCAGGTTACAGGAGGTGATAACCATCCTAGGAACTTGCCCAAATTCATCCACACATCCTGCCACCCAGGGACTGGCCGCTTCAGAGGGCATTCTAAAATCTTTCCATCCCAAGATTGTCCTCTCTGATTCTCAGATGAGTCCAAATTCCACAAAATATGTAATGTACCAGACATGTTAATTAGTAATATTAAACTCTCATATAAGGGTGACTAAGGACCTGGGAAGTCTGTATAACAACATCAGTCGGAGCTGAGGGAAAGGAGGTGCGTTGCCCCACGATCTCCACAAGATAGCTCCCACAGCACAGTAAATCCATCAGTAACAGAATGAGACTCACTATTATAATTTGGGCCATCATGTTCCCAGACCCCTTCATCCTTTTCACAAAGTCATATAGCCAACTTAGCAAAGCTATCAAGGTTAGAGCACAACACAGAGTCAGTGTTAGTAGCAGCATGTTCCCAAACATTACAAAGTGAATGATAAGCTGTATTACAGTAAGGCTCTGTGACCAGCACAGGAGCTTTGCACTCATTAGCTTACTGTAATTACAATGAATTTAATGTAAAACTGCTATTATCTCGCCCTACGTTGGGTGTCAAAAATAGGCTGTGGTAGTTTGAGCCTGGCTGGATGCCAGGTGCCCACAACACCACTCTATCATCCACCTCCTCAGCAAGCCAGGGAAGGGGAGAAAATAAGATGAGAGTCTCATGGGTTGGGATAAAAGCAGTTTAAAAAAAAAAGCAGCAAAGCTGCGCACGCGAGAAGCAAAGCAAAAGCAAATAAAGCTGTTACTCTCTACTTCCCATCAGCAGCAATGTCTGGCCACGAGAAGCAGGGCTTTGGTACGCGTAACAGTTGTTTTTGGAAGGCCAAAAATTAATCTTGCCCCCCCTTCCTGCTCCTCTCCCCCAGTTTATAGTTCTAAGCTGACGTCATATGGTATGGAATATCTCCTCGGTCAGCCTGGGTCAGCTGTCCTGGCCATGGCCCCTCCCAAGATCGTGCCCATCCACAGCTATTGGTGAAGGTGGGGGAAGGAATGCTGGAGGTACAGTCCTGATGCTGTGCGAGCAGTAGTAGAGCATTGATACCAACAGTAAGCACAGTACTGCAAGAGTTGCTGTGGAAAATCACTACCATCCCAGACCCACTACAGGGGGTCACTGGTTGTTACTTCTTTCTTATCTCAAAAGGTTCTGTTACCTCTCCCTCCAGAGGTTGTAAAGCAATATGAACCAATCACCATGTAAACACAACAGAGGTAGGAACTGTAAGCCCCATCTCCTTTTTAGTTTTAAACTCTTGTCCCACCTTGTTCCATAATGCTAAATCTACGCTCCCTTCTGCTGGGAACCATATACAATATCTCCGAATACAGCACAACAACTCATGCAATTCATCATCTCTTACTGAACAGTGAGCAATCTGCAGTAGTTGCTTTAAAGTTTGCATATACAACTTTTGTTCCTTAGAAAGGCTGGATCCCATGCTGTATGCAAATGAATTGCAGCTCTTTTATGAGATCCCAGTGAAACGGCTCCCACACTCATGTTCCATCCAGATTAGTTATTACCAGATAAGCTTGGACTTCCCCTGGCCCGATTACATCAGCTAAATGTAATTCTCCTTCGTTAAGAGCTTGTTCACGCAATATTTTGCAAAATTTTGCAGGATCGGGGATTCCTACTGCTACAGTAGCTGATTGCAATGCAAAAACTTCCTCTGAAACAGGAGGGATGAGGTCCTCCGAAAAGTCTATTAGTAACAGTTGAGCCGAAGACTTTTTGGAACTCACATCTGGTTTGTTTGTCCTTGATGGTATAATTCGAAAAAGGACAGTGAAAACTTGTTACACTTTTATCAGGTGGGCCTTTTGTCCCAGGAATAGAGGGAGAAGAGGGTGATGGGGAGGTTGCTGATGCAACGGCAGTGGCCACAGAGCGATCAATTTAAGCTGCAGTATCAACTCTTTTATAAGTCGCCAAGTGGTTAATGACTCTGTAGCAATTTTATCTCCCTTTGAAGCGTGTTTAAAAAGCAATTTGCCCAAATTCTCCCAGGTATTATCCTGAAATGCTGTTGTAGCTTTAGAAGGAACCCTCTGTTTTCCTGCCCAAATTAATAAAGCTCTAATGGCTTTATCATCAGACTGAACCACTTTTTTTCCTAAAATGTGCATTATTATATTTAGATTGCTCTTCCTAAGAGATCTGTGCACCCATTTTGTTCCCAGCTGCCAAAGCTTCCCCCTAATATACCCTTATACCCTGATCACGCACAGTTTATTCTATGTTAATTGGGTAACAGTCTCAAAGCACACGCCTATGCTAACATAATGAATGGCTAAGCTATATTGTTCATGCACCGCTCTTGCTGCTTCTTCGGTATGCTCACATTCTGTTTTTATGCTTCAGTTCTTCTGTCTTATCACTTCTTTCTCAGAGCTGTTTATCTGTGTGCTTCAAGGGAAGAGCTTTATCTCAAGGTTAACGCTGCCTGCAGCCCAATCCTCTCCCACATGAGTCCTTCCCATGGGCTTCCTATGAGCAACAGTTCATGAACTGTTCCAACGTGGGTCTCATCCACAGGGAAACAGTCTTTCAGGAATGAACTTCTCTAGTGTGCCGAAGAGATCTCACCATATAATAAGATGCCAGAAAATGAGAAGTGATGTGCCCTGTTCACTGATGGATCCTGTCATATTGTGGGAGAGCATCGATGGTGGAAGGTGACTGTACGGAGTCCCTATGATGAGTCTCAGAAGCTGCAGAAGGAAAGGGTGAATCAAGTCTGCAGAAGGGAAAGCCATCCAGTTGGCTTTATATTTTGCTGAACATGAAAAATGTTCTATACTTTACCTCTATACTGACTCGTGGATAGTGGCAAATGCCCCATGGGGAAACAATGGAAATAGAACAACTGGAAAAATCAGGGCAAACCCATCTGGGCTACCCTGTTTCGGCAAGACATTGTTGCCCAGATAGAGAAGCTGATTGTGAAAGTGTGCCATGTAGATGCCCGTGTACCCACGAATTGGGCCACTGACGAACATCAACACAATCAGCATGTGGATCAAGCTGCCAAGATTGAAGTGCTGATGCAGGGACCACCTCGCGGGACGGGATTCACAGACCATGCATCAGACCAATATGATCAATGCAGAAGCTATTTATTTTAGCATTCAATCACATTATATATGTTATTTTATTCTAAATACATGATGTATTCTATTATGATTGGATAGCTCAGTCTATCATGCTCTGTTCACGTGCTTAATAGCAGAATATGATTTGTTAAGCTTAACTATGTTAGTATCTTGATAGTAGCAGTTTCTACATTCTTTTACCTAATTCCTTCTCTAATTTCTATTCCAAGCTTACACAGTTTCTTTCCCACACACAGCTGCCTTCATATCTACATTCTAATAAGCAACTCGTCCTTGAAGAATACTTCAGGCCCATTGTTCACTGTCTGATATAGCTAAAGTCTGAGGCCTGCATCTGAGGCCTGTGTCTGAGCCTGTGTAGCTTACTGTCTCATATAACCAAAGTCTAGGTGGGCCACATGTCCATTTTCCTTAAGGTACATTGCTACATGCTCAGGTTGATTTGGACTGGCAAGGTAAAAGTGAATTAATTTCTTTGGATGCTATTGCACAGGTTATCCATGAATGCAAGACATACTACAATCAAACAAGCCAAGTTGTTGAAGCCTCTGTGGTATGGAGGACAATGGTTGAAATATAAATATGTGGAGGCCTGGTAGATTGACTATAACACACTCCCACAGATTTCCCAAGGCAAGAGCCATGTACTCACAATAACGGAAGTGATCACTGGATGGCTGGAAACATATCCTGTGCCCCATGTCACTGCCCGGAATGCTATCCTGGGCCGTAAAAGGCAAGTCCTGTGGTGACATATCACCCAAGAAAGGATCAAGTCAAACAATGGGACACATTTCCGAAACAACCTTATAGACACCTGAGCCAAAGAGCACAGCATTGAGCGGGTCTATCACATCCTCTATCGTGCACCAGCCTCTGAGAAAATTGAGCAATATAATGGACTATTAAAACCAACGTTGAGAACAATGGGGTCTGGGATCTTCAAACAGTAGGTTACACATTTATTGAAGGCCACCTGGATAGTCAATACGAGGGGAAAAGTCAATCAAGTTGATCTTGCCCAATCAAAACTTCTACACACTGTGGAAGGGGATAAAGTCCCTGTAGTGTGCGTGAAGAATATGTTAGGAAAGACAGTTTGGGTTAATCCTGCCTCGGGCAAAGGCAAATCCATCCAAGGGATATTTTTTGCTCAAGGATCTGGATGAACTTGGTGGGTGATGTGGAAGCATAGGGAAGTTTAATGCATACCTCAGGGGAATTTGATTTTGTGTGAGAATAACTAGTGAACTAAATAGTATTAATTGCTAAATCACCCCACCATTGATACTGGAGGTTTATCCACTCCATAAACACCACTTTGTCTTGAAGACTCAGGGCTTTGTCCCATGCTGTAGTGGGTTTGTGCGGCCAGATTATTCTAGCAAGGGCTACAGGGGTTGCTTCTGTGAAAAGCTGGTAGAAGCTTCCCCTGTGTCTGATAGGGCCAATGCCAGTCGACTCTAAGATGAACCTGTCACTAGGCCGAGGCTAAGCCAATTTGTGATGGAGGTAATGACTCTGTGATTAACATTTTTGAGAAGGGGAAGACGTTGCTGTGCAGGTACTAAACTGCAGCAGCAGAAAGGGAGTTAGAATCTGAAAACAACATCTCCACAGACACCAAAGTCAGTGAAGAAGGAGGAGGAGGAGGAGGTACTCAAGGAACTGAAGAGAAGATTTCCCTGCGACCTGTGCTGAAGACCATGGTGAGGCAGGCTGTCCCCCACAGCCTATGGAGGCCCATGGTGGAGTAGAGATCTACCTGCAGCACAAGGAGGATCCCACACCAGAGTGTGTATGGCTGAAGGAGGATGTGACCTTGTGGGAAGCCGATGCTGGAGCAAGTTCCTGGCAGGACCTGTGAACCTGTTGACAGAGAGGAGCCCACGCCAGACCAGGTTTACTGGCAGGAATTGTGATCCCATGGGGGATCCCATGGGGGACCCATGCTGGAGCAGTTAATTCCTGAAGGACTGTTTCCCCTGTGGATGAGAACCACGATGGAGCAGTTAATGAAGAATTGTAGCCTGTGGGAAGAACTCATGTTGGAGAAGTCTCTCCCCCTGAGAGGAAGCAGCAGCAAAGACCATCTGTGATGAACTGTAACTCCCATCTCCCTGTGCTGCTGCCAGGGAAGAGGTAAAAACTCAGCAAGAAGGGGGAGGGGGGGGGTGTTGAGGGAGGTGTTTTGAAGATTCAGGTTTTATTTCTCATTTCCCTACTCTGTTTTGATTTTTAATAAAATGAAACCAATTCTCCCCAAGCTGAGTCTGTTTTGCCTGTGACAATAGTTTCTGAGTGATCTCCCTGTCCTTATCTCAACACACGAGTCTGAGTCTTTTGTTATATTTCTCTCTACCTTATTCAGCTGAGGAGAGGGAGTGATAGAGCAGCCTTGGTTGGCACCTGGCACCCAGCCAGGGCTAAACCACCACACATGCAAAGGCTGTATCTGTTGTACACTGGAGCGCCAGAGCCAGTTTTAGGACAAACACTTCAAGCAACAGCCTGTGGATTTGTGGGTCTCATTTTCCAAGTGATTTCTACCTTTATGTTACTTTGTTTCTGCTGTTCTACCTTGACTTTTTTTGTGTAGTCCTTTGCCCTGAATGTGCTCTTCAGAAAGAGGTGACCTGATTCAGGAGATCCAACATATGGAATGGAAAAACTGTTAGAGGAAAATAGACAGGGATATCTTTACAAATAAAGTGGAAGCAATGTGGCTTAACAGAGTTTTGTAAAACCATACTATGTAGTGAAGTGGCTGTTGTGATTTTGCCCAGTCAGCAATAAAGCACCATGACAGTCTCTTGCTCAGTGACCCCATCCACCTCCACCTTCGTTAGGATGGCGGAGGCCCCAGCAAGATGGGAGGAAAAAAGATAACCAAGGATGAGGTTCAACAAGGACAGATGTAGAGGGAAGGAACAACCCCATGCACCAGTACAGGCTGGGGGTCAAACTGCTGAAGAGCAGCTCTGCAGAGAGAGACCTGGGAGTCCTGATTGATAATAAGCTAAATATGAGCCAGCAATGTGCCCTCATGGCCAAGAAGGCCAATGGCATCCTGGGATGCATCAAGAAGAGTGTAGCCAGCAGGTCAAGGGAGGTTCTTCTCCCTCTCTACTCTGCCCTGGTGAGGCCTCATCTGGAGTACTATGTCCAGTTCTGGGCTCCTCAGCTCAAGAGGGACAGGGAAGTGCTGGAGAGAGTCCAGCGCAGGGCCACCAAGATGATCAGGGGACTGGAACATCTTTCATATGAGGAAAGGCTGCAGAAACTGGGGCTGTTTAGTCTGGAGAAGAGGAGACTGAGGGGGGATCTTATTCACATTACAAATATCTAAATGGTGGGTGTCAGGAGGTTGGGATATCCCTTTTTTTCTCTAGTAACTAGCAACAGGACAAGGGGTAATGGAATGAAGCTGGAACACAAAAAGTTGAAGACCCAACCAGCAATAAAGGCACGCTGAAACTTTAACAATGTAGCCCGGTGGACTCTCTTTATTTAAATAAAGCAAACTTTTACTGGACTCCTCCGTCTCCATTGTGAACACTGATCTCCGGCGGCAAGATTTTTCCACATATCTGATATGGATGTATGAAGCAGTGCGTTAATATCATCTGAGCAGGAAACCTGAAAGACTGCTAATACAGATGTAGTCCTGAAGTCATGAACTAAATGAACTCAACGAACATGGTAGATGGATGGTCCATAGACTAAGATAATGATAACTGTGTGTATGACACAGATGTATGTCTTCGGCCTCTTCCAAGATCTGCTTGGGGGTTCTCATGGGATAAGATCCTAGATGGTAGAAGTGCCCAAGAGAGCTGGTTAATCTTCAAGCACCACTTCCTCCAAGCCTAGGATCAGTGTGTCCCCACATGTAGAAAAGCAGGAAACGTAGGCAGGAGATCTCCGTGAATGAGCAAAGATCTGCTGGGACAACTCAGCCAGAAAGCAGCCATTTATGAGAGAGGGAAACAGGGTCTGATTTCTTCGGAAGATTATAGGAACTTTGCCAGAACATGCAGGGGTGCAATCAGGAAGACTAAAGTCCTTCTAGAATTAAACCTAGCCAGGAAAGTTAAGGAAAACAAGAAGGGGTTTCTCAGGTACATCAGCAGCAAAAGGAAGATTAGTGGGAATGTAGGCCTATTGCTGAACACAGAGGGTTCCCTCGTGAAAGAGGAGGCAGAGAAGGCTGTAGAATGCCTTCTGTGCTTTAGTCTTTACAGCCAAGGCCAGTCCTTGGGAAGCCCAGTCCAAGCAAGGAGAGTAGGATTGTCTGGACGACAGAGGACTTGCCCTGGGTGGCAGAGGAAGAGGTTAAAGAGTTGTTGGGCAAGCTTAACACTCATAAGTCAATGGGTCCTGATGGGATGCATCCAAGAGTGCTAAGCCACTCTCTATCCTTTTTGAACAATTATGGAGGACAGGTGAGATTCCTGATGACTGGAGAAAGGCCAATATCATTCCAGACTTGAAATAGGGCAAAAAAGGACAACCTTGACTTCAGCAAGGCTTTTGACACTATCTCCCATAACATCCTCATCAGAAAGCTCAGGCAGTGTGGCTTGGATGAGTGGACAGTGAGGTGGATCAGGAGCTGGCTGAAAGACAGAACCCAAAGGGTGGTGATCAATGGCATGGAATCAAGTTGGAGGCCTGTGGTCAGTGGAGTTCCACAGGGATCTGTTTTGGGGCCAGTCTTGTTCAACATCTTCATCAGCGACCTGGATGAAGGGACAGAGTGTACCCTCAGCAAGTTCGCTGATGATACCAAACTGGGAGGACTGGTTGAATCACTAGAAGGTTCTGCTTCCATCCAGCAGAAGAGTTGAGCAGAGAGGAATCTCATGAGGTTCAACAAGGACAAGTGCAGAGTCCTGCACCTGGGGAGGAACAACCCCATGCACCAGTATAGGCTGGGGATTGACCTGCTGGAGAGCAGCTCTGCAGAGAGAGACCTGGGAGTCCTGGTTGATAATTGTGGGGGTTTAGCCCTGGCTGAACAATAACCAAACCACCTACTTACTCACTCCTCCTCATCTTAGCAGGATGGGGAGGAGAATCAAGAGAGTTCTAGAACTTTGTGGGTTGAGATAAGGACAATTTAATAGAACACCACAAAGAGTAGGCAGTTACAATGATGGCCAAAGGACATAGAAAAACAAGCAATGTCTAGTGTAACTGTTCACCACTCACAGCCCAACAGCAGAACTGCAGTTTCCCCACTCGTCACAGCATCACCTGGCCCGAGTTCCTGCCCTGATATCCTGAGCATGTCACATGGGATTGAATAGCCCAGCCCCACCTCCTGGAGGCAGCTGGGGTGTGTTAATCCTATCCCAGCCAAACCCAGGATATTATCTACCCCTTATTCTATTCCATGTACTGTGGGTGTGTGTTTAATTGAAAAGGGATATGATTTGGATCGGCCAGATATTTATTTAGTTTGAAGAAAGGTGGTGGTTGAATAAGCAAGGTTTTGTATAACAAGGGAGTTGATGAAGGGGCTGATGGTAGCAAGCTGCTTCCAATCATTAAGAACAGGTGCTGCGTGCTCAGCACATGAAGAAGGTAATCATTTGAGCCTGGTGTGATCACATGGGCAGAAGTAGGATATATAAGGAAGTAGAAGGCAAATGAAAGGTGGTTTGGAGTCAACCTTGTTGGTTGTGCTATGTTGTCTGCATGCATTCCAGCACAAACATCACTTGCCTCACTACATTGTATGTCATGCCCAGATAAGGCACATTTTTAAACATTTTCCTGTCATTCATACAGATATCATTCCCTTAGACCATGGGCTGTTAATTTAGTCCGTGACTTCAGAGCTCTGTCTCTCATAGCCGTCTTCCAGGTTCCTGCTCAGATGATATCAACTCACTGCTTCAGCTTCTCTGGTCTCAGCTCGGGGTGCATGTCCTTGTATGAGATCACCTCTTCCTGAAGAGCATGCTCAAGGCATGAGGTTATTCAGTAACTAATATTTAGTTTAGTGATTAGTCTCATCCAAAATCAAATTCCCCTAGGGTACACATCGAGCTTCCCCATCCTTCTGCATCACCCACCAAGTATATCCAGATCCTTGGGCAAAAACAACTCCCTGGACGGGATTGCCTTTGCCCGAGGCAGGATTGACCCAAACTGTCTTTCCTAACAGATTTTTCATATGCAATGCAGGGATTTTATCCCCTTCTATAGTGTGTAGGAGTTCTGATTCAACAGGGCCAGCTTGATTGACAGATCCCCTTGTATTGACTATCCAGGTGGCCTTTGCTAGATGTGTGTCCCAATGTTTGAAGGTCCCACCTCCCATCACTCTCAAAGTGGTTTCTAATAGTCCATTGTATCATTCAATTTTTCCCAGAGGCTGGTGCATGATAGGGGACATGATAGACCCATTTGATGCCATGCTCTTTTGCCCAGGTATCTATAAGGTTGTTTTTGAAATGCATCCCATTGTCTGACTCAATCCTTTCTGGGGTGTGGTGACACCATGGAACTTGCCTTTTTCGGCCCAGGATCATGTTCCGGGTGGTGGCATGAGGCACAGGATATGTTTCTAGCCATCCAGTGGTTGCCTCCACCATGGTGAGGACGTAGCGCTTGCCTTGGTGAGTCAGTGGCACTGTAACGTAATCAATCTGCCAGGCCTCTCTATATTTATACATGAGCCATTGTCCTTCATACCACAGAGGCTTCATCTGTTTGGCCTGTTTGATAGCAGTACATATCTCACATTCATGAATGACCTCTGCCACAGCATCCAAGGTCAAGTCCATCCCTTGATCCCGAGCCCATCTATAGGTGACATCTCTTCCTTGATGTCCTGAGGCATCATGGGCCCACCGGGCTACAAACAAATCATCTTTATGCTGTGTGGTAGTTTGACCCTGGCTGGATGCCAGGTGCCCACCACACCACTCTATCCCCCACTTCCTCAGCAAGCCAGGGAAGGGGAGAAAATAAGATGGGAGTCTCGTGGGTTGAGACAAAAGCAGTTTAACAAAGAAGCATCAAAGCTGCGCACGCGAGAAGCAAAGCAAAAGCAGATAAAGCTGTTACTCTCTACTTCCCATCAGCAGCGATGTCTGGCCACCTCCCGAGAAGCAGGGCTTCGGTATGCGTAGCAGTTGCTTTTGGAAGGCCAGAAATGAATCTCGCCTCCCCTTCCTGCTCCTCTCCTCCAATTTATATTACTGAGCTGTTGTCATATGATATGGAATATCTCCTTGGTCAGCCTGGGTCAGCTGTTCTGGCCATGGTCCCTCCCAAGATCATGCTCACCCACAGCTATTGGTGAAGGTGGGGGAAGGAATGCTGGAGGGACAGCCCTGATGCTGTGCGAGCAGTAGTCATAATATTGATATCAACAGTAAGCACAGCACTGCAAGAGTTGCTGTGGAAAATCACTAGCATCCCAGACCCACTACATGCTGCCAGTCTAAATCCACCTGAGTCACTGCAGTTTTGGCAGCTTGGTCCACCTCCTGGTTGTGCTGATGTTCTTCATTGGCCCTATTCTTGGGTATGTGGGCATCTACATGTTGCACCTTCACAATCAACTTCTTCAGGCGGGCAGCGATATCTTGCCACAATGAAGCAGCCCAGATGGGTTTGCCCTGGAGTTGCCAGTTATTCTGTTTCCATTGTTGTAGCCACCCCCACAGAGCATTTGCCACCATCCATGAATCAGTATAGAGGTATACTATTGGACATTTTTCTGGTTTGGCGATGTGTAAAGCCACCTGGATGGCTTTCACCTCTGCAAACTGACTTGATTCACCTTCTCCTTCTGCAGCTTCAGCAATTTGTCATAGGGGACTCCACACAGCTGCTTTCCACCTTCGATGTTTTCCCACAATATGGCAGGACCCATTGGTGAACAAAGCATATTACTTGTCATTTCCAGGATGCCTGGGCAACCGGGGTTCCCTATACGAGCTCATTGTGCAATCAACGCAACCCACTTACTCCAGGTGATGTCAGTGCCTGATGTGTGGAGGAGACCCTCCCTTTGAACATCCAGCCCGGCACTGGCACTTGGGGTGCTAAAAGGAGTTGTACTTCTGTCCCAATCACTTCTGAGGCAGCTCAGACTCCTTCATATACTGCCAATATCTCCTCTGTTGGAGTGTTTCGGGCCTCAGATCCTTTGTACCCCGACTCCAGAACCTGAGGGGTTGGCCTCAAGTCTCACCAGGTCCTTTTTGCCAGAGGCTCCAGGTAGGGCCATTCTCTCCCGCTGCAGTGTAAAGCACATTTTTCACATCTGGTCCTGTTTTAACTTGCCCAAGGGCTACTGCCTGAGCAATTTCTTTTTTATCTGTTGAAAGCTTTTCTGTTGTTCAGGTCCCCATGTAAAGTAATTTTTCTTCCGGGTGACTTGATAGAGAGGATTTACAATCATACTGTAGTTAGGAATATGCATCCTCCAAAAATCCACAGTGTCTAAGAAAGCTTAGGTTTCTTCCTTGAATGGATACCTTTCCTTTACACCCGAGAGAAGTCGCCTCCAAAAGCTGCATACTTGTGTCCTTTTTCCAATTTCCTTGTCAATTCCTCCTTCCCTAGACAGGGAGTCCAGTTGTTTGACTTCCCTGCCCTCCAGTTCCAGACTACTGGCCCCATTATCCCAGCATCAGAGCAGCCAGGTGACAATGTGCTCCCCTGGGTGACAGCTGATGACCTTTCATATGTCTCACAACTTGCTCAGGGATAGGGATTGGGTGGTAATCGTCTTATTCATAACTTCCGTCTCTTCCTCCTCTTCCTCTTCTTGTGATGGTCCTGCTTTGATTTCTTCCTCCTCCCCCTTTGTAATTGGAGTTTCTTCTCTTTCTAAGCGAGTTGACTGTCACATCCAACATTTCTTCTGTACAGGGGCAACTGATACTGACAGAGGTTATTTCCCAATTTAGCTGCAGTGCCTGCCACCAGGGTTTGAGTAGCCATGCTGCCTGTTGCTGAGATCTGTGTAACCACAGTGCATGTCATTGGGGCTGGGTTAGTTGCAGTGCCTGTTGGCCTATTTTCCTCCTCTTCCCCCTGAGGGTGCTGTCTAATGTTGAGTAACATTTGATAGATACTAGCCAGGGCCCAGCACAGTGTAGTCAGTTGTGACTCCCTGGAATAGCCATAGCATTTTCTTTTCAAATACTCTATCACTCTACCAGGGTCATGTAGCTGTTCCAGGGTGAAGTTCCACACCATTTGAGGTGAGAAGTTCTCTAGATATCTGCCCATATTCTCCCACATACCATTCCACCCATTACTATGCAGCTTTGGGGAAGATCTTTGGGTGAGACTTTTAACAAATTTTACAACCTTAAGAAAGATATGAAGCATATTCAGGAGACATAACAGTAAAAGCAGGATAACTGGAATGTCCCAGGAATACCTAAATTTCTCAATTGTTTTTTAGTTAGCCAGAAGGAAAAAGAGGAAGTAAAAGGGTGGGAGAAAGTATCCCTCCCTGTCTTCTCCATAGATTGGGTCAGATTACTAATGAATTCTGAAAGGAAAAGCCCAAGGTATGGGAGTGACCACAACACTGTATACAAATACCAGCTAAGTCCCACAACCAACGATATAATCATATAAGCCAAAAGAACCCAGTATAACAAAATTCTGATCTTCATTTCTCTCCCTGAGGTGATAAACAGCATCACAGGGAACACATAGAGATGGTAACAGTTCACATAAAACCACCATGAAAAACAGCGGAGTGAGCATTATGACCAATTGCCTCATATAACCAATATAAGAAAACTGTATACCAAGTCTCAACACACTCTTTGTCAGATCTGTCCTTATCTCAACCCTTCGTGCCTGACTTTGGGTGCCAAAAAGACTGTTATGGTTTAACTCTGGCTGAACAATAACCAAACCACCTACTTACTCACTCCTCCCCAACTTAGCAGGATAGGGAGGAGAAGCAAGAGAGTTCTAGAATATTGTGGGTTGAGATAAGGACAATTTAATAGAACACCACAAAGAGTAGACAGTTACAATGATGGCCAAAGGACATAGAAAAATGAACAATGCCCAGTGTAACTGCTCACCACCCACAGCCCGACGCGCAGCCCAACGACAAAAACGCAGTACTCGCACTCGCCACAGTGCCAATCTGGCCCAACCGCTACCCTAATATCCTGAGCATGAGGTTACATTGGATTGAACAACCTGGCCATGCCCTCTGGCGGCGGCTGGGGAGTGTTAACTCTATCCCAACCAAACCCAGGACAATAATAAACGAAACATGATCCAGCAATGTGCCCTCATGGCCAAGATGGCCAATGGCATCCTGGGATGCATCAAGAAGAGTGTGGCCAGCAGGTCAAGGGAGGTTCTTCTCCCCCTCTACTCTGCCCTGGTGAGGCCTCATCTGGAGTACTGTGTCCAGTTCTGGGCTCCTCAGCTCAAGAGGGACAGGGAAGTGCTGGAGAGAGTCCAGTGCAGGGACACCAAGATGATCAGGGGACTGGAACATCTTTCATCTGAGGACAGGCTGCAGGAACTGGGGCTTTTTAGTCTAGAAAAGAGAAGACAGAGGGGATCTTATTAACATTACAAATATCTAAAGGGTGGATATCAGGAGGTTGGGACATCCCTTTTTTTTATAGTAGCTAGCAACAGGACAAGGGGTAATGGAATGAAGCTGGAACACAAAAAATTCCACTTAAATATAAGAAAAAACTATTTCATTGTGAGGATGATGGAGCAGTAGTCTGCCCAGAGGGGTTGTGGAGTCTCCTTCCTTGGAGGTCTTCAAGACCCACCTGAACATGTTCCTATGTGACCTGATCTAGGTGAACCTGCTTCTGCAGAGGGGTTGGACTAGATGATCTCTGGAGGTCCCTTCCAACCCTACCATTCTATGATTCTATGAATCAGGCCAGGGGGAGCTCTAGCTTATCCGGTAATAACTAATCTGGATGGAACATGAGAGTGGAAGCCATTTCGCTGGGGTCTCATTAAAGAGTTGCAATCCACTTACATGCAGCATGGGATGTGACCTTTATAAGGAACAAAAGTTGTATATGCAAACTTTAAAGGAGCTACTGTATCTAGCAACAGGACAAAGGGTAATGGGATGAAGTTGGAACACAAGAAGTTCCATTTAAACATAAGAAAAAACTATTTCACTGTGAGGATGACGGAGCAGTGGAACAGACTGCCCAGGGAGGTTGTGGAGTCTCTTTCCTTGGAGGTCTTCAAGACCCATCTGGACATGTTTCTATGCAACCTCATCTAGGTTGACCTGCTTCTGCAGGGTGGTTGGACTAGATGATCTCTAAAGGTCCCTTCCAACCCTACCATTTTATGATTCCAATGATTCTATGATTATACTGCAAGCTGCTCGCTGTTCTGTAACAGATGATGAATTGCATGAGTTGTTGCGCTATATTCGGAGATATTGTACATGGTTCCCACAGAAGGGAGTGTAGATTTGGCATTATGGTACAAGGTGGGGCAAGAGATAAAAACTAAAAAGGAGGTGGGGTTTGCAGTTCCTACTTTTGTTGTGTTTACATGGTGAATGATTTATATTGCTTTACAACCTCTGGGGGGAGAGATTAAAGAATCTTTTTGAGATAAGAAAGAAGAAACACCCAGTTTCATGTCTGGTCCGTCCCCCGTCCCCCCCCCCCCCCCGCCTCTCCCCATGGAGAGAAACAAGCTGGGGCGCAAAAGGTAAAGATGACAAATTAGAATCTGAGCCCCCGGATTATTCACCCCCCTCTTCGCGCACACACAGTGAAGCTGAGTGGCCGCAGCTTGACATATCTTGTGCATCCCTCCCCACCCCCGCTCCCCAAACCCTGAAATCCCCCGTCCTGACGCATCTCTGGTAGAAGTTCAGGGAAAAGGGTCTGTTTGAGACACGTGTTTTAAGGAAGTATTATATAATGGGGACCCTGTGGCATTTCTAGTGATTTTTAAGATCCCACCAACAGTGACAACATGAGTCCCCGCCATATGCGGTTTTTAAAGAGCTGTGGAAAAACATCAATGAGAAGGGACTTCAGAGCCCATTTACAGCAGGTATATTGGAGGGACTAGGTTACCTTAACACTAGGAAATGCTATGTCATTTACTGCTATGGTGTTAATTGCTCGAATTAAGAAGTGTGTTTGGAGTACTGGTAAGACACATAGTTGAAACTTTAAATGGTCAATTTTTTTTTTCTTTTTTCTTTGGGACTTCCCAAGCAGCATTTGTTTTATAACTGTCTTGTGTGGATTCCCAAAGTGAGATCCAGTTGTGCTGCCCGTGCCTACCAAGGTGGTAACTGTAAAGCAATATTGTATTCCAGGGGCAGAGGAGGAAATTTCCCAAACCATTCAGGAACCTCAAGAATCAGGAATTGATAGGGAAACTGACTGCTTTTTACCACACCATTTGGCCTGTCCACTTGGAGAATGGCTGTAGGTTGTACAAAATTGAATAAAGTTACTTCCCCCTTCACTTTGCAGTTATGGTACTACATACAGTAATTCTTAGAGAGAAAAAAAAAATCAGCAAAAATTTACAGCCTTGAAATGTGGTGATAGATCTCGCTAATCCTGTCTTTTCTATAGTTGCTTCAGAAAGCCAAGACCACTTTGTCTTTACCTGACAAAAAAAGCAATATATGTTCCAGGTTCCTAAGAGGTAATAATATATGTTCCTAAGGGATACAAACACAGTTCCTCCATTTGCCACCAAATGATAGCAGTTGATGTAGCACTGTGGTCTGGTACTGTCACTGTTTGCCACTATATTGATGATCTATTGATTATGTCAGATTCAATATCAGAAATTGAAACAGCTGCTGAATCAGTGACAGCCCGTTTACAAGACCAAGGCTGGATAATTAATCCAAAGAAAATACAGAGCTCTAATAAGGCTGTGCAATTTTGGGGATTATTTTGGCATGAACAAATTAGAGAAATACCAAATAAGGTACAGCAAACAGTCCAGAGATTTCCTGTATAAACTGCAGTGAAACAGTTACAGATCTTTTTGGGGATGTTTAGGATATTGTAAAACTTTTATGCCTATACTAAGGGAAACTCACCCCCTTGGAGATATCCCCGTATCTCCTGTGGAGGAGACATTCCCTTCTGACAAGTTAACAGAAGAGCACAAAGAAGATGCCTGGTTTACTGATGAAAGCACATCATACACAGAAACTACAGGGGAAATGGAATAATTTACACCTACAGATTGCACGGTGGGACTGAGACTTATTAGGCTATATGTGAAGATTCATATAGTAAACCCTGAGAATGCCATATGGTTCTGTACCTCAACTTCTCTTATTTTGCATCCTTTGCTGATATAATATTCTCAAGTTCTTGTATTTCAGATATCTTTGACAAACACCTGTGTCTGATCTAGAAGAGACAGTGTTGGAACAGTATTGCTGATATTGTGAACCCAACATTGAATTGAAGTCCAATCTGAAAAAGTGAAGCCACAGCTCTCCAGTGTGTGGACAATTACCCCACATCAGGTTACCAAACCCAAACTAATATTAGGTGAAGTAGCTGGAGCAACAGCGTATGTATTACTGAAAGATGATGCTCCTGTTTTCCTCTTTTATCACAGATTGGCTTGTTGTGCTTTGTAGTCTGTGCTACAAACACATACACTGTACATATTTCTGCAAGATCAGTGTGGCAGTATTTAACTCAGCCTCCACTGTAATTCATCTGCCGTTTACGTTGATTCATTTTCTGGGATGATACATGCCACTGCAGCCTCTGGGGAAAAGGCTGTGTGTATACCAAGTCACTGGTTGAGCTGTTTTGCAGACATGGGGGTGCTGAAAGAAATTAAAACTGATAATGACCCTGGTTACACAGCTTGGAATATACAACTGTTTTTACAGCAATGGAGGATTTGACATGAGTATTCCGTTAAACCCTACAGGACAGGCAATAGTCAAACGTGTGCATGCTACATTGAAAGCCCTGATTTTAAAACAAAGGAGAGGGAATTCTTCAGACACACCACATAATCAGCTAGCAATGGCTTTATATACTCTTAATTTTTTAAACATAGATCTTTTTGCCCTGACAACTGTGGAATGTCATTTCAGCACTACAACAGACCTTACAGCTAAACTGTGGGTTCTGTACAAGGATCCTGAAAGAGAGTCAGCCTGGAAAGGGACAGTAGATCTGTTGGTGTGGGGGAAGAGTATGCTTGTGTTTTATCGCCCACAGGTCCTCGGTGGATATCGGCAAGAAATGATAAGCCATATAATGAGCTGGAAGGATGAACCTTTCAACCCAATAACCCCAGACCTCCCCACTGAAGATGCAGGAATTGACACATGGGCAACAGATTCCTAGGAACTCAGCAACTGCGGCTGTGTAGTGATTTTGCCTGGGCCAGATTTTTTGGTAGCAGGGAGGCTACAGGGGTGGCTCCTTTAAACAAAGAGTTGTCAGAAGCTTCCCTTGTAGCTCACAGGGTTAGGGCCAGTCAATTTTAAGCTGGACCCTGCACCTGACCCAGGCCTAGCCAATTAGTGATGGAGGTAAGGCCTCTGTGAATAACATATTTGAGAAGGAGAAGTTGTTGCGCAGTTGCTAAACTGTGGTCAGTAGAGAAGGAGGGGGAGGAGGACGCTTAGGTCCCTGAAAGACAGGTTGCCCTGTGACCTGTGGTGAGGACCATGGTGAAGCGGGTTGTCCCCCTGCAGTCCATGGAGGACCACCGGGAAGCAGAGACCCACTCGCAGCTCTTGGAGGACCCCATGCCGTAGCGGGTGGATGCCTTAAGGAAGCTGTGACTCTGTGGGAAGCTCATCCTGGAGCAAGTTCCTGGCAGGACCTGGGAGTCTGTGGGGGAGGTGTCCACACCAGAGCAGTTGTGCTGTCAGGACTTGTGATCCTGTGAGCGACACACACAGGAGTAGTCTTTCCCTGAAGGACTTGTTCTCCCCGTGGATGACCCACGCTGGGGCAGTGTGTGTGTGTGTGAAGAGCTGGCCCTGTGGGAGGCCCCATGCTGGAGTAGTTCGTGAGGAACTGCAGCCTATGGGAAAGACCCATGCTGGAGAAGTTTGGGAGGGACTGTCTCCCATGGGGAAGGATCCCACAGTGAAAGAACAAAAGGACTGTTGAGAAAGTATTTGTGGCTAAAAGGTTTTTGAAATGGCAAACAAAGTACCTGAGAATTTACCCCTGAGACATCTTTTAGCACACTGGAAGTAATTTAAGGGTGATTTTCATAAAAATCAACTTGTAATCATGTATTGTAATCATGTGTAGAATTACAATGGGGGGGGGGGGGGGGGGGAGGAACACGGACAACGGACCAGACATGAAACTGGGTGTTTCTTCTTTCTTATCTCAAAAAGATTCTTTAATCTCTCCCCCCAGAGGTTGTAAAGCAATATAAATCATTCACCATGTAAACACAACAAAAGTAGGAACTGCAAACCCCACCTCCTTTTTAGTTTTTATCTCTTGCCCCACCTTGTACCATAATGCCAAATCTACACTCCCTTCTGTGGGAACCATGTACAATATCTCCGAATATAGCGCAACAACTCATGCAATTCATCATCTGTTACAGAACAGCGAGCAGCTTGCAGTATAATCATAGAATCATTGGAATCATAAAATGGTAGGGTTGGAAGGGACCTTTAGAGATCATCTAGTCCAACCACCCTGCAGAAGCAGGTCAACCTAGATGGATTCTCTGTCCCTCTTGAGCTGAGGGGCCCAGAACTGGACACAGTACTCTAGATGAGGCCTCACCAGGGCAGAGCAGAGGGGGAGAAGTACCTCCCTTGACCTGCTGGCCACACTCTTCTTGATGCATCCCAGGATGCCATTGGCCATCTTGGCCATGAGGGCACATTGCTGGATCATGTTTAGTTTGCATCAGCTAAATCTAATTCTCCTTCATTAAGAGCTTGTTCGCGCAATCTTTTCCAAAGTTTTGCAGGATCTGGAGTTCCTAGAGGGAGGCCAGGGTGAGGGTGATGTGGAGGTTGCTGACACAGTGGCAGTGGCTGCAGAAGGATCACTTTTTAAGCTGCAGTATTGAATCCTTCAAAAGTGCTTAATGACTCTGTAGCAATTTTATCTCCCTTTGAGGCATGTTCAAGAAGCAATTTGCCCAAATCCTTTGGTTTAGGCCCATCAGGGAACAAAAGATCACGATTAGCCTCAAGTACCAAAGATCCGAGGATTGCCAAAGGGCAGGGAGAGCTTAATTGCTGCTTAAGGTCCAGGATAAAACAGACCAGGCTACTCGGCTTGGGGAAGAAACCATAAAACCCCAAAACACAACCAACATAAAACAACACAGAGTGGTACAATGATGAAGAGTCCGACCAGTCCTCTAAGACCATCTTCTCCCCATCTCTCCCCTTTTCCCAGGCTCAGAGCCCTGATCCCAGTGTCTTTACCTCCTCCCCCACTGAATGGCTCAGGGGGACAGGGAATGGGGGTTTCAGTCCATCTGTTCCTGATAGCTTCTGCCATTTGTCTCTCCTTAGGGCAGGCGGGCTCCGCATCAGTCCTCCCTGCACCTCTGTGGGGTACCTCATACACATGACAGTCCTGCACGGGCTGCTTCAACATGCATTCATTCCAAAGTCTGCAGCTCCTTTCTGCCTTGTGTGGTCTGCTCTGCGGTTTGCAGTATCTCCAGCACGGCCTACATCATGGCCGTCTCCTCACACAGTCTCTCGCCCATCCAGGTGCACTGACACGGAGCTGCTGGTGGTTCTCAGTCCTGCCATTGCCTTGCATGGATTGCAGGGGTACAGTCTGCGTTCTCACCATGACTTGCAGAGGGGTCTCTGGTCTGATGCTCCTTCCTTCCTCTTTCTCTGACTGTGAGGTCCGCATGGTCACCTCCATCTTGTACCACTCTTACACCTTCCTGCAAGCACTTCAAATTCCCGTCCCTAAATAGTGATCGCAGAGGTGCCAGATTGGTCCAACTGGGCTGGAGGTGGGTCTGAATCCAGGAGCTGGAGGAGAGTCCAAGAACTCTTTACTGGGTCTTCACTGCATCCCGCTCCTCCTGTTACCAAGCAAAACCAGCTCCTTGCTAAACCATGACAACCTTCCTGGTATTAACCTGAAATGCTGTTGTAGCTTCAGAAGGAATTCTGTGTATTCCTGCCCACATTAATAAAGCTCTTATGGCTTTATCATCAGACTGAACTCATTTTTTTTTTCCTTAAATACACATTATTATATTTAGGATAGATTGCTCTTCTTATGAAATCTGCACACCTATTTTGTTCCCAGATGCTCATCTGCTCCTCGGTTCTCTTCAATTTCTGCCTGGACAGGGCTTATCAGCTCTCCTCATCGCTTCAAATTGTTCAACTAGACTTTGCTACCACCACTTGTCTTCGGTGTTCCTGGGGGAAAAAAGTTCTGGCTTGCCGAGATCACGTCGGGGGCACCAGATGTAGCAACCAAGAATCACCCACAGAGACAAGTTCAGTTCATGGTTCTGCAGATACTTTATTGCCAAAGCTTCCCCCTAATATACTCTTATCCCCTGATCATGCACAGTTTATTCTGTGTTAATTGGTACCAGTCTCAAAGCAGGCATCTATGCTAACATAGTGATTGTTCACTCTGTGTTGTTCACAGGTGGCTCTTGCTGCTTCTTTGGTATGTTCACATCCTGTTTTTATGCTTCAGTTCCTCTGTCTTATCACTTCTTTCTCAGAGCTATTTATCTGTGTGCTTCAAGGGAAGAGCTTTATCTCAAGGTTAAAGCTGCTTGTAGACCAATACTCTCCCACATTTAGTAATATCAAATGTAAAAGGATTTTGCTGCGCCAGCATCACCTAAAAAGCCTAAACTAGGCCCTAGGCTGACTATGTTTGAAGACGAGGGCCATGCTTTTCTTCCATGCTTGTGCAGGGCTCTGCTCTATTTGATCCCGATTCTTGTTCATTCTATTTGTTCTATTTCTCTTTGTTGTAAGATCTATTTGATCTTGTTCTTGTTCACTGTGGGCAGAGAAACAACCATGCAGACTCCAAGGTCAGTGAGGAAAGAGAGGAGGTATGCTGGAGCAAAGATTCCCCTTCATTCTACGGAAAGGACTGGTGAAGTTGAGATTTGTTTGCATTTTTCTAAAGACCCCTCATCAGTGGCAGAGACTTATCTTGATAATGACCCCATATCAGGGGCAGTGACTCATTTTGCTAGAAATCCCGAATCAAGGGCAGTAACTATGGCCTGAGGAGGCCATGTCCCTTGGGAGAGACCCTTTATCACTTTTTTACAGACCTCTAGCAGAGGCAGTGATTTTCTTCATTAAAACTATGGCTGGAGGAGGCTGTGTCCCGAGGGAGGGACCCCTCACTGTGGTCGGAGGAGGTCGTGTCCTGTGGAAGGGACCCAATATTCACAGAAGCTGCAACTGTGGGGAGGAACCCACACCAAAGAAGCTCATTAAAATTATGCTCAGAAGAGGTCATGTCCTGTGTGAGGGAACCTGTATCTGCAGAAGCTGCAACTGTTGGGAAGAATCCACACCAGACATATTCACTAAGGGCTGCGTCCCGTGTGAGGAAGTCGTAGCTGCTGGGAAGAGCCCACACCAGAGGAGTTCGTTAAGGGCTGTGTCCTGTAGGAGGGACCACGTATCTGAGCAGGGGAAGAATGCAAGGAGTTATCCTCATCTGAGAAGAGAGAAGGGGCAGAGATCATCTGTGAGAGACTGACCACATCCCCCATTCCCTGCGTCCCCGAGCTGTTGAGGGGGAGGAGATAGAGATATCAGGAGTAGTGAACTGGGACCAGGAAGAAAGGAGGGATGAGGGAGGGAGATGTTGTGCTGGTTGTAATTTTCTCATCATCCTACTCCCTTTTTGCTTTTATTCTGTTCTATTTCTTGTAGGTAGTAGAATAAACTTTCCTTACTTTTGTGTCTAAGATGAGTACTGAAGTCTGTTTTGCCCGGAACCATAATTGGCAGTGAGCCCTCCCTGCCCTTGTCTCAATCCACAACAACCTTGGTTATCTTTTTACTCCCATTATATTGGGGTCTCTGCCATCCTAACGATGCAGAGGTGCCTGATTGGCTCAGCCTTGGCCAGAGGTGGGTCTGACTTGGAGCTGGGGGAACTTCTAGCAGCTTCCCACAGCGTCCACCACTGCAGCCTGTCCCCCACTATCAAAAAAAATCTCCACACAAATCAAATACAACCTTGCAAACATTACAAGTCAAGTACTATGGAATATGTTTAGTATTAAAAAGTTCTGGTTTTATTTGAAATTATGCAGATACTTTCCAAATCAATATACGCTTCTGAAAAGATGAAGGACATGAAAGTTTGTATGTCAAAGTGAGGAGTATAACACAATAGCTAAGTGCATTGTAATTTACTCTTTTTGAAGATTTTTGAAGAGTCACTGACTTTAACCAGGAACTCCTGCTGAGTTTTTCCATTACAGGACATGCTCTGAAAGGCCAGTGTTCAAATATGTCCAATAATCCTTCCAGGTAGCATCATAAAAGGCCAGACATCATATGAAGAGTCTCAATATACTCTTTTGGAGTAAAAAAAAGCTCACCTAGAGTTTTCCAGTATGTGTCATCCTGTGTTTTGAAAATCATATTTCTCTTTAAGCAGACATTTGTTAAGACACTGCTTGTTTGTGATACAGAAGTGCTTCACTATGTATGGAATCAGGAAAAGAACAAAAATAAAATTTGCAATGTCTCTTACAGTTACAAGACCTCCCCACATTCCCAAGACCTTTGTTAGATGATTGAGAGGGGTCCACTAGCTCCTTCAGTACTCTGAGATGAATCCCATCAGGCCTTATGGACTTATGAACATTCAGATGATAAACTCTTGTAATTCTTGCAAATATTTACTTCTATATCCCATCAGCTGCTGGATCAAGTTGATTCCCACTATAGAATTAGTAGCTGCATTTTTTTTGACCATCAGACACTGAATAATGAGCTATATGAGTCCCTACATATCAATTAAATTCTATTGTCTCTTGCTCGCAAGATGTTATAAAAAGGACACTTATTTTTGTTCTAAGCTCTGCTTTTCCAAATATAGACAAATACTAAATTAGAAGTTCCTACAGTTTGACCATCAAACTTGGAGGAAAGTGACAATTGCCCTGTTGTGCAATAAGTATCCAGGGAAATTCTGAGACTGGACCAGAAAAGTAGATAAAATACATGTTTCACTCTAAGTGTAGAAAGCTGTCATATAGACTCATGAACATAAAATAGGATATGTGTTTCTGAATGTCAACCTCAATAACTTCCCTTTCTGGAGTCTGCATCATTGATATTCACAGTTCAGAGCTAGATTTTCCAACAAATGTACTTCCTTCACAAAAAAAAGTGAAGGAAAGTGCTCCTTGAGTTTGTCCTTGTGCTTCACTCCCCTCTTTCCAGACTCCCTCCCCCAAAGTGTCTGACTCCCAACAGCAGGGAGGGGACATGATGGTAATGACAAGTCCACTCCACAAGACACAGGAATTTCTCCAGCAAGAAGAGTCCCTCTGAGCGCAACTGGCTATAAAGCTGCAGCTTTCTGTCTGCGTCCAGGTAAGATCTTTGTATAGAGCTTTCTCATTTTATTTCTAATTTGTTGTATGGTAACTTTCATAACACATATCATAGATATTTAATTGAACTTTATGGATAAATACATATAAAAACTCAGTTAAAAAAAGTGAATTTTTCTTCAGCATACTCAAAGTTTTATAAAGCGAGACCAGAGGAATCATTTCCAAATTTAAGCTTGGTTACCATGGAGTCAGGCAAGTCATTACGTTGCAAACTATTTATTACACTGTGGGTTCAAAAATAAAACCATTAGACCTCAAAAATAAAAAATTAAAATGTAGAAATATCTACACTCACATCTAATTTCATTACTAGGCTATGATGAAAATGACTAGAAAGTGATGAACCAGAGGAACTTTTAAATCCCAAGTGATTCATAGAATCATAGAATGGTAGGGGATGGAAGGGATCTTTAGAGATCATCCAGTCCAACATCAAGAGTTGAAAATGTCCTAAAGCTATAGGTTTCAGATCTCAAATACAATATGAGTTTTCTTTTAAAGGTATAAGGAGATTTTGGGTTTGAATCATGGATTAATAGAATGGTAGGGTTGGAAGAGACCTCCAGAGATCATCTAGTCTAAATCCCCTGCAGAAGCAGGGTCACCTAGATCAGATCGCATAGGAACATGTCCAGGCGGGTCTTGAAGACCTCCAAGGAAGGAGAATCCACAACCCCTCTGGGCAGACTACTGCTCCGTCATCCTCACAATGAAATAGTTTTTTCTTATATTTAAGTGGAATTTTTTGTGTTCCAGCTTCATTCCATTACCCCTTGTCCTGTTGCTAGCTACTATAAAAAAAAGGGATGTCCCAACCTCCTGATATCCACCCTTTAGATATTTGTAATGTTAATAAGATCCCCTCTGTCTTCTCTTTTCTAGACTAAAAAGCCCCAGTTCCTGCAGCCTGTCCTCAGATGAAAGATGTTCCAGTCCCCTGATCATCTTGGTGTCCCTGCACTGGACTCTCTCCAGCACTTCCCTGTCCCTCTTGAGCTGAGGAGCCCAGAACTGGACACAGTACTCCAGATGAGGCCTCACCAGGGCAGAGTAGAGGGGGAGAAGAACCTCCCTTGACCTGCTGGCCACACTCTTCTTGATGCATCCCAGGATGCCATTGGCCTTCTTGGCCACGAGGGCACATTGCTGGCTCATATTTAGCTTACTGTCAATCAGGACTCCCAGGTCTCACTCTGCAGAGCTGCTCTTCAGCAGTTCGACCCCCAGCCTGTACTGGTGCATGGGGTTGTTCCTCCCGAGGTGCACAACTCTGCACTTGTCCTTGTTGAACCTCATGAGGTTCCTTTCTGCCCAACTCTCAAGTCGATTGAGAACCTGCTGAATGGCAGCACAGCCTTCTGGGGAATCAGCCAGTCTTCCCACTTTGGTGTCATCAGCGAACTTGCTGAGAGTACACTCTGTCCCCTCATTCAGGTTGTTGATGAAAACATTGAACAAGACTAGCCCCAGAACCGACCCCTGTGGAACTCCACTGGCTACACGCCTCCAACTCAACTCTGTGCCATTGATCACCACTCTCTGGGCTCTGTCATTCAGCCAGCTCTCGATCCACCTCACTGTCCACTCATCCAATCCTCATTGCCTGAGCTTTCTGATGAGGATATTATGGGAAACAGTGTCAAAAGCCTTGCTGAAGTCAAGGTAGATGACATCTGCTGCTCTCCCCTTATCTAGCCAGCTGGTTATGCCCTCATAGAAGATTATCAGGTTGATCAAACAGGATTTCCCCTTGGTGAATCCATGTTGACTCCCTCTGATAACCATCTTTTCCTTCGTATGTATAGTGACAACTTTCAGGATGAGTTGTTCCATCACCTTTCAAGGGGTGGAGGTGAGGCTGACCGGCCTGTAGTTTCCCAGGTAGTTATTCCTGTTCTTTTTGAAGACTGACGTGACATTGGCCTTTCTTCAGTCCTCAGGCACCTCACCTGTCCTCCATGGATTGTTTAAAAATGATGGAGAGAGGCTTAGCAATCACATCAGCCAGCTTCCTCAGCACTCCAGGATGCATCTTATCAGGACCCATAGACTTATGAGTCTTAAGCTTGGCCAACAAGTCTTTAACCTGTTCCTCTTCCACCCAGGCCAAGTCCTCTGCTGTCCTGGCCATCCTATTATCCTTATCGGACTGGGCTTCCCGAGGGCTGGCCTTGGCCATAAAGACTGAAGCAAAGAAGGCATTCAGTACTTCGGCCTTTTCTGCATCCTTGGTCACCAGGGCAACCTCTGTGTTTAGCAGTGGGCCTACATTCCCCCTCATCTTCCTTCTGCTGCTGATGTACTTGAGAAATGTCTTATATCTGTCCTTAACATCCCAGGCTAAATTTAATTCTAGAAGGGCTCTAGCCTTCTTAGTGGCACCTCTGCATGCTCTGGCAATGTTCCTATACTCTTCCCAAGAAGCCAGCCCCTGTTTCCCCCTCTCATAGATGGCTGCTTTCTGCCTGAGTTGACCCAGTGTGGTAGTTCGAGCCTGGCTGGATGCCAGGTGCCCACCACACCGCTTTATCCCCCACCTCCTCAGCAAGCCAGGGAAGGGGAGAAAATAAGATGGGAGTCTCGTGGGTTGAGATAAAAGCAGTTTAATAAATAAGCAGCAAAGCCGCGCACGCGGGAAGCAAAGCAAAAGCAGATAAGCTGTTACTCTCTACTTCCCATCAGCAGCGATGTCCGGCCACCTCCCGAGAAGCAGGGCTTCAGTACGCGTAGCGGTTGCTTTGGGAAGGCCAGAAATGAATCTCGCCTCCCCTTCCTGCTCCTCTCCCCCAGTTTATATTACTGAGCTGACGTCATATGGTATGGAATATCTCCTTGGTCAGCCTGGGTCAGCTGTCCTGGCCATAGTCCCTCCCAAGATCATGCCCACCCACAGCTATTGGTGAAGGTAGGGGAAGGAATGCTGGAGGGACAGCCCTGATGTTGTGCAAGCGGTAGTCATAATATTGATATCAACAGTAAGCACAGTGTCAAGAGTTTTGTGGAGACTTGGCTAGAGAAAAGAGGACATGATAGAATACAGCTGGTTAGGCAGTAAGCACTAAGCGATAAGCTATTGGACTCCTGCTCAAGGCCGTGAGAGCAAGAGAGTTGTATGATAACAGGATGAAAAAGCAGGAGCTTAGTTTGGGTTAAGCAGCCACAAGTATCTGGAGTTTGTTGAAACAAGGGCGAGGTTTGCACCTAACTGGGAACCAATGATGAGCTTAGCTTTTGCAATATGTATGAGCCTGATTATTGTATCTATAAAAGAGCTGTATCTTTGCAAATAAAGTTGAGACTTGTTGCACTACAGGGTGGGCTTGTCTCCCGTCGTCTTCAGCAAATGGTGACCCCGACGCGATACACGAAGGACGTGATATACCGACTGGGCGCCACGGTGGAGCGACGAAGGGGTTCGGGTCCTATGCAGCAAGGACGGCAATAAGCGTGAAAATTGGGAACACACCGTGCCCTGGGTGACCGTATAGACGAGCCCGGCCGATACGTGCCGCCGGACCTTGAAGGGCTGCAACAGCGCGCTGACAAATAGGTATGGAAAGGCAAGCGGCATATGATTTATTTACTGCATTCTTGCAGAAGCAGCAGATAAAGGGTATAGATCTGCAAAAAGACCTACCAGGGTTGTTAGCTTATGGGTATGCTAAGGGAGTGTTTCAGAATCCACATACAGTGCATGAATTGAGCGAATGGCATAAATTTGGGGATTTGCTGTGGGAAGCTACCCTGGAGGACGATGAGATAGCTGAAAAGTTAGGGAAGCTTTGGAGGATAGTGCACAATGAGTTGTTGCAACATCAGGCAGAAAAGAAGGCTGCTGAGCACGCATCAGCAGCACAAAGTAAGAATAAAAACTATGAGCATGACTGGTTCCAATCCACCTCGCTGGCTCCTACCGTCTCAAAAGTAGTGCTCCCCTCCCCCGCGTGTAGAAAATGACCCTGGAGGCACGGATGGGGTACGGGAACCATATGAGTCATCAGCCCCTGCTGGGGAACGAGAGTGCCGGCCTAAAGAGCCCCCGCCTCTCCCCCCGCCACTTAGTGAGTCTGTCCCTGGGGCAGAGAGTGAACTGGCAGAGGCACCGAGAGTAGCGCCGGGAGAAGCGCCGGGAGAGGGGTTGAGAGCAGCGCCGGGAGCGGCACTGAGGCGGATGATACCGAGAAAAAAGAAAAAGGTTCTTCTCTACACAAGAGTTTTTGCAAAGTCAGGGAGGCGAAGGGTCTTCGGAGCAGAGCCCCCGCGGGAGAGCTGCTTCCCATTCGAGCCCAACCCGCCGAGTTACCCCTGGGACTACTTGCAGGGGAATGCCAAGTGGGCGGAGTCGGGTGGGGGTACAGCGCAGGACGATCAGAGGAGAGTGGGGGAGCGCGACCCCGTGTTAGACTGGGCACCATCGGGCACGCGGGGGAAGAAAAAGAAAACACGGGAGAGCGTAATACCGACTGCGCCGCCGGCGCCGGGGACGGCACGGAGTGAGCCAGACCCCCCCCGCCCCTTCCATCCGCAGCCGCCGCCGCGCAGCCGCTTCCCGCGCCCGGTCAGTGTCTCCGCAGTGCCCCCCTACACACCGCGCCGACACCGTCGGCCCCAGCCCTCGCGGACCGCTGGGCTCATCCTTTCCATCCTCAATCCCTTGCCTCAACGAGCGTAAAAACTGTTGGTCGTGATGTTATGCCTTTTGCTGTAGACATGATGATGAATAGTGGTTTTCTTACAGTGGAGGCTTTCTAAGGCGTTTTGGGTGTCGGGAATGGAACTTGGAAGAACAGAACATTTTGGCATTGAGAAGCTAAAAGGTGGTTTATGTTGATGCTTCAAATGATTGTGGTAAATGGTTTTAGGTACTTTCAACAACCCAAGTCGTCTTCAGCAGCACAGCACTGCAGGAGCTGCTGTGGAAAATCGCTACCATCCCAGACCCACTACACCCAGCAGATCCTTGCTCATCCGTGGAGGCCTCCTACCTCCTTTTCCTCTTTTCTTGCGCAGTGGGACACACTGATCCTGGGCTTGGCGGAAGTGGTGCTTGAAGATTGACCAGCTCTAACCAGATCACTTATGAGAAATTTGTGACAGTCGCAGGTGGGGGTGGCGTACCCACCTGGGGTGAATACGTACACGAAATAGACAATTACAGGCGACAAATGGGTTGGGCTAACTAGTGAAAAGCCCTCCGACCTTACCCAAAACATCCACCAAGTCTATATAAAAAATTGTAAATCTGATCGAACTTAAACTCTTAAATCCAATGGGAGGTTTTGATGGGCAAAAGCAGACATACAGAAGGGAAAGGCCTGAGAAAGTTAGAAAGACACGATTCACTGTAAACTAACACCATGATAAGAAACCTTAGCTCACTGAAATTCAAACCGCTGGGTAGTAAGGGCCTTGAAGATCCTGAATGCTGATAACTAAGAAGCTGGTGTGCAGACAGCTGCAGATAAGGAGGACTTGGAATGCGAAAAACAGAATTGTTTGCATCCTGCTCAGTGGCATGGAAATCTACCAGAGACACTGTACAAGTGTAAACTGGAAGAGGACTTATTAAAATACAAAGCGGGAATAGGTCATGAATATGTAATAGGCGCTTATGCATACTCCTACCCGTACCCTATAAGTGGCCTTTTGTTAGACAAAAAGGTGTGCGAGCTGGGCAGAATTATCTCCCTCGCACCCACCGGCGCAATATATATCTGCTTTATAACCCTTAACCGTGTTATAGAGTTTGTTCCGCACGTCAGTTTAGACCTGACAGAGTGAAATGAGTTGTGGCGTAAAACTCTGGACTTGGGGATACCTCGGCGAATCTTGCATGGTGTCTCTACAGAAGATCTCTGTGCAATGATCCAGTCTTTAACTAGAAAGAATAATTCGTTTGAGGTAAAATGTCAAACCGGAGAGTGTCTTGGTTGTGATAGAGTTGTGCCTTGTGCACCAGAACATCACTTGATTGATTCGTGAGAGCCCCAGCAAAAAAACTCCCATCCCTGGGGAGGGCAGTGAACCACCCTGTGATTCAGTGGCTCTCTGGTAATGACAACAAACCTATTTTTACCCTTCCCATTGGACTCCGAAAAATATGAATAAAATTCCTCATTGACACTGGGGCCCAAATGTCAGTAATCACTGATAAAACAGCACAATTTTTGGGCATAAAAAACACCTGACACAAGGTTAAATTCATGGGAATTGATGGTGTGGTAAAACATGTCCTGTAGAGAAGTTTCTTTGTAATACAGGATATGGAGTATTGTTAGAAGCATGTTTACACAATCCAAGCTTTCACACAGATAGCCAGGTCAGCTTTACCTTGGGCGCATGCCAGGAAGAGGCTGCCTGAAAACAGTGAGCAGCTGAGAAGAAGTAAAAGCAGGATATTTTTAACCACAGCTGTGCTGAGATTTTGCTTACACTAACAGTGTGAGCTTTAGCAATTAAACAATTAGTTTGTGCTGAGTAGCATATTGCTTTGCAGATGTAACCAATAAATGTTATGTTACTATCACCTGAATTCTGTACTATTGTATAAATATCATTGTGTATTACTAATAAATGAGCACTGACTCTACCTCTATGAGGATACGTCTTTGACTCCGGAAAACTCCCGCGCATCCGAACAAGGACCTGGATTGCCTGAACGCAGGTCACTTGAATGCAGATCGCCTAAAACGCGGAATCACCTCAACGTGGACGGATGTGAACAGCCTGTTGATTCCGCGGCTGCATCATGGAGGAAGGCTGAAGGGGAGCCGGACAGAGGAGCTCGGAACCAGGGATGTCTGACTGAGGTAGGAAGGGTTGCTACCTTCTCCCTGTCTGTGTCATGGAAAAATGGAAGATGAATATTTAGCGGTACGAACGTTGCTACTTCCTATACTCTCTAAGAGAGAGGAAGTAGTTGCCGAAAAGGCGGTGGCAAAGCTCGTTAAATGGGCTAGGGAGCAGGGTTTCTTTAAAGATCCCTCGCTGCTCTTTATGACAGAAGAATGGAGAGAAGTGGGAAACCTTCTCTGGGAAGCCACTATTAGTAGCAATAAGAACAATAGTAAGATCAGTAAAGATCTAGGTCTCGTTTGGAGAGATGTGATAAATACTTTAAAAGAAATGCAAGCAGAACAGTGTGTGGCCATGGCTGCAGTCCAGGCATTGGCCGCTGCATCGAAGCCCAGGGAGATGGATGGGGAGACGGACAGGCTCCTGCAGGAAGTATTAAATAAATTGGAGCGACTAGAGATCATCGAGACACAGTCTGTCGCCGCTGAAAGACAGCCCGGTGTGCAGCCCGTCGCTGAGCGGGGCGTGCTGCGACGGGAAAAAAAAAAAAAAAAAAAAAATTCTCCTCTACACAAGAGTTTGTAAAAAGTCAAGGAGACGAAAAGGCCCCGGAGCAGAGCCCCCACGGGAGAGCTGCTTCCCAGTTGAGCCCCGCCCACCGAATTACCCCTGGGACGAGTTGCAGAGGATGCGGACGGGGAATGCCGAGCGGGCGGAATCGGGTGGGGGTACAGCGCAGGATGATCAGAGAGAGTAGGGGGGCGCAACCCCGTGTTAGACTGAGCACCGTCGGGGACGCGAGGGGAAACAAAGAAAAAGAAAACGCAGGAAAGAATAATACCGACTGCGCCGCCGGCGCCGGGGACGGCACGGAGTGAGACAGACCTCATCCCGCCCCTTCCATCCGCAGCCGCCGCCGCGCAGCCGCTTCCCACGCCCGTTAAGTTTCTCTGGAGTGCCCTCCCCCCACACCACGCGCCGACATCACCGGCCCCAGCCCTCACGGACCGTTGGGCTCATCCTTTCCATCCATTGCCTCAACGAGTGTAAAAACTGTTGTCCGTGATGTCATGCATTTTGCTATAAATGCCATGATGAATAGTGGTTTTCTTATAGGAAACTTGCTAAGGTGTTTTAGGTGTTAGGGGTGGAACTTGGAAGAGCAGAACATTTTGGCATTGAGAAGTCAGTGACACACAAAAAAAAAAGGTAATGAAAAAAGTTTATAAAAAGTGGTTTGTGTTTTAGAATCATTGGTGAAGGATTTCTTTTTTTTTTTTTGATCAGGAGTAAAAAATGGATTTTGTTATACCGTTGATGTTTCAAATGATTGTGGTAAATGGTTTTAGGCAATTTCAACAACCCAAGCAAAACATGTGGCTTACACTGGCCAAAGCAATCAATCAGTCTACAATATGTTTATCAATGGCCACTCCAGATAATCCTTTTTCTACCTGTTTGGTGGGTGTTGCATTAGATGCGGCACGATGGCCTGTACCAAATGCATTAGAAACAAATCCCTTAGTGGCAAAGTTGACAACTGGGATTTGATCATTTCATGGTTACCAATAATGACAACAGAGCCACAGGAGTTAGAATTATTGGGATCTATAAAGATGGATTTTTGTGTTATGTTTAATTTTGCCAGCAATACCAAAAAAAAAAAAAATAGACAGAATGTGGATCCCATCCTGGCTGTGTGTAAGAACACAACATCTTGGTGCAATTATACTTCACCAAAAAGATCCAGATCTAGTCTTGTACCTATACAGTTACCAAAGGGAATTTTTCTGATTTGTGGGGACCAGGCATGGCCTGGAATACCCTCGAGTTTACAAGGGGGATCGTGCAGTTTGGGACAACTGACGATCTTGATGCCTAATCACACAATGATTTGGAAACATTGTTGTCCAAAACAATTTGTGCATGCATTTAATAGCGAATGTGATGACCATGTTACCTTTGGTCTCCCTCAGCAATAATAGCAACTAGTATATTTGCTCCAGGTGTAGGTGTATCTGCTTTATTAACTCAGCTACACAAATTAGGATGCTGGCTTAGCAAACAATGTAATCAAACCTGAATAACATTAGAAGGCTTGATTAGTATTAGACATGCAACTTTGCAAAATAGAGCTGCTATAGATTTTTTGCTTTTAGCTCATGGCCATGGTTGTGAAGACTTTGAAGGCATGTGCTGTATGGATCTAAATGATCATTCCAAAGCAATTCACAAACAAATACAGCAACTTATGGACCACACTTCTAATATCAAGCAAGATGTGGGATTTTTCGGCCTAGATGGTTTAATGTCCTGGATGGGCCTTGAAGGATGGATACAAAGTTTGTTGAAAACTGGATTGCTTATATTGATCCTAATAATTGTAGGGTTATGTGTATTTAGCTGTGTGCTCTCTTGCGTAAAGAAACTAATTTTGTGAATAACCAATGAAGCATGGATTGTGCAAAAAGAAAAAGGGGGAATTGTAGAGAAGTTTATTTCTAATACAGGATATGGAGTTTTGTTAGAGGCATGTTTGCACAATCCAAGCTTTCACACAGATAGCCAGATCAGCTTGACCTTGGGTGCATGCCAGGAAGAGGCTGCCTGAAAACAGTGAGTAGCTGAGAAGAAGTAAAAGCAGGATATTTTTAACCACAGTTGTGCTGAGATTTTGCTTAAACTAAGAGTGTGAGATTTAGCAATTAACCAATTAGCTTGTGCCCCATAGCATATTGCTTTGCAGATGTAACCAATAAATGTTATGTTACTATCACCTGAATTCTGTACTATTGTATAAATATCATTGTGTATTACTAATAAATGAGCACTGACTCTACCTCTATGAGGATACGTCTTTGATTCCGGAAAGCTCCTGTGCATCAATCTCCCACTACAAAAATTGTCCTCTGGTTGCCCAGAGAAAAAGAATGACCAAAACAGAAGTGTTAGTGGGTGCTGCACACACTAATCTAGGATTTGACTTACTGCATGGGTGAGTCTGGAAACTCCCTGATGTAACTGTGTGGAGTTTTGCAGGACATGAAAAGGAATTAGGCACAGTGAAAGTGATCTTGCTAGAAACCTCCATATCTTTTCCCCCTTCAAAAGCCACTAATGTCCGACAATAGCAACTGCCTGCAGCAACCCTCACAAGGATTGACGGGATGGTAACAGAATTGGAAAAAAGAGGCATCATTAAAAGGACTCTTTCACCTTATAATTCACTGCTGTGGCCAGTAAAGAAATCCACTGGACAATGGTGTTTCACAGTAGATTATCGACGTTTAAATGCCAATACTGTACCCCTAACTTCTGTGGTTCCAAATATTGCCAAAGTTGTGACAATGATACAAGGAGCTGCCCATTCTCAGATGGCTGCCTTAGATGTGAAGGATATGTTTTTCATGATTCCTCTCCATGAGCAGAACAAAGCGCAGTTCGCATTTACTGGGAAAGGAATCCAGTATACTTTCAACCAACTTCCACAGGGATACAAACATTCCCCCACTATTGCTCACAATGCTCTAGCTAAGGTTTTAGCAGAGAATCCCGTTTCCCTTGAATGTACAGTATACCAATACATTGATGATATCCTGATGGGAGAGGAACGAGAGAGTATAAAAGACATGGTGGAAAACATCTGGGAAATATTACTTGAGTTAGGATTAGAAATTCCAGACTCAAAGTGTCAGGGACCTGCACAGGAAGTTAAATTCCTGGGGATCTGGTGGATTAAAGGAGCTGCTTCTGTCCCTCAGGATACTCTGAAAAGGATTGAAGAGGGGCAAAAATCCACCCAGTGTGAAGGAGCTACAGCAAGTTTTGGGAGCTCTAGGTTATTGGTGTAAACATATCCCTGCTTTTTCCATCATTGCTTGTCCCCTTTATAGTTTGCTCAAAAAAGGAAAATCGTCGGGATGGACCAACCAGCATCCTAATGCACTGAAGATGTTAATAAAGGAGCTAAGGTTATTCCAACAACTTGGTCCTAAACATCTGACTGACACTATCCATGTAGAATGGAGGTTCAGCAAACATGGTTCTCACTGTAACTTATGGCAGAAGGGACCAGCAGGTCCAGAGAGACCACTGGAATGTAGCTCTCACTCCTTTCATGATACTGAAAGGAGATATTCAGATCTTGAGAAGGATTTGCTCTCCCTGGTGGGAGCATTGAAATGAGCAGAACAAATAAGGAGAGAACAAAGTGTGATCATTCGGGGGCCTTTCCGCATCCTGGATGTGGTTCGTAAAGGAACAGCACCCCCTGCAGGGATTGCCCAGAAACCCACAGTTCAGAAGTGGTATGCTTACTTAGAAGGCATTAATGAAATAATGCCAGTCTCTGAAGGCAATGTTAAAGTATCCAAGCTACAAAAGGATATAGATAGCACCCTATTGTTCCAATCTCCACCAAACAAACCATCTCCGATTCAAGAAGCACCTTCTCTGAAGGAGGGCAGTGATCTTACAGGGGTTTGGTTTACAGATGCGTCAACTAATAGGGAGAACAATAAGTGGAAATACAAAGCCATAGTACTGGAAGTAGCTACAGGAAAAAGAGTATCTGAAACAGGTGAAGATAGTGCACAGGTGGGGGAACTTAGAGCAGTCCTACTAGCTGCATAGCATGGGCCTAGTCACATTTACAATGACTCATATGCTGTTTTTAAAGGAGCTACTGAATAGATAGGTCACTGGGCAGCCAACGATTGTCAGGTGAACAGGGTCTCAGTTTGGGAAATTGATAGTTGGAAGCAACTGTTGGAAATAGGAGAACAGAGAGTGCTGCATATTGGTTGGGTAAAAGGACATGATTATTCAAACTCGATCACTGCTCAGTTCAATCAACAGGTAGATAGCCTCACACAGCTACAGCAAAAGGACATTGTAGATGATGGTCAAGAACGGGAATGCTTACTTGAATGGTTACATATTAAGCGTGGCCATACCGGATGGACGGATTTATATCTGGAAGTTCTAGCTCATGAATGGCCTGTGTCAGTTAAACTGTGTGAACAAGTAGTAACTGCCTGTTCACAAAGTCGCTTATGAATCAGTAAAGACCATCCCAGTGAGGCACATCCCTTACACATTCGGGACAAGAAAACATTATGACATTCCTGGCAAACTGATCATATCGGACCTTTGAAACCCTCAGGTAAAAAGTGGTATATTCTGGTAGGAGTGAAAAAGATCTCCATCCTCAGTATGGCCACTAGTGTAGAATCGGCCACAGGGGAGAACACAGTAAAGGCCCTTAAGGGGTGATTCAGCACACTCTCCCTTCCTGAGAAAATCCAAAGTGATAATGGGTCACAATTTACAGTTACAGTGGTACAAAATTGGGTGAAGAAGGAAGGGATTCTGTGGGTACTCCACACTCCCTACAATCCTCAGGCTAATGGCATTGTTAAGCGCACCAATGGATTAGTTAAGCACTTTGCAAGAAGTCGTGAGTCTGGATGGCATCTTGTCGTGGTTTGGCCCAGCTAGCACAGCAGCACCACGACAGTCTCTCACTCCCATTCACCCCCATTCACCCCCATCCTCGTTAGGATGGCAGAAGTCCCAGCGAAATAAGATTAAAAAGATAAGCAAGGTTGTTGTGGATTAAGACAAGGGCAGGGAGGGCTCGCTGCCAATTACAGTTCCAGGCAAAACAGACTCCAGTACTTGACTTAGAGAGGAAAGTAGGAAAGTTTATTCTACTGCCTACAAGAAACAGAATGGAATAAAAGCAAAAAGGGAGTAGGATGATGAGAAAATTACAACCAGCACTTTAAGATCTCCCTCCCCGATCCCTCCTTTCTTCCTGGGCCCAGCTCACTGTTCCCAATATCTCTACCTCCTTCCCCCTCAATGGCTCAGGGGGGTAGGGAATGGGGAATGTGGTCAGTCTCTCACAGATGGGCTTTGCTGCTTCCCTCTTCTCAGATGAGGACGACTCCTTGCATTCTTCCTCTGCTCAGATACGGGGCTCCTCCCCTGGGACACAGTCCTTAACGAACTTCTCTGGTGTGGGTTGTTCCCAGCAGCTGCGGCTTCTGCCGATACAGGGTCCCTCACACGGGACGGAGTCCTTGGTGAATATCTCTGGTGTGGATTCTTTGCCACAGTTGCAGTTTCTGCAGATACAGAGGGACAAGACCTCTTCTGGTCATAAGTTTAATGAGCTGCTTTGTCGTGGATTTCTTCCCACAGTTACAGCTGTGGATATTCGGTCCCTTCCTCGGGACACAGCCTGCTTCAGCCATAGTGATGAAGGGTCCCTCCCTCAGGACGTGGCCTCTTCCAGCCTTAGTTTTAAAGAAGAAAATCACTGCCCCTGTTCGGGGTCTGTAGTGAAGTGATTGGGTCCCTCCCATGGGACACAGTCTCCTCTGGCCGTAGTCATTGTCCCTTTAATGAAGTTAATCACTGCCCCTGGTCTGGGGTCAGCTTTAGCAACATGAGTCCCTACCGTTGATACAGGGTCATTATCAAAATGAGTCTCTACTGCTGATGCGGGGTCTTTAAAGAAATGAAAATAAATCTCAGCTTCACCAGTCCTCTCCATAGAATATAGGGGAGTCTCTGCTCCAGCACACCTCCTCCTCTCTTTAATCACTGATCTTGGAGTCCGCATGATTGTTTCTCTCACTGTTCCTACTCCTTGCACCACCACCAGCCAGAAGAAGAAGAGGGGACAGAAGAAGGAATAAATAGGAAGAAGAAGAAGGAAGAAACCTCCTCTTTCGGTTTCTTCTTAAAGTGACCGTGGAGGTGTCTAATTGGCTCAGCCCCAGAAGTGGGTCTGCCTCAGAGCTGGGGAGAGTTTCAAGCAACTTCTTACAGGAGCCATCTTTACAGCCCCTTCCCCCTTACCAGACATGGCTGTCATGTCAAACCATGACATATCTCTGACTGCCTGATGCCATCTGTCAATCAAACAACAGATGGAGTGGAGACAGTTGTCCCAAAATTAAAGTTTTCTGTGCATCAATTATAATCATTGCTCCAAGAATTCATACCAAACCGGGAGAATACTCTACTGGTTTTTATGCAGGACAGTCTGTGCTGGTAAAAATGCCTCAAATTGGAACATTACCAATGGTACAGGTTACTCCCAAAAATCCCTATGCATGGGAAGCCAAAGATTGCTTATTACACTCTAGCTCCAGAAATAAAACCATCAGCCCCCAAAAATCCAAAATAATAATGTAGAAATATCTACACTCATGTCTAGTTTTATTACTAGGCTCATGTATATAACTGTTTCATATAAATAATATGCATAATTTTTTTTAGAAAAACAGAAGTTTTTTTTAACAGAAGTTATAAACAGAAGGATAATAAAAAAATTATTAATTTATTAGTATTAGAAATATATTTAATGGAAACATTAAATATACATAGTGATGGGAAAATGCTGTTTGTTAAGGGATTTAACAAAATCATAAAATTTGGAAAATGTTCTTTCAACATTGTGCCAAGTACATACAGGATTATGAATGTACCCTTCTGACTATGGTGGGTTGACCCTGACTGGATGCCAGGTGTCCACCAAAGCTACTCTATCACTGAAGTGCTGAGGTCTGAGCAAAAAAAAATTAGTGTCTGATTATCAGTGAAATATGTATGATTATTAGTGAAAGATGTAGCTCAGACAGAAAATAATTATTAGTGAAAAAAGATGCTGTGAGAATGTATTCCTTTGCTTGTTCAGAAGCAGGTTGTCAAGGCTTTGAAACCAAGTGTCTGGCCTTCTGTGAAAATATGTGATCAAAGCTGAATAGATAAAGAAATTTCTTTGGTTCCTCCCTGAGCCCTGGCCAAGCTCCGAGTGGTATCTCAACAGGGTGAGAAACCAGATGTTCCCACATTTGAAATTATGTAACTTGTTTAATCAATAATATAATAAGCTGGACCCTTTTGCAGTGACTTTGGAGACCTCACCTATGAGTGGACGCACTGCATAGGACTTCCCAATTTCTGGGACAGGTTCTACAAATCCTTGTTGCAACAGGGGTTCCTCAGTGACTGTGGATCTGGATGATGATAATTAAGGCAATTAGTGATGTATTCTTCTTAATTACTATCACTAACTTTATATAGTAATAGTTAAGTGCATTGCCTTACCTATTCTCTCTGCTGCTTTGCTAAATTTGCTGCATTCTTTTGCTTTTTATCTTAGTGCTTTAGACATAAGTAAAAATCAGCCTGTTTCCTTCTGACTTGGTGCCTGTGTCTTTTGTGCTGACCCCATCTATCAGCAGAACAATCAGTCCTCCTCCTAAACTGGACAGGGGAGAGAAAATATAATGAAAGGCTCACAGGTCAAGATAAGGACAGGGATATCACTCAGCAGTTACTATCATGGTCAAAACAGACTCAACTCGGGGAGAATTAGTTTAATTTATTAACAATCAAAACAGAGAAGAGTAATGAGAAATAAAAAAATTAATCTTAAAACACCTTCCCTTCACCACTCCCCTCTTCCTGGGTCTCTATCTTCTCCCCCCTGGTGGTGCAGGGGGATGAGGAATGGAGGTTATGGTCAGTTCATCACAGATGGTCTACGTTGCTCCTTCCTCTCAGGGGGAGGACTTCTCACACTTCCCCTGCTCCACCATGGAGTCCCTCCCATGGGAGACAGTCCTCCATGAATTTCTCCAACTTGAGTCCTTTCTGTGTGCTACAGTTTTTCCAAAATGCTCCAGCATGGGTCCCCCATGAGTCCCACATGGTCACAGTCTTCTTTGGGCATCCACCTGCTCTGGCATGGGGTTATTGCATTAAAAGGGGACAGAGTGGTTTGGCAGAAAATAAACCCCCTTGCGTTCTAAATCTCCTGAGATGGGAGGTTAGGTGTGGCTAGGTTTAAATTCTGAGTGATGCCCAATTTGCCACAATCAGTCCAGACGTGTTCACCACCTGTGAACTATCACGACTCTGGATGCACTGATAGTGGACTACACCTTCAGTCTAGTTGTGCTCATGAACAAGCACGGCCACACTCCGGGGTTTGGTCGTGTTCAGTAAGAAATTGTGAAAACTGGCTGCTTAAACAGTGCAGTTTTATTCATGTTACAGTTATACAGATTCTTATGGATTGCCAGTGATAGTGACTGATATTTAAGTAACACAGCGCACAAAGTTACAAAAATACACTCTGACTACAAAAAAGTTAAAGAGTAACTCTCTAGAGAAATTTAGTTTAAGTCTCACCCAAGGCGTCCCAAGGGGGATGGAAGAGAGGCTCAGTCCGTCAGCTGATCCCAGGAGTCAGAGCCAGTCTACAAGTGAGCTTCCCTGACTTGTTCAGATGGTATCTTCCCCAATACTCCCCTTTAACCGTTTTTATATCTTTTTTTTACCTTCAAGGTAGAGTTTGAGTGACTTTCATCATAAATACCTTTATTATGATTGGTATAGAATTCTCTCGCCTCGCATTTAAAGGTATAGCTTACAAAAAATTCAGGGTGCAGACTCAAGAAGGAGTGGTCACACTTTGGAGGCGGGTAGCCTTTGGGATGGAGATGTGTTTTGGTATCAAAATGACATTATAATGAGCAAAGTTCACACAAAGGACAGCATTTTGTCAAGATGTGATGGACCACTGGCTCAGGGTACCAAAAGTTCTGCTTATCAGTTCTAGAGGACCCTCTCGTTCCCATGTATCATCACAGAGTCTGACTGCAGAGCCTCCACTCTGCTCCACACTCCGTGGTATTTCCAGGGAATTGCTGTGTTGTGGATTCCTCACATACCAGCAGCAGCTGTATCTACCCTGTAAGCCTTCTTGATTTTATACCTTTCCTTAATTGGTGAAAAATGCTGATTTTTAATATAAGTTTTAATGTAAGTTTTAATTTCCAGGCCACTAAATTAATTATGCCCTAGAGGTCCTTTATGGGCTGCAGGTGGATCTCTGCTCCACCATGGACCTCCGGGAGCTGCAGGGGGACAGCCTGCCTCACCATGGTCTTCACCATGGGCTGCAGGGGAATCTCTCTTCCAGTGACTGGAGCACTTCCTCCTTCTTCTTCACTGACCTTGGTGTCTGCAGAGTTTGTTAGTCCTTGCTTCTGTCACAGTTTGCTCTTGTGCAGTAACTTTTTTCCCCTTCTCAAATATGTTATCCCAGAGGCATTACCACCATTGCTAATTGGCTTAGCTTTGGCCAGCAGTGGATCTGTCTTGGAGCCAACTGGCACTGGCCTTATCTGATATGGGGGAAGCTTCTAGCAGCTTCTCACAGAAGCCATCACTGTAGTCCCCTCACTACCAAAACTTTGCTATGCAAACTCATTACACTTGCAAAGTCGAGATACTGACACAGATAAATTCCTATATAGTCCAGATAAGGCAGGAAAAGGAGAGGACAATTGATTATAAACAGATATAAGGTAATCCCTGGAGTTATTGCTCACAACAGAAATTGAATAACCAGACCCGGCAACAATTTATTGCAAATTCCACATTGGGCAAGATTCTTTACAGTTATAGATTTAACTGCTGCATTTTTTTAGCATACAAATTGAAGAAGAGAGACAGATATTATTTGCATTCACTTGGGAAGGGAAATAGTTAACTTGGACAAGATTACCTCAAGGTTTTGCAGGATCAGCAACTATATTCTCACAAATTTTGAAAACTAATTTGGAAGTTATAGAACCACGCAGATATTCAGCATTGGTACAATACGTGGATGATCTGCTGACAGCAAGTAATTAAAAATATAATTGTTTGGTAGACAAAGGAAACCAGCATTTGAAACTATAAAAAGGGTCTTAATGAATACTCAAGCATTAGGCTTACCAGATTATTCTCAGCCATTATATTCCCATATTCATGAGAGAAAAGGAGTAGCTATCAGAGTGATTACATGGAAATTGGGACATCATCAAAGTCTTGTAGCATATGACTGTTAGATCTTCTCATAAATAGTTCTCCTCATTGTATTAGAGCAATAGCAGCAGTAGCTGAGATGGTAGAAAAAAGAGGTCCTATGATTTTAGGACACCAGTTATATATATTTTTGCCACATGAAGTAGAAACATTATTGAATCAATATGCAACTGTCGTGGTTTGGCCCAGCTAGCACAGAAGCACCATGAGAGTCTCTCGCTCGGTGTCCCCCATTCACCCCTACCCTTGCTAGGATGGGGGAGGCCCCAGCGAAATGGGAGTAAAAAGATAAGTAAGGTTGTTGTGGATTAAGAAAAGGGCAGGGAGGGCTCGCTGCCAATTACGGTTCCAGGCAAAACAGAGTCCAGTACTCGACTTAGAGAGGAAAGTAGGAAAGTTTATTCTACAAGAAACAGAACGGAATAAAAGCAAAAAGGGAGTAGGATGATGAGAAAATTACAACCAGCACTTTAAGATCTCCCTCCCCCATCCCTACTTTCTTCCCGGCCCAGCTCACTGTTTCCAATATCTCTTCCTCCTCCCCCCTCAAATGGCTTGGGGGTGGGCAGGGAATTGGAGATGTGGTCAGTCTCTCACAGATGGTGTCTGCTGCTTCTCTCTTCTCAGAGGAGGATGACTCCTTACATTCTTCCCCTGCTCTGATACGGGGTCCCTCCCCCAGGACACAGTCCTTAACGAACTTCTCTGGTGTGGGTTGTTCCCAGCAGCTGTGGCTTCTGCCGATACAAGGTCCCTCACACGGGATGCAGTCCTTGGTGAATATCTCTGGTGTGGATTCTTCACCACAGTTGCAGTTTCTGCAGATACAGGGTCCCTCTCTCGGGACAAGGCCTCTTCTGGGCATAAGTTTAATGAGCTGCTTTGTCATGGGTTCCTTCCCACAGTTACAGCTTCTGTGAATATTGTGTTTGTCCCACGGGACACAGCCTCCTCTGACCATAGTTACTGCCCTTGGCATGAGGTCCACAACGAAGTGAGTCACTGTCCCTGGCACAGGGTCTTCTTCAGCCAAATGTTTCTCTGCCCTTGATTCAGGTTTTCTAGCAAAATGAGTCACCATCCCTGATATGGGATCGTTATCAAAATAAGCCTCTGCTGCTAATGTGGGGTCTTTAGTAAAATGCAAACAAATCTCAGCTTCACCAGTCCTCTCTGTAGAATGCAGGGGAGTCTCTGCTCCAGCACACCTCCTCCTCTCTTTCCTCACTGACCTTGGAGTCCGCATGGTTGTTTCTCTTTCCACTCCTTGCATCACCACAAGCTGGAGAAGAAGGGACAGAAGAAGGAAGAAACAGGAAGCACCCTCCTCTTCCGGCTTCTTCTTAGAAATTAGATGCGTGGAGGCATCTAATTGGTTCAGCCCCAGAAGTGGGTCTGACTCAGAGCTGGGGAGAGTTTTGAGCAACTTCTTACAGGAGCCATCTTTACAGCCCCTTCCCCCTTACCAGAAAAAGGCTGTCATGTCAAACCATGACAGTAACTCAAGCTCTGTCACCACAAGAACACAGATATGAGCTTATTTTACTTATGGCAGACAATATAATTCTAAAATGCTGTAATACTTTAAACATTGCTACTCTTTTGCCATTGCCAGAGGACGCTCTGCACCGTGACTGTGAAAAAGTTATCATGACTACAAGTAAGCTGAGGAGAGAAGGCATGTTAAACTCTGATAATCATACATGTGGATGATTCCTCATACCACTGTTGTCCCAAAGATGGGTTCTTTACCTGGTGTGCAATGACCAATTCACAGACTGAGTTGAGAGATTTGCTTTATTTCGTGTCTCTGCAGAGATGGGTACTAGGTGATAATTGTACAAAGCTAGCACACTTGGTTATAGTTAAGCAGCATATTTATACCATTTGTGATATATGAATATTCCCACTTATTCTATAAGTACACTCCTACTTAATAACTATCGGACAATTCCTTGTTCACCTTGATTTAAAGGTACAATGTCTTTTAAATGTACTATGCATGCTCAGTGGGTAGGGTTCTTTACTTGGAGGAGTGTAGCTTCAGTACCGGAGATATGGTTTTCACATTATAGTGAACTAAGTTCACCTGAAGGACACAACTTGAGCAGTTTTTGTGGTATTTCTGAGCACATGACATGGTGAGGTTTACTTGTTCTTCAAGTCAAGGTTCCTCTGTTCCTTTATCTCTTTGTTTTGCAAGGCTCTGCTGTCTCTTTGCATACTTGAACTTATTGCCTCATCTCAAATCCTTGTCTTCTGGAATATTTCTTTCACGTTAATCTTTAATCATCAGCTCCCTCCTTTGAGACTTAAACTGTCACTTGAGACCATGAGTCCCTCTTATTTTCCATAACACATTTCCTTCATTCTTTCCTCAAATTTTACAGGATTTTCCCATGCCAATAGATGTAGCTGAAAATGTCCTCTCTCCTTGAGGGGGTGTTGTAGTAGTGCAGGCAATATTCACTCGAAGACGTAGAGAGTCTAAGCAATGCACATGCAGAAATGTACACAGGCAACACAGTACAACCACCAGAGTTGACTCAAAACCACCCTTCCTTTGCTAGCTACCTCTTTATATGCTGCTTCTGCCCATGAGATCACTCAGGGCCCAATTGATTAACTTGCAGCACCTGTTTCTGAAGTAGCATGCCAGCTGCATTAACTTATCCCTACCATCTTTATTCAAGCTTTCTGGTCCAAGCTACATCTGTGCCTACAATTCCCCCCTTTTTCTTTTTTGAACCAGCCAGCCTTTAGCAACACATTTCAAAATTAAAGGTACATGAAGAAAACAGAAATATTTTTACCCATGGCCATGAGTTTACAACAAAAGGTCAATAACAGCTACATCGCTGAACAATACAATACAGAAATCCATAAAGTCAAAATAAACATAATCTGATATGTGTTGCTAGGAGGGACGCACACTGGCAGGAAGGGATGAGTTCTTGGTAGCTCCACTGATATTTCTTTTTCCTGATGTAGTTCTGGACTTCTCTTCAGATCCTTTAGCATGCTGATCTGTGAGCATTATCTGTAAGATGGAAGCATCTCTCCATCCGTAGAAAATACACCATTTTTGCTTTCAAGTTCCCAGTGGTCATCTTAAGTTCTTCAATTCTTTTAATGCAATACAGATAGCTGAAGGAATTTACAGCAGCATACGTGGTGCCACAGTTGCGAGGGTTTACATTTTAATAGAGTGATGGATTGAAGGTGGATCACTTAGTTCTTTCCTCAAGATTGTTTTTTCCATTGGTCTTACAGCTATTAAGTCCTTTCTGTTGATGTGGCTTGATCCATTTTGCCAGAATCGATCGGGGACCTTGATCTGTAATGACACAAGCATAGCCTCTTCCCCACGTTAACAGATCTGCAGGTCCTTGCCACTCTCCAGTAGTGGGATTCTTATACCAAACTTTAGGTTTGTCAGTAAAGTCCAAATCTCGATTCATTTGGGCAAAGTCTGTTAATGCCGGTGGTTCATTCCGGTTTGCCACAATTCTGAGATGATTCATTGTATAAAGGGCTTTCATTAGTCTATCTTGAGGGCTCACCCCCTCTTCCCCCGTTTTTTGTTTTTCTAGCAGGCCTTTTAAGGTTTGATGTGTACATTCAATAACGGCTTGACCGGTGGAATTTCCTGGGATTCCAGTAGTATGTTGTAGTGGGTCTGGGATGGTAGCGATTTTCCACAGCAGCTCCTGCAGTGCTGTGCTTACTGTTGATATCAATAGTATGACTACCGCTTGCACAACATCAGGGCTGTCCCTCCAGCATTCCTTCCCCCACCTTCACCAATAGCTGTGGGTGGGCATGATCTTGGGAGGGACTATGGCCAGGACAGCTGACCCAGGCTGACCAAGGAGATATTCCATACCATATGACATCAGCTCAGTAATATAAACTGGGGGAGAGGAGCAGGAAGGGGAGGCGAGATTCATTTCTGGCCTTCCCAAAGCAACCGCTACGCGTACTGAAGCCCTGCTTCTCGGGAGGTGGCCGGACATCGCTGCTGATGGGAAGTAGAGAGTAACAGTTTATCTGCTTTTGCTTTGCTTCCCGCGCGTGCGGCTTTGCTGCTTATTTATTAAACTGCTTTTATCTCAACCCACGAGACTCCCATCTTATTTTCTCCCCTTCCCTGGCTTGCTGAGGAGGTGGGGGATAAAGCAGTGTGGTGGGCACCTGGCATCCAGCCAGGCTCAAACTACCACAGCCCTTTTGGCGCCCAACGTGGGGCGAGATAATAGCAGTTTTACATTAACTGCATTGCAATTACAGTAAGCCAATGAGTGCAAAGTTCCTGTGCTGGTCACGGAGCCTTGCTGTTATGCAGCTTATCTTACACTTTCTAATGTTTGGGAACACGATGCTACTAACATTGACTATCTGCTGTGCTTTAACCTTAATAGCTTTGCTAAGCTGGCTATATAATTTTGTGAGAAGGATGAAAGGGCCTGGGAACATGATGGCCCAAATAATAATAGCAAGTCTCATTCTGTTACTGATGAATTTAGTGTGCTGTGGGAGCTATCTTGTGGAGGCCATGGGGCAAAGCACCTCTTTCTCCTCAGCTCGGACTGATGTAGACAATTTTGTTATACAGACTTCCCAGGTCCTTAGTCACCCTTATACGAGAGTTTTAATATTACTAATTAACATGGTTGGTATATTATATATCTTGTGGAATCTGGACTCATCTGGGTATCAGAGAGGACAAATTTGCGATGGTAACATGTTAAAATGCCCCCTGAAGTGGCCAGTCCCTGGGTGGCAGGGTGTGTGGATGAATTTAGGCAAATTCCTAGGACGGTTATCACCCCCTGTAACCTGGGATTTTACACCTGAACAGATAAAAAACCCTGCTTTACTGACACGCTACCTGATAGAAGGGTGTCTTACCTACCCTAATGAGGCCCATCAGGTTCAGGCACTACACTGGGGCCTAGCCTCTGCCTACCGAGCTGCATTCCAGTCCTCTCAGAGAACTGTGATTGAAATGGAAACTCAAACGGTACCTGAGACCAACATAGTTGAGTCAGTCGCAGTCCAGTCCTCTCAGAGAACTATGGCCGAGGTGGAAATTCAAACTATACCTGAGACTACCATGGTTGAGTCAGGGAATCAAACAACAACCACAGTGGTTGCCCCAGTAGTGAAAAAGAAGCAGTGGATAAGGAGGTCAAGTCCATATCATCGATTAGTGAGGGCAGAAGAGGAGGAAGAGGAAAGGCTAGAAGAAGAAACTGGTCCTTCGGTAAGGAGATCAGGAGAAGGAGTGAAAGAAATCGAAAAGGAAATGGAAACTACTCGGTCCCTCACCTCAACAGAACTTAGAGATATGCGAAAAGATTACAGTCGCCAGCCAGGTGAGCGGATTGGTGCCTGGCTGCTCCGATGTTGGGATAACGGGGCTGACAGTCAGCAATTGGAAGGTAGAGAAGCCCAACAGCTAGGATCTCTTGCTAGGGACCGGGGAATTGATAGAGGCATTGGAAAGAAGACCTCAATTTGTAGTCTCTGGAAACGGCTCCTCTCAAGTGTACGGGCAAGATACCCATTCAAGGAAGACCTTGTAAATGCCCGAGGAAAGTGGACTAGAGCTGATGAAGGGATCCAATATCTAAGGGAATTAGCTGTGTTGGAAGTCATCTATGGTGATCTGGATAATGCCGAGGCCTCCACAGATCCAGACGATGTCCAGTGTACACGGGCCATGTTGAGAAAAGTGATTCAGAGTGCCCCAGCTACATATTCTAATATCCTGGCAATGGTGTATCATCCAGACATGGACATACCAACAGTGGAGATGGTATCTTCTTGGTTACAGAACTATGAAGAGAGCCTCTGCACCTCCTCATCAGTGTGGGATGATGGCCTGACTGGCATATCTGCCTCAAGAATTCAGTCATCCACTGTCCCGACCAGGGGAAAAGGAAGTCCCAGACGTAGGAGTACACCGCAAAATGAACTCTGGCTCTTTTTGCGTGGCCAAGGAGAGGATATGAGGAAGTGGGATGGTGAACCCACTTTTAAGCTGGAAGCGCGTGTACGTGAACTAAGGGGGAAGACAGCTGTTAGAAAAGGACCACCCAAAAGGGCTGTCAGCATAGTGGCTGCCAAAACAAAAGAGGACAATCAACAATCTCCAAGACATAGAAGAACTGCAACTACTTCCTTCGATGCCAATGAGGAGACTTCAGGTCTAAAATTGCAAGGATCAGATAGCGAATACTCTGATGAAGAACAGAAATAGAGGGTCCCTGCCTCCAGCCAGGAGGAGGAAAGGGATGACCGAATCTACTGGACTGTGTGGGTTCGATGGCCTGGCACATCAAACCCACAAAGGTATAAAGCCTTAGTAGACACAGGGGCACAGTGTACATTGATGCCATCAAGGTATAGAGGCACAGATTCTGTCTGGATCTCTGGAGTGACAGGGGGATGTGAAGAATTATCTGTATTAGAGGCTGAAGTGAGCTTAACAGGGGACAAATGGAAAAAACACCCCATTGTGACTGGTCCAGAGGCCCCTTGTATTCTTGGCATAGATTACCTCAGGAGAGGGTACTTCAAAGACCCCAAGGGGTATCGATGGGCTTTTGGTATAGCCACTGTAGATACAGAGAAAATCAAACAACTCTCTAGTTTACCTGGCCTCTCAGAAGACCCTTTTGTTGTGGGATTGCTGCAAGTTCAAGAGCAACAGGTACCAATTGCTACCAGGACAGTGCACCGGAGGCAATATCGCACGAACCGAGATTCCCCGACTCCCATCCGTGAGTTGATTCATCAACTGGAGGCTCAAGGAGTAATTAGCAAAACTCATTCCCCATTTAATAGTCCCATATGGCCTGTGAAAAAATCTGATGGAGGGTGGAGGTTAACAGTAGACTATCGTGGCCTGAACGAAGTGACACCACCACTGAGTGCTGCTGTACCAGACATGTTAGAGCTCCAGTATGAACTGGAGTCAAAAGCAGCCAAGTGGTATGCTACGATTGACATCGCTAATGCATTCTTCTCAATTCCATTGGCAGCAGAGTGCAGGCCACAATTTGCCTTCACATGGAGAGGTGTCCAATATACCTGGAATCAATTGCCCCAGGGGTGGAAACATAGTCCTACTATTTGTCATGGTCTAATCCAAACTGTGCTGGAAATAGGTGATGCCCCTGAACATTTACAGTACATTGATGACATAATTGTATGGGGCAACAAGGCAGAAGAAGTGTTTGAGAAAGGGAAAAGAATAATACAGATTCTCCTGAAAGCTGGTTTTGCTATAAAAAGAAACAAAGTAAAGTGACCTGCACAAGAGATACAGTTTTTGGGCATAAAATGGCAAGATGGGCGTCGGCATGTGCCTATGGATGTTGTGAATAAAATAGCGACTATGTCTCAACCGACTAATAAGAAAGAAACACAAGCTTTCCTGGGCCTTGTGGGATTCTGGAGGATGCATATCCCAGGTTATAGTCAGCTTGTGAGCCCTCTCTTTAGAGTAACCAGAAAGAAGAACTGTTTTGAGTGGGGCCTTGAGCAACAACAAGCTTTTCAACAAATTAAACAGGAAATAGCTCGTGCAGTCGCCCTTGGGCCCATCCGTACAGGATCAGATGTGCAGAATATCCTCTACACTGCTGCTGGAGAGCATGGTCTCACCTGGAGCCTCTGGCAGAAAACATCTGGAGAAACCCGAGGTCGACCATTAGGGTTTTGGAGCCGAGGATATCGAGGATCGGAAGCCCACTACACCCCAACTGAAAAAGAAATACTAGCAGCATATGAGGGACTTCGAGCTGCTTCAGAAGTCATTGGCACAGAAGCTCATCTCCTCTTGGCACCACATCTGCCTGTGTTACACTGGATGTTCAAAGGGAAAACCCCTTCTATACATCATGCAACCAGCGCTACATGGAGTAAGTGGATGGCGTTGATTACACAACGATCTCGGCTGGGGAAATCTAATCGCCCAGGAATCCTGGAAGAAATCATGGACTGGCCAGAAGGCAGAGATTTTGGAGCATTGCCTGAGGAAGTAGCTCGCGCCCAAGAGGCACCACCATATAATGAACTATCAGAAGATGAGAGGCATTATGCTTTGTTTACTGATGGATCCTGCCGCGTGGTAGGAAATCATCGTAAGTGGAAAGCTACTGTGTGGAGTCCCACACGACGAGTTGTTGAGGCCACTGAAGGAGAAGGTGAGTCAAGTCAGTTTGCTGAAGTGAAGGCTATCCAACTAGCTCTAAAGATTGCAGAACGAGAGAAATGGCCAGTACTCTATCTTTATACTGACTCCTGGATGGTGGCTAATGCTCTATGGGGATGGCTACAGCAATGGAAGAAGACCAACTGGCAGCGCAAGGGTAAACCCATCTGGGCTGCTGCATTATGGCAAGACATTGCTGCTCGGGTGGAAAATATGACTCTGAAAGTACGTCATGTAGATGCTCACGTGCCAAAAAGCCGTGCCAATGAAGAACAATGGAACAACCAACAGGTAGATAAAGCTGCCAAAATTGAAGTAGCTCAGGTAGATCTAGACTGGGAGCGTAAAGGTGAGCTATTTATAGCTCGATGGGCCCATGAAACATCAGGAAATCTGGGAAGAGATGCAACATATAGATGGGCTCGTGATCGAGGGGTGGACTTGACCATGGAAGCCATTACGCAGGTCACCCATGAATGTGAAACGTGTGCCGCAATCAAGCGAGCCACACGAATCAAGTCTCCCTGGAACAGAGGCCGATGGCTGGGTTTTCAGTATGGTGAGGCCTGGCAAATTGACTATGTTGGACCACTACCACGAACACATCAAGGCAAGCGTTATATACTCACCATGGTGGAAGCAACTACCGGTTGGTTGGAAACATACTCTGTAAACCACGCCACTGCCCGAAATACTGTCTTGGGTCTTGAAAGGCAAGTTTTGTGGCGACGCGGCACTCCAGAAAGAATTGAATCAGATAATGGAACTCATTTTCGAAATAATCTCATAAACTCCTGGGCAAAGAAACATGGCATTGAGTGGATATACCACATCCCCTATCACCCACAAGCCTCTGGAAAGATTGAGAGATATAATGGGTTACTAAAGACCATGTTGAGAGCACTGGGCAATGGGGCATGGAAGCAGTGGGATAAAAATTTAGCAGAAGCCACTTGGCTGGTCAATAGCAGAGGTTCAACTAACCGTCCTGGTCCTGCCCAAACAAAACCACTACATACTGTGGGAGGAGATAAGGTCCCCGTAGTGCACCCAGGGAAATGGCTGGGGAAGGCAGTATGGGTTGCACCTCCCATGGGAAAAGGCAAACCCGTTCGTGGGATTGTCTTTGCTCAAGGGCCTGGGTGTACTTGGTGGGTGATGAGAAAGGATGGGGAAACTCGATGTGTACCTCAAGGAGACTTAACCTTGGGGGAAAAATAACCTGTTATGTGAGTTATCTGTTGTAGATGAACTTTGCAAGAAAAATCGGACAAGTGGACAAACCAAGCCGGTGCTGGTGCCCAACACTGAACATACTGTTTCCCCTGGCCTGGATATCCATCTTGATGGATGAGACAGAAGTTATGACCTGCTCCAGTGAACATCTACAGAGGATGAAAGATATAAGAATGTTGTTTGTTTGTTTGATGCAAGATGCAAGAGGGAATACAAGAATGATGTTTGTCTCTTGAAGAGTGGGGGTACTGGTTAATGAGAGTATATAAGAATGAATATGGATTGTTAAGATGGGTTGTCTGAGCATGACATAAATGGTATGGAATAAGGGGTGGAGACTGTAGTGGGTCTGGGACGGTAATGATTTTCCACAGCAGCTCCTGCAGTGCTGTGCTTACTGTTGATATCAATATTATGACTACCGCTTGCACAACATCAGGGCTGTCCCTCCAGCATTCCTTCCCCCACCTTCACCAATAGCTGTGGGTGGGCATGATCTTGGGAGGGACTGTGGCCAGGACAGCTGACCCAGGCTGACCAAGGAGATATTCCATACCATATGACATCAGCTCAGTAATATAAACTGGGGGAGAGGAGCAGGAAGGGGAGGCAAGATTCATTTCTGGCCTTCCCAAAGCAACCGCTACGCGTACTGCAGCCCTGCTTCTCGGGAGGTGGCCGGACATCGCTGCTGATGGGAAGTAGAGAGTAACAGCTTTATCTGCTTCTGCTTTGCTTCCCGCGCGCGTGGCTTTGCTGCTTATTTATTAAACTGCTTTTATCTCAACCCACAAGACTCCCATCTTATTTTCTCCCCTTCCCTGGCTTGCTGAGGAGGTGGGGGATAAAGCGGTGTGGTGGGCACCTGGCATCCAGCCAGGCTCAAACTACCACACTTTATTAATTGTCTTTGTTGATCTTCCCCTTAACTAGATGTTGGAGGTGATGATGGAAGAGGAATACACTCAAGGATTGATGAGCTCAAGGGTAATGGCATATCCACAGTGTCATTTGTAAAACGTACCTTTCATTCTCTGCCAGGTACTCCTTCAGGCATAGCAGAAAGATGGGATGGGGCAGGATGGTGAAGGGTGGGTGGGAGGGGAGGAGAAGCAATGCATGTATTCGGCTCCTGGAACAGTGCTCTAGGGGGTTCTGGGGGAGGTGGGCTCACATCCATGCTCTCCTCTTATAGAGGTGGAGCCGAGGGTATTAAGACATTATCCCCTCCGAAGAGTCTCTTAGTATTTTCTTCTAGAGGTGGAGCCAATGGTACTATAAAGTCACCACCTCCAAAGAACCTTTTAGCATCTACTGGGAACGCAGATGGTACAGCAGTTTCTGCTTTCATGGTAGCAGCTGCAGCACGCTCAGCTTCTAGCTGGTGTATAATGGATGATATCAATTTACACAAACCAATAGCATTATTCAACATATCTCCTAGGTTTCCCCAGTGTCCCTTTTCATATACTTCTTGGGGTGAAACAAAGAGATTTACTTCCTGCCCCCATCTTACAAGTCTTAGCAAATCCTCTCTTTCATAATTGAATCCTTTCTCAGCAAGGATATGCTGGAGGGTGTCAATAGGATTTTCCTCTTTGCTTATCATTTTTCCCATTATATCAGTTTACTCAGATCACTTGCCTTTTGAAGCAGGAATCCAAGTGCTTTTCTGCCGAGGGTTCTTAATCCAACCGATTCAGCGTATCACGTTGGGGTCACCGAATGTTGTAGTAGTGCAGGCAATATTCACTCGAAGACATAGAGAGTCTAGGTAATGCACATGCAGAGACATACACAGGCAACATAGTACAAACAACAGAGTTGACTCAAAGCCACCCTTCCTTTGCTAGCTACCTCCTTATATGCTGCTTCTGCCCCTGAGATCACCCAGGGACCAATTGATTAACTTGCAGCACCTGTTTCTGAAGTAGCATGCCAGCTGCATTAACTTATCCCTACCATCTTTATTCAAGCTGGCTGGTCCAAGCTACATCTGTGCCTACAGTGGTTTTAATGTTCTGGTTTTTGTCTTGGGTTTTTTTCTTGGCTAGGGTTGCAAAATTTGTTTTTCAGACTGTTATGAGGCTGGATAGCTATGGAAGGAATGACATACAGGAGAATATGGGCAGATATTTGAAGAATTTTTTACTTGTAATGATTAGGAACCTCAAATCCAGGCAACTGACACTGTTGCTGCCCTGACTCCAGAGAACCAACCTATGCCAGTGTCAGTTGCCCCCTGTACAGAAAAAGAAATACACAAAATAATCAGTTTGCCTTGTGAGGGATGAAGATGAACCAAGGTCATCATGGGAGTGGGAGGAAGAGTCAGAGCCAGAGATAACCACCCGGTCCTTGTCCCTGAGCAAGTTGCGAGATGTGCGAAAGGATTACAGCCACCACTCAGGTGAGCACATTGTCATCTGACTGCTCCAATGCTGGGAGAATGGGGCCAACAGCTTGGAATTATAGGGCAGGGAAGCCAGGCAACTTGGCTCCCTGTCCCAGGATGGGGGCATTGACAAGGCAATGGGAAGAAAGACACAAGCTCTCAGCCTCTGGAGAAGACTTTTGTCAGGCGTGAAGGAAAGATATAATATCTTCAAGGAAGATATTATATGCCACCCAGGAAAGTGGAACACCATGGAGAGAGGCATCCAGTACCTGGGGGAGTGAGCTGTGCTGGAAATAATTTATAGTCACAGGAACAGATGAGATCCAATGCACACAATCTATGTGGCCAAGTTTTCTACGAAGTACACCACCATCTTACATGAATTCGTTGGCAGTCATCTCCTGTGTCATGGTTTAGGCCCATCAGGGGAAAAAAGACCACGATTAGATTCAAGTACCAAAGACCCGAGAATTGCCAAAGGGCAGGGAGGGCTTAGTTGCCGCTTATGATCCGGGACAAAAACAAACCAGGCTACTCGGCTTGGGGAAGAAAATAGAAAATAATTTAATCCAACACCAACTAAAACATAACAAACAGAAAACAACACAGAGTGGTACAATGATGAAGAGTACAGCCAGCCCTTTAAGACCACCTTCTCCCCACCCCTCCCCTCTTCCTGGGCTCAGAGCACTGATCCCGGTGTCTTTATCTCCTCCCTGACTGAACGGCTCAGGGGGGCAGGAAATGGGGATTTCAGTCAGTCCCATACTTCAACTTTTAGGAGTAGGTGTCCCTCTGTTCAAAGAGAGGGAATATAGAGGGTACACATCATGGGATGCTTTGTGGTTTTACTTGCAAGACCAGGGAGAGAACATGAACAAGCGGGATGGGCAACCTACTTCGGTCCCAAGAGCAAGGTATCCTCTCTAGAGGGAACGCCATGATAAGTGCCCCTCATCTGCACACCGTGTTGAGATGCAGAAGGCTGACCATCCTGAGAAAGAGCCAAACCGGGGAGGATACTCCTGCATCCGTCCAGGGAAATCTGTGCGTGTGAGTAAGCCCCTGCGTTGCCTCTACACCAATGCATGCAGCCTGGGGAATAAGTAGGAGGAACTGGAGATGTGGGTGCAGATGCAAGGCTACGACCTCATTGCGGTCACAGAGATGTGGTGGGACAACTGTCATGACTGGAGCAGAGCCATGGAGGGCTATGTATTGTTTAGAAAGGACAGACTGAAAAGGCGAGGAGGTGGAGTTGCTCTCTATGTGAGGGAGCAATTAATGTGTACTGAACTGTGCCTGGGTGGGGATGAGGGGCAAGTTGAGTGCTTATGGGTGAAAATTAAGGGGCAGTGTAAGGTAGGCAATATTGCTGTAGGAGTTTGCTATAGGCCACCTGATCAGGAGGAGGAAGCAGATGAGGCCTTCTACGAACAGTTGAGGGCTGCCTCACAATCACAATCCCTGGTCCTCATGGGGGACTTCAACCTCCCTGATATTTGTTGGCAAAGCCACACAGCGAAGCGCACACAGTCCACGAGGTTCCTGCAGATTTTTGACGACAACTTCCTGTCACAGATGACTGAGGAACAAACGAGGAGGAGTGTGCTGCTGGACCTGATTCTGACAAATAAGGAGGGTCTGATTGGGCATGTGAAGGTTGGAGGCAACCTTGGCTGCAGCGACTGTGAGATGATAGAGTTCAAGATCCTATGTGGAAGAGGCAGGATACAAAGCAGGACCGTGAACCTGGAGACAAAAGCAGTTTAATAAATAAATAGCAAGGCCATGTGCGTGAGAAGCAAAGCAAAACAAATAAAGATGTTACTCTCTACTTCCCATCAGCAGCGATGTCTGGCCACTTCCCGAGAAGCAGGGCTTCAGTAAGAGTAATAGTTGCTTTGGAAGGCAAAAGTGAATCACACCTCCCCCTTCCTGCTCCTCTCCCTGAGTTTATATTGCTGAGCTGACGTCATATGGTATGGAAGCGGATGCCCTGTACAAATACCTTAATCAAAAATGGATAGAGAGAAATTTATATACAGCAGTTCAACAAGTGATACGACAATGTAAAAATAATCCTAATACTGGGAATCAGGTACAATTTGGTACAATTCAGAAGGGGAATGCTTCAGGAGAAAATTGGCAAATTGATTTCTCAGAACTCCCAAGGAAAGGGGGTTATTGATACCTGTTGGTACTGACAGATACCTTTTCCAGATGGCCAGAAGCTTTCCCTTGTAGGACTAACAAAGCCAGAGAAGTAACTAAGGTATTGTTAAATGAAATAGTATCTCAGTTTGGGGTACCTATAAACATCTCATCAGACAGAGGACCCCATTTTTGTGCACAAATAGTGCAGCAGGTGAGCAAGCTATTGGAAATTAATTGGCAATTACACACTCCCTATAGGCCTCAGGTGAGTGGACAAGTGGAAAAATGAACCATTTAATAAAACAACAAATAGCCAAAATATGCCAAGAGGCAAATCTGCATTGGTATCAAGCATTGCCAGTAGCTTTTCTCAGGATACATGTAGAACCAAGAGCTGAAGAAGAAGCTGTTAGACAGGAAAGTATTAAATTGCTTAATTTCCTGAGTTTACAAGGGTTGAAAGTGTCTAAATCTAAATTACTGTTTGCTGAAGAAAAGGTAAAATATTTGGGACACTCGTTTATAAAGGGAAGTAAGAAACTTGATCCAGATCGAGTAAATGGGTGTCCTGGTTTAGCAAGGAGCAGCTTTTGGCTTAGTAACAGGGGGAGCGGGTTGCAGTGAAGACCCGGTAAAGAGTTTGCGGACCCTCCCCCGGCTCCTGGGTTCACACCCACCTCCGGCCCGGCTGGGCCAATCTGGCGCCTCTGCGATCACTATTTAGGGGACGGGAATTTGGAATGCGGGTCAGGAGGTGTAAGAGGGATACAAGATGGAGGCGACCACGCGGACCCTTCGGCCAGAGAAGGAGGAAGGAAGGAGAAGCAGTAGACCGGAGACCCTTCTGCAAGCCGTGGCGAGAATGCAAGCTGTGCCCCTGAAACTTATGGAGATCCGTGGCAGGACTGAGAGCCACCAGCAGCTCCATGTGAGTGAGCCCGGACGGGCGAGGGACTGTGTGGGGAGACGGCCATGGCCCAGGCCGTGTTGGAGAGCCTGCACGCCGCAGAGCAGCCCCACACGAGAAGCAGAGAGGAGCTGCAGCCTTTGGACTGGGTGCACGTCGGAGCAGCCCGTGCAGGGCTGCCATGTGTGTGAGCTACCCCACGGACTCGCAGGGAGGACTGGTGTGGAGTTGGCACGTGCTGAGGAGGGACGAACGGCAGAAGCTATTGGGAGCAGACTGACTGAGACCCCCACTGCCTGCCCCTCCGAACCGTTCAGGGGGGGGGGGCAAGGTAAAAACCCCGGGATCAGGGCTCTGAGCCCGGGAAGAGGGGAGGTGTGGCGGGAAGGTGTTCTTAAAAAGGCTGGTTGGACTCTTCATTGACGTATTCCTCTGTGTTGTTTCGTTTTGGTTATGTTTTGGGTTTTTGTGGGTATGTTTTAGTTGATGTTGCATTAAATTATTTTCTGTTTTTTTTTTCTTCCCCAAACCGAGTAGCCTGGTCTGCTTTGTCCTGAACCTTAAGCGGCAATTAAGCCCTCCCTGCCCTTGAGCAATTCTCAGCCTCTTCGGTACTTGAGGCTAATCGTGGTCTTTGTTCCCTGATGGGCCTAAACCACGACAATGGGATACTACAAGCTCCAAAGAGTAAGAGAGAAGACAAAATTTTTCTACCAGAAATTAACTCGAGATGGATTAGTTAAATGGACCGAAAAAGATGAAAGAGACTTTGAGAATTTAAAAGTGGATTTGATTAATGCTCCTGTGCTTAGCCTGCCTGATGTTAGAAAATCTTTTATTTGTTACCTTTGGAGGGGAGTTAAAGGTGTTTTCTCCCCATAACATTCGGGGGGGGTATTACAACAAAAGGCACAAAAATGGATAACTGATGCTAGACTCTTAAAATATGAAGGTATATTAATCCACTCTCCGAAATTAGAAATAGAAACCACTAGTATGGGGAGCCAAATAATACCCTGAGGCATTGGCTCTGATGGGAACCAAATGGGAATACCTTACCCCGTGGCATTCCCAAAGTTCCAGAAGAGTGGTGAGAATGAATGGAGAAATTAAGAAACAGCTAATGAAATTAATGTTAGAAACAAAAATGTCCTGGATTAAATGTTTACCCTTAGCTTTGTTAAACATAAGGACGCAACCAAGGACAGATATGAGGGCTTCTCCGTTTGAAATGTTGTATGGGATGCCTTATGATTTAGAGATCCCTCAGGAACATCCTAGCATAAAAGAAGGATATTTGCAGAAATATATTATTGAAATGTTGAAAAGACGGAATGAATTAAGGAAAAGGGAATGGTGGTACAGAGACCACCCTTAGATATTGCTATCCACACGATTAATCCTGGGGACAAAGTCTTGATAAAAACCTGGAAAGAATCATCTTTAACCCCCCCCCCCCCGATGGGAGGGTCCTTTTCTTGTCTTATTTAAGGACCAATTTCCCAGGATCAGTGGGAAGCTGCAGAGGTCCCAGGAGAACTGAAACTTAAGCTGCATAAAAAGTGACATGTTGACTGAGGAACGGAGTGGAGTGATTTCCTTTTTGTAAAATATTAGAGTTTAATGTTTAAATTGTGATCGTCAGAAAGGTGTAAGATAATCGGTGGGGCTGTAATACCTATTTTAAAGTAACAGATTGTGGAATAGAAATACCTTAGAAGTATAAAACAATCTGAGTCAAGTGGGGTTTGTAATTTAAGTTTGTAAAAGGGGTGCTTTATACGCAGAAGGCCCGTAGAACTGAGACTTGAATGTGAAAGCCAGTGTTTCAGGCACCCCGTGGGTGCTGGAGGAAAAGGCAAAAGGAAAGAGGCCTATAAGGAGACAGAGAATACCCCTGAAGATTACGACTGCTGCTGAGAAGATCATAAACCTCACTGCTCTAAGCAACAGAGTAAGTGAAGGAGGCAGAGGCGTACTAGGAGTGGGGCATAGAGTCTCTCAAAGCCTCACTAAAGCTCAGTGTAAAAACAAAGCAAAAGTTTCAAACTCGACAGAAACAAGAAACAAGAAATAACAGCTTTGCAAGAAATTGTGATCATTGTGGAAAGTTTGGTCACAGGGTAGGAGATTGTCATTTGAGATTTCACAGAGACTACAGGATGTTGGGAAACTTGATAACCACCATGACTGCCCCGCGTGCCACGACAAAAGTACAGGGTGCCTGGGTTGCCTCTCCTCTGCAACCTCAGGGAATGCAGGAGTAGACTTGACAACGGCAATAGACATTACTATAGTAGACAATCAAGTTCATTGTATTCCATCTGAAATGAGAGGCCCGTTATGGTATGGTTTACGTGCTTTGTTACTTGGTCGATTGTCAACATGGTGACAAGGTATATTTGTATTGCCTGGGGTAATTGATGCAGACTTTGAAGGAGTCATTGGTATAATGGTGCAGACTCTATGTCCATCTGTGTCAATTAAAAAAGGATCTAAAATTGCTCAGCTCATACCATTTAGATCTATGGTGCCAAATAAAGGAGAGAAACATAGAGGGAATGGAGGTTTTGTATCCACAGGTGATCCTCAGATCCTGTTTGCAATGGATATTTGTAAATCAAAGCCTGAAGATCTGGTATTACTAACTGGTCCAGATCAACAGCAGTTAAAAGTACAAATGATTTTGGACACTGGGACAGATGTTACTATTGTACCAAAGTCTCTTTGGCCTGTGACATGGCCCTTGGACAATAAGGATGGAGGAATTTTTGGAGTTGGAGGTATCCAATCAACTCAAATCAGTAAATCAATTATTAGCTTTACAATGTCAGGTGGTTCAATTGCTCAGACACGACCATATGTTCTGAATGTTAATATTGCCCTCGTTGGCCGGGATATATTGAGCCAGCTAGGAATGAGATTGACTAACCAGCATTTTTAGTTGCAGCCATTGGGGGACAGCCAGTCCTTAAATTTCAATGGGAAACTGATACTCCTATTTGGATTGATCAATGGCTGCTAACATCTGAAAAACTGTCCACAATTCACAGTTTAGTAGAAGAGCAAGTAGAGAGGGGACATGTTGTTCCATCTACGAGTCCTTGGAATACGCCTATTTTTACTATTCCTAAAAAAAGTGGAAAATGGTGTTTGCTGCATGATTTAAGAGCCATTAATGCTGTAATGAAAGACATGGGAGCCTTTCAACCAGAGTTACCCTCACCAGTTATTCTACCTGAACATTGGATTTTATTGATAATTGATTTAAAGGATTGGTTTTTTACCATTCCTTTGCATTCTGATGATTGTGAAAAATTTGCCTTTACAGTGCCATCTGTGAACAAGCAGAAGCCAGCAAGATGTTATCACTGGGTACTGCTTCCCCAAGGGATGAAAAACTCACCAACCATTTGCCAAATATATGTGGCTTGGGCATTGGCACCCATCAGGCAGAAACATTCTGATTGGATAGTTTACCAAAATTTAGATGTGAATGTTGTTTTGCCTTATTTACAGTCTGACTTAAACCAATCGTGATTGCAGATTTCTCCTGAGAAAATTCAAAAACAAGCACCATGGTCCTACCTTGGTTGGGTGATTACTGGTGCTCAAATTCGGCCACAAAAAAATCAGATCAAAACAGATATCAAAAACCTAGCAGATATTCAAAAACTGATGGGAGACATACAGTTGGGTACGTTCTCTGTGTGACATTACTAATGAGGATTTAGAACCACTTATGACTCTACTGGGAAGCAGTACTTATGCAGATGATTCTCAAGCTTTGTCTCAGAAGCAACAGCTAGCACTACAATCTATTGCAAACAAGATATCTGGTACCACTGCAAGTCGTTTTACATCACATGTATCTATAGAGCTCATGTTAATCAATGGGGGAAACAGAAAATACCCCTATGCCCTTATAGCTCAGTGGGTGGAAAGTGAACCTCAACCACTGAAAATTTTGGAATGGATATTTTTAGCTTCTCGATTGTCAAAAACAGTTTTCGCTAGATTGGAGGCATTTGATCTTTTGATAATGAAAGGCCGCACCAGAATTATTGAAATTGCTGGCAAAGACACAGATCGAATTTTGTGTCCATTAACTCGAGCATATTTAGACTGGGGACTTTGTCGCAGTGTGGATTTATGGACTGCATTGGAAGGGTTTCAGGGAACTATTTCAAATATATATTATCCACATAAGTTTTATGCAATTTTGCAGAATCAAATTTCTGAGGAAGTTCCATATCGATCAGAAACTCCAGTTGAAAGCCTTACAGTCTTTACAGATGTGAGTAAAAATAATCACAAAGCAGCCATAACTTGGCAGGAGTCAGGAAAATGGAATGATCATATACTTGAGGGACAGACTGGAGACTCTTTACAAACATTAGAATTAAAAGCAATTGTATGGGTTTTTTCTACCTGGTCAAACATTCCAATTAACATTGTATTCGATTCTTTATATGTTGTAGGAATTGTGCAGCGCTTGGAGAGAGCTATACTAAAAGAAGTCAGCAACAAGGTTTTGTGGCAACTTTTACAACACTTGTTATCATTACTTAATAACAGACAATATGTTTATGTTATAATGCATATCAGAAGTCAGAAGAGAGGATCCGAGGCCCCCTACACTCCAACCAAGAAGGAGATATTGGCAGCATATGAAGGAATTCGAGTTGCCTCGGAAGTGATTGGCACGGAAGTGCAACTCTCCTTAGCACCCCAACTGCCAGTGCTGGGCTGAATGTTCAAAGGGAGAATCTCCTCCACACATCATGGGATTGATGCTACATAGAGTAAGTGGGTTGTGTTGATTACATAACGAGCTCGTAAAGAAAACTCCAGTCGCCCAGGCATCCTGGAAGGGATCACAACCTGGCCAGAGGGCAAAGACTTTGAAATATCGACCGAGAAGGAGGTGACACGTGCCGAAGAGGCCTCACCATATAATAAGCTGCCAGAAAACCAGAAGCAGTATGCACAGTTCAGCCATGGGTCCTGTCGCATCATGGGAAAACATCAAAGGTGGAAGGCAGCTGTATGGATTCCCCTACGACATGTCACAGCAGCTGCAGAAGGAGAGGGTGAATTGAGTCTGTTTGCAGAGGTGAAAGCCATCCAGATGGCTTTAGACATTTCCAAAAGAGAAAAATGGCCAATACTTTACCTCTATGCAGTCTCATGGATGGTGACAAATGCTCTGTGGGGGTGGCTGCAACAGTGGAAATAGAAACACTGGCAGCGTTGGGGCAAACCCATCTGGGCTGCCCCATTGTGGCAAGACATTGCTGCCCACCTGCAGAAGCTAATTATGAAGGTGTGCCACGTAGATGCCCATGTACCCAAGAAATGGGCCAATGAAGAGCATCAGCACAACCAGGAGGTGGATCAAGCTGCCAAAATTGAAGTGGCTCAGGTGGATATAGACTGGCAACGTAAAGGTGAATTACTTATAGCTCGGTGGGCCAATAATGCTTCCGGCCATCAAAGAAGAGATGCCGCCTATAGATGGGCTCATGAGCGAGATATGGACTTGACCTTGGATACTATTTCACAGGTTATCCATGAATGTGAGATGTGCTGCAATCAAAGAAGCCAAGCAGTTGAAGCTTCGGTGGTATGAAGGATGATCGTTAAAATATAACTATGGGGAGGCCTGGCAGATTGACTATATCACATTCCCCCAAACTCGCCAAGACAACCACTATGTGCTCACAATGATGCATAATGTATTCTGTGTCTCATGCCACTACCCAGAACACTATCCTGGGCCTTGAAAGGCAAGTCCTATGTTGACATGGCACCCCAGAAAGGATCAAGCCAGACAGTGGGACACATTCCAAAACCAACCTTATAGACACCTGGGCCAAAGAGCATGACATTGAGCGGGTCCATGCCATCCCCTGTCATGCACCAGTGTGATAGTTTGAGCCTGGCTGGATGCCAGGTGCCCACCACACCGCTTTATCCCCCACCTCCTCAGCAAGCCAGGGAAGGGGAGAAAATAAGATGGGAGTCTCGTGGGTTGAGATAAAAGCAGTTTAATAAATAAGCAGCAAAGCCGCGCGTGCGGGAAACAAAGCAAAAGCAGATAAGCTGTTACTCTCTACTTCCCATCAGCAGCGATGTCCAGCCACCTCCCGAGAAGCAGGGCTTCAGCACGCGTAGCGGTTGCTTTTGGAAGGCCAGAAATGAATCTCGCCTCCCCTTCCTGCTCCTCTCCCCCAGTTTATATTACTGAGCTGATGTCATATGGTATGGAATATCTCCTTGGTCAGTCTGGGTCAGCTGTCCTGGCCATAGTCCCTCCCAAGATCATGCCCACCCACAGCTATTGGTGAAGGTGGGGGAAGGAATGCTGGAGGGACAGCCCTGATACTGTGTGAGCAGTAGTCATAATATTGATATCAACAGTAAGCACAGCACTGCAAGAGCTGCTGTGGAAAATCACTACCATACCAGACCCACTACAACCAGTCTCTGGGAAAAATAAGCAATACAATGGATTTTAAAAGACTACGTTGAAAGCGATGGGGGAGTGGGACTTTCAAACGTTAGGACGCACATCTAGCAAAGGCCAACTGGATAGTCAATGGGAGGGCATCTGTCAATTAAGCTGGCCCTGCCCAATCAGAACTTCTACACACTGTGGAAGTCGTTGTAGGGCGTATGAAGAATATGTTAGGAAAGACAGTTTGGATCAATCCAGCCTCAGGCAAAGTCAAACCCATCCAGGGGATTGTTTTTGCTCAAGGACCTGAATGCACTTGGTGGGTGATGCGGAAGAATGGGGAAGTTCGATGCATACCTGTGGTGGTTTAGCCCCGGCTGGGTGCAAGGTGCCCACCAAGTCATTCCATCCCTCCCCCTCCTAAACTTGATAGGGGAGAGAGAAATATAACGAGAGATTTGTGAGTTGAGATAAGGACAGGGAGATCATTTAGCAATTACCACCATGGGCAAAACAGACTCAACGGGGGGAGAAATGGTTTGATTTATTAATAAACAATTAGAACAGAGATGGGAAAATGAGAAATAATATAAAATCTTAAAACATCTCCCCCCATCCCTCCTTCTTCCCAGGACTTTCTCTCTTTCCCCCCCAGCGGCACAGGGGAATGGGGGTTGGGGGTTACGATCAGTTCATTACAGATGGACTTTGCCACTTCTTCTTCTCAGGTGGAGGCCTCCTCACACTTCCCACCTCTACACTGTGGGGTCCCTCCCATGGGAGATAGTCCCTCACGAACTTCTTCAGCGTGGGAGTTATAAGGTCTTCTATGAGTCTCCTTTTCTCCACACTAAACAACTCCAGTTCCCTCAGCTGTTCCTCATAAGACTTGTTCTCTAGACCCTTCATCAGATTTATTGCCCTTCTTTGGATATGCTCCAGAACCTCAGTGTCTGTCTTGTAGTGAGGGGCCGAAAACTGAACACAGTATTCGAGCTGCAGCCTCACCAGTGCCGAGTATTAGGGGCATAATTTGATACCTGAATGTACGCTCTCCGTGCAAAATGAAAACCTTAAACATTAGGCTATTTATGCACTGATCTCAAATTGCTCTTGTTGATACTATTCCCTTTAAAGAGAAACAACTAAAAGGACAGGGCATTAGAGCTCAGTCTCCCCAAATCAGGTGAGAACATGAATAGCCATAGCAGTGCCCTAATTATTGTATTCACAGTTATTCTACACCACACTCTACCTCTCTCCTTTTAACCTACCAGTCCCAACATCTTTTGCCTTGCCCATCACGAGGGACGGAAACATTTTTCATCTCACATCTTCACAGGATGAAAAAGGGTGTTCTCCTTGCCTATCACTGAAGGTACACAGAAATTTGACTAGAGGTAGTGTTATAGAAGGTATAAAAATTCAAGTGATTTTATTGAATAGTTATTTTTAAGTAAAATTCATAAGCAAGTTAGCATAACTAAGCAAAACTAGGCCTCGTTGGTGAAGCTGCTCCCAAAGAGAAGAACGTGGATGAGAAATCCGGCACAATGAAAATAAGAGTGATAACGAGGGAGATTGTTTAAATCCATGCACCTGCAAGTCATAAAACATCTAAGAACAAGTTGAGTGACTGCCTCAGAGGAAGAAAAGAGTTTCTTATATTAACCATTAGACTGTTCACTGTCCTGAACTCCCCGTAACTCTCTGGTCCTGAGCACTAGGTAACATTCTGGTCCAGAGCATCAGATAAAATTCTGGTTCAGAGCACCAAATAATCCATAGCTTAAACCAGTTAGTTGGCCAAGTGATTTTTAAATATATATGAATATATGTAATGAATATTTATAAACTTGTGTAATAAGAGACCAATTGATAAGAGTGATGTAATGTGTAAGAGTAACAAATAACCAATCAAGGTAAAGGGTAAATTTAATGAACAATTATAAGCGGGCTTTTATGCATAGTAAAAAAACCCAAAAGAATGTTGAGTATAAATATCTGTTAATTTTAATGCTTCGTTGGACATTCTTTGGGAATGATCTCGCATCTCCGGTGCATCGTCAAATAAAGGACGTCTCTGCTTATCTAACTGTGTAGGTAAGTTTTTCTTCCCCAGCAGATTTGCAACAGTAGCACTAGCTGCCGCATGAAGGTGTGCATAGAGCTGAATGTGTTAGTGCAGTAAGTGCCTTCAGTGTCTTTGTTAATAGGGGTTTAAGTCTCAAGTTTGATATTATTTGAATGTCGTTCTCTGTCATTTAATTACTATCATTATTATAGATATGATAGTGTCATGGTTTTGTGTGGAGCTGTTTCTGGTAATGTAAGACCAGCTGTAAAGATGGCTCCTGTAAGAAGTTGCTCGAAACTCTCCCTAGCTCTGAGTCAGACCCACTTTTGGGACTGAGCCAATTGGACGCCTCCATGATCACTTTTTGAGAAGAAGCTGGAAGAGGAGGATTCTTCCTGTTCTTTCTTGCTGTTCTTGCTTCTTTTCCAGCTGGTGGTGATGGAAGAAGTTGGAGGAGAGAGAAGCGACCATGCAGACCCCAAGGTCAGTGAGGGAAGAGAGGAGGAGGTGTGCTGGAGCAGAGACCCTCCTGCATCCTGTGGAGAGGAGTGGTGAAGCAGAGTTTTGTTCTCAGTTTGTAGAAGACCCTACGCCAGAGGTAGTGACTGTGCCCAGAGGAGGCCGTGAATTTGTGGGAGGGCAGCATCGCAGCAGCAGCTGCCTGGAATTGCGTGGGCCTCAGAGGAATCCCACGCTGGAGGAGTTTGTGAGCAGAAGCTGTAGCTGTTGGGAAGAACTCACAGCAGAGACGTTTGTTAAGGACTGAGTCCCATGCAAGGGACCCCATATTGGAGCAGGGGAAGAATGTGAGGAGTTGTCCTCCTCTGAGAAGAGAGAAGCAGCAGGATGCCGAGAAGGTGCCAGTCAGGACTCAACAGCCAATGTGACTATTAAGCAGGTATTCCTTATTGCAGTGCTGGGCACACAGGGGATTGCTCCACCAAGTGTGTACACCCTTTAAAGCAAAACTTTCTTAATTTATACAGACTAGATAGAGCTCCTTTTAATTAGTTCCACCCATCATCCCGCCTTAGTCTGCCCAGGTTACCATCACTCCTCCTTTCAGTGGTCTGGTCATTGAGGGTCGTTGAGGATGAAGATCTAAGTCTTCCTCACAGCGTATTTTTCACCTTTGGCTTCCTGGTGTTTCTCCAAACCACAGGACAGGATCGAATCAGTCTTTCATGGTTTTGCGAGGAGCTGCTTTTGCTTGGTAACAGGGGGAAGGGATTGCATTGCTGACCCTGTAAAGAGTTCTCAGACTTTTCCTGGCTCTTCGGTTCAGACCCACCTCCAGCCTGCTGGGCCAATCTGACGCCTCTGCAATCACTATTTAAGGAAGGGAATTTGAAGTGCTGGGGAGGAGGTGTAAGAGTGGTACAAGATGGAGGCAACCGTGTGGATCCCACAGTCAGAGAAGGAGGAAGGAAGGAGGAGCGCCAGACTGGAGACTCTTCTGCAACCCGTGGTGAGAACACAGACTGTGTCCCTGCAACCTGTGGAGGGCAATGGCAGGACTGAGAGCAACCAGCAGCTCTATGCGAGTGCATCCGGACGGGCGAGAGACTGTGTGGGGAGGTGGCTATGGCACAGGCCATGCTGAAGAGCCTGCAGGCCGCGGAGCAGACTCACACGAGAGGGAGAAAGGAGTTTCAGTCTTTGGGATGAACGCACGTCAGAGCGGCCCATGTAGGGCTGTCAGGTGTGTGAGGTACCCTGCAGAGGAGCAGGGAGCCCCAGCAAGGAGCCCATCTGCCCTGAGGAGAGACAAATGGCAGAAACCATCAGGAATAGACTGACTGAAACCCCCATTCCCGGGCCCCCCTGAGCCGTTCAGCAAGGGAGGAGATAAAGACACCAGGATCAGGGCTCTGAGTCCCGAAAGAGGGGACGGGTGGGGAGAAGGTGGTCTTAAAGGGCTGATCAGACTCTTCATCGTCGTACCACTCTATGTTGTGTTATGTTCGTTATGTTTTGGGGTTTTATGGTTATGCTTTAGTTGGTGTTGGGTTAAATTATTTTCTGTTTTCTTCCTTAAGTTGAGTAGCCTGGTCTGTTTTGTCCTGGACCTTAAGGGGCAATTAGACCTTCCCTGCCCCTCCCTGGCAATTCTCAGGTCTTTGGTACTTGAGGCTAATCATGGTCTTTTGTCCCCTGATGGGCCTAAACCACAACACAGTCTTTCTCCAGGCTTGAGTGGTTACTTATTCATTTGTCTGACTCTGATTGGTCCAAGTTCTGTATGCTTGCTAGATAACAATAGGAGTTAGATGTTATGCAATGAAGGCTTCTTGGGACTCTACAAGGATTAGCAATTTTGTAAAGCTAGTACTTCTTCAAGGTTAGCAATTTCATAAAGCAAATATTTCAAATACCTGAGAGTTACAAATGTATTCTTGCAGTTTTCTGGCTAATACAGTATGCCCTGTATGATGCTTCTATAAATTCTTTAATTCAAGCAGAGACCATCTGTGAGAGACCAACCACATCCCCCATTCCCTAACCCCCTATGCCTGGTAGGGGGGAGCAGTGAGCTGGGCTGGGGAAGAAAGGAGGGATGGAGGAGGGAGATCTTAAAGTGCTGGTTGTATTTTTCTCATCATCCTGCTCTGGTTTTGCTCTTTGTTCTGTTCTGTTTCTTGTAGGTATTAGAATAAACTGTTCTTACTTTCCTCTCTAAGTCGAGTAGTGGAGTCTGTTTTGCCCGGAACCATAATTGGCACGCTATTGCACAGGTTATCCATGAATGTGAGACGTGTCCCAATCAAAGCAAATATCTCATATTCATAGATAACCTGTTGTAGCGTTGTTGACGGATCCACAATTGCTAAAAACTTATCTACACAGGAATGCAGATAAGCAGGCACTTCTTTATTATGCAGCACTGGGAAAACAGGGGGGATAGCTCCTCCATACTTGCTTCGTTGTTAGTTACCTTTTTCAGGGTTTTTATACACCTCAAACAAAAGAATGACATTTGCCAACAAAAGCATGCATAAAATGTCCATCTATCAATTTTGCCCTTCACCTTGATTGGTTCCCAACAAACAAAATTTCCAAAATCACAGTGATTGGTCAAAAAAAGATATCAGTCCCTTTGTTTTAGTAACAACTAAGGTAACAGCCAAGGTAACCTAACAAATACATATATCAGGGTCTTGTGGCTAAGGTAACAGGTCCCTATCAGGTGTGGTATGTAACTCTTGCAGTTTGATCCTTATGTGATTCAAAGGAATCAATAGGTGTTTGAGTTATTTGCAAGTGGTTAGCTAATTGATTGAACTATTACTAGGTGATTAACAAGTGCTTAACAAGTGCTTGACTACTTATTGTGATGATAAGTTGTTAACTAAAATAATTGTGTATCTGCAACATTTCCCCCCTTTGAAAGTATTGATAATAACATTCCAATACTTTCACTCTAATATTTCCGTTGTCTCCATAACAAAACCATGATTGTCATATGCCAGTGGATTACCTTTGAACTGATCATTGTCTCTTGACAATGCTGTCAAGATTCTAGTGCTCCATCGTGTTCTTTGTACTATTTCTCTTTTGATGCAACAATATGCCAAATAGATTGCCAGAAAAATTATAATCACTGGCAGAAGTATTTCAATCAGTGACTTTATCCAGGATTTTAGGTCCAGGCCCAGTCTCTCAAAAACTTTATCTATCCAGCTTGTGTTCATGTCTTCCCTAATTTCCTGGTATTGGAATTACCTGTTCCGAGTCTATTTCTGTTTGGACTGTAGTCTGGGCCTGAAAATTCAATACGAATCCATTTGACCATCCAATTTTGATCCATGTTTCTACCACCATAGACTGAAAAACCAACAAAACAAAAACTTAGTCATGTTTCAGAGTTAACTTCAATATCTCAAGATCTCCTACAACTCTCCCACTTCCATGGGCTTGATGATGTCTTCTTCACTCGAGTGTAGTGGATCCAGGCAACTGATTCGGCAATTCTGATTGCAGTGAAGGTGGTCAGCAACAACCGGTATGGTCCCTTCCACCTTCCTTGCAGAGGTTCTTCGTTCCAGGTCTTTATGTAGACATAATCTCCAGGCAGGATGTTGTGTACTGGATTTTCCAAAGTCAGAGGTCGATTCCACACTACTGCACTTCAGAGCCTCTTGTACCATATTGGCCACGAAATGTGGTCCTCTGTCTGAAGATATTCCAAATGGAACTCCAAACCTTGGAATAATTTCTTGCAGGAGCCATTTAACTGTTTCCTTAGCCTGATTGGTACGACAGGGAAAGGCTTCTGGTCATCCTGAAAAGGTGTCAACCCCAACCAACACATATTTATATCCATTGCATTTAGGTAATTCTGTAAAATCAATTTGTCAATAATCTCCTGGTTCCACCCCAGTTTTTATTTTGCCTATCTGTACCCTTTTTTGTACTATTGGATTGTTCTTTAAACAAATTTCACATTTCGCCGTTACTGATTTGGCCATTTCCAACATTCGTACTGATATTATATTTCTTTTCAGAAGCTGAGTCATAGCTTCTGCACCCCAGTGACACTCCCTATGCTTTGTTTGCAAAATCTCTCTCATGATTAAGGGAGACAATACTACCTGACCTGTACTTGTCGTCCACCATCCTTCTGAATTTTTCTCTGCATTTAGTAACTTAGCCAATCTCTCATCCTCCCCTGAATATTTTGGTGGCTCCTTAGGAAGCACTACTGTTCTGGTGGGGATGATTGCCATTTGTGAGACTGTGTGTTGTGCTATTTTCCTAGCAGTCTGATCTGCTAATCTGTTTCCATCAATTATCTTTGAGTTCCCTGTCTGATGTGCTTTACAGTGCATGATTGTCATTTGAACCGGTTCCTGCACTTCCACTAGCAGTTGCAGGATTTCCTTTTGATGCTTAATGTTTGTTCCCTGGGAGGACAGTAGTCCTCTTTCTTTCCACAGGATGCCATGGACCTGGACTACTCCAAAAGCATATTTTGAATCAGTCCAAATACTAACTTGTTTTCCTTTACTTAATTTCAAAGCACGTGTCAATGCAATCAGTTTTGCCTTCTGCGCAGAAGTTGTTCTTGGCAATGCATTTGCTTCTATTACCGTGTTTTCGGTTGTTACCGCATATCCTGCTTGGCGAGTTCCATTCACGACGAAGCTGCTGCCATCTGAGAACAGTTCCCATTCAGGGTTTTCAAGAGGATCATCTTTCAGGTCCTCTCTGCTTGAATATATATGTTCAATGGTTGCAATGCAGTCGTGTTCCAGTTGTTGCTCTTCCTGTGAAGTACTCAGAAACACTGCAGGATTTAGAAGGTTAGTTTTTTTCAACACTACATTATCCTACTCACTGAGAATTACCTGGTATTTTATCATTCGGCTCGGGGATAACCAATGTCCCCCCTTTTGCTCCAAGACTGTGGTCACCATATGTGGGACATAGACTGTAATAGTCCTTCCCAAGGTCAGATTTCTTGCTTCTTGGATCAGTGTGACAGTTGCAGCTACTGCTCGTAGGCAAGAAGGCCATCCCCTGCTCACCGAGTCCAGTTGTTTGGAAAAATATCCCACCGGTCTCTTACAGCTTCCTAGTTTCTGCGTCAGAACTCCTAGAGCCAAATGTTGTCGTTCATGAACAAATAACTGAAAGTTAAATCTGGCAAGCCTAAGGCTGGGACTGTTATCAAAGCTATTTTAAGCTTCCGGAAAGATTCCTGCTGTTCTTTGCCCCATGTAAAAGGGGTAGATTTTTGGGCTTCATATAATGGTTTGGCTATAAGACCATAATCCATGACCCAAAGCCTGCACCATCCCATCATTCCCAAAAATGCCTGCAACTCATGCACAGTGTGTGGTTCCAGAATAGCACAAATCTTTCCTTTCCATTTGTCCGCAGCCTCCATTCCCCTTTTTCGAGGCCCAAATATATCACTGTTTGGCGTGCTATTTGAGTTTTTTCTTTTGATACCTTGTACCCATTTAATCCCAAATTTTAAAGGTTCAATGGTTACTTGTATGCAGGCTGATCTTCCCCTTGTGGCAATTAGGATGTCATCCACATATTGGAGAAGCAAATACTCTGGTCTCGGTGTCACTGTCTTTTCACTAGTCCAAAATTCCAGTTCTTTTGATAGTTGTCTTCCAAAGATAGTCAGGTTGTTCTTGAATCCTTGGGGTAGCCGTGTCCATGTTAACTGTACCTTGTGTCCTGTTTGGGGGCTTTCCCACTCGAAAGCAAATAGTTTACGACTTTCCTTCTCCAAAGGGTTACAAAAGAAAGCATCTTTTAAATCAAGCACTGTAAACCACTGATAATTTTCTCTCAGAGCTGTGAGTAAGGTATATGGATTTGCTACAACTGGATGTATATCTTACACAATCTGATTTATGGGTCTTAAATCCTGAACTAATCTATACTCTCCATTCAGTTTCCGTACTGGCAAAATAGGTGTGTTATCCTCTGACTCACATTCTTCTAGAATTTGATATTTCAGAAATTTGTCAATTAGTACTTTTAATCCTTATTTTGCCTCAGGTTTTATTGGGTATTGTCTCACTCTGACCGATTTGGCTTTTTCTTTTATTTCAATTTTTACAGGTTGTGACAATTTTGACTTTCCTGGAATCTCAGTTTCCCATACTATTGGGATTACTGCATCATTCACCTTTGGAGGTAATTCTAACACCTTTGGTTTTTCTTTTATCATCAATATTTGTCCTGTCTTTGATTCAGGTATTTTTAGTAACAAGTCTCCCTGTTCGAAGACAATTTGTGCATTTAATTTAGACAGCAAGTCTCCTCCCCATCAGGGCTTTGGGACATTCTGAAACATACAAAAATTCATATGTCATAACTTTGTTTCCAAATTTCAGATCCAGGGGTTGCAAAAATGGCCAGTTTTTTCTTTTTCTTTGGTGTTTTTTTTTTTTTTCCTTTCTCACTTTATCTGGGTCCTCCTTATAGGAGTCAGTTGATTTTTTTCTCAGAGAATTAAATCGGAAAGCGAGAAAGGCACTTTCATGTACACCAGTTCACTCTACCCAACCCCTTGCCTTAATGGGGCAATTATATGCTGTTTGACTTTAGATTTTAAGGGGATCTTTAAGAGTACAGCATTGAGTTCTCTTGGACACCAATGAGGAAGGTTCTGTGTCACAGTCCTCATTTTTCCACATCACTACTATCTGGACAGGGCTGGGAGTCCTCCCTTGAACCAGCACTCTGGGATGTATCCTTGTCAGGTTGCTGGGTCCCTGTTCGTGTTCATGTTGGGGAGTGGGTAAGTGAGAGAGGGTGTATATATAGGAACAGTTCTCCCTCCTTAATGGTCAAATGTTTAAGACACATTTTTGCTGCAGTGCATGGGGAGTAACGGTTTTGAATCTTTTGTTTTTCTACTCTGAGTGACATTACCTGATTTGTTCATTCAGATTCTTTCTGCCATTCAGATTTTTCTCTTAAATAAAAGAACAGATCTACATATGGGACTTTATCTCACTTTTCCTCGCTGTTATAAAACAACATTAATTGCAAGATAGTATTATAACTTAGTATTCCATTCAGGGGCCACAATTCCTCATCATCCAGAGCATACATTGGCTACGTATGATTGCAATATTCAATAAACTGCTTTTTACACAAATCATTATGTATTTCTTTCCAGTGAGCCAAAAGGCAGCCCAAAGGAGAGTTTTTTGGCACAGGGCCCTTATTAGAATTTCCTCCCCTAAACAGGTTTGACCACTGTAGTGGGTCTGGGATGGTAGTGACTTTCCACAGCAGCTCTTGCTTACTATTGGTATCAATATTATGACTACTGCTTGCACAGCATCAGGGCCATCCCTCCAGCATTCCTTCCCCCACCTTCACCAATAGCTGTGGGTGGGCACAGTCTTAGGAGGGACGACGGCTAGAACAGCTGACCCAGGCTGACCAAACTCAGGAGCTCGGTGAATATTTGAGAGCTTGTCAAAATGTAGGTTCTGAGGGCCACAAGGTGCAGCTCCTTGCTGCAGCCTTATCGGCAGTACAGGGAGGAGATAAAGCGGCACCCAAGGGAACATGCTTTTCGTGGGAAGCCTGGACATTTTAAAAATGATTGCAAGCAAAGGAAGGAGCACAGATCATCACCTTCTAAACCTTGTCCCAGGTGTGGGAAAAGGTTTCACTGGGCTAGTCAATGTCTGAAAAAATTTTACAAGAATGATGAGCTTCCTTTGGGAAATGGGAGGAGGGGCGCGAGGCCCGGAACCCTGACAAATGCCTGGGTCCTTCAGTACAATGCTCAAGTATTCCACAATTAGGGTGAAGTGTTCACGAGCTCGGCGCAGAAACAACCGGCAGTGCAGGATTGGACCTTGTCATTACCACAGGACTGATTCTCAAAGAACCAGACGTAACATATTTGGCTTCAACCGGAGTCTATGGACCATTACCCTCAGGAGTGGTAGGTTTAGTTTTGGGCTGCTCCAATATGTCCATGCAGGGATTGACAGTAATTCCCAGGGTAATTGATGCGGACCATCAGGGTGAGATAAAAGTAATGTTGCAGGCATTAGTACTTTCATGTACTTTCCCCAGGAACAAAAGTAGCTCAGCTTGTGATACTGCTGTATTAGGTACTCCAGACAGCGTCAGCTCAAAGGGGTAATGCCGGATTCGGTAGTACGGGAGTTAAAGATGTTTTATGGGCCACTGCAATTCAGACAAATAAACCCTTTGTAACAATAAAAAATCAGGGCAGAACTTTTGAAAGCCTCATAGACACCGGAGCAGATGATTCTAATATCACACGTCACGCCTGGCCATCTGATTGGGAACAGCAAACTGTCCCACTATTGGTTACTGGCATAGGTGGCACATCTGCCCCACAACAAAGATCTTGCATTGTGAGGGTCTGGATGGACAGAAAGGATGGCTACAGCTGTATATAATGGATTTAATGGATTGTCCCTTGAATCTATGGGGAAGGGATTGGTTGAAACAATGGAATGTGACCATTCAGACCCAGCCTTTTGGCGAGGGGCCACGATCATGATCCCCTGCCTACAACTGACTTGGAAAGTACAAGAGCCGATGTGGGTTCATCAGTGGCCCATAACGGGGGGGGGGAAATTACAGCATGCCCAACGCTTAGTTCAAGAACAACTAGAAGCAGAACATATTGAACCCTCTACTAGAGCATGGAACACATCCATTTTTGTAATACCAAAAAAAAAAAAAAGAGAAGTGGCGAATCTTGCAAGACCTCAGGGCAGTAAATGAAGTAATGGAACCTATGGGACCTCTGCAGCCAGGTATACCAAACCCCACCATGATACCCTAGAAATGGTTTCTAATTGTAATAGATCTTAAAGATTGTTTTTTTACAATTCTGATACATCCAAATTATAGGGCTAAATTTGCTTTTTCAATTCCTGTAATAAACAATGTCAACCCAGGGAGCACTATCAATGGAAAGTGTTACCACAAGGGATGAAAAACAGCCCTACTATTTGTCAGCATTATGTCCACTCAGTACTTGATCCAGTTAGACAGTGGAACCCTCACCTTTTAATATATCATTATCTGGATGATATTTTATTAGTGGCAAAGGACCAGGAATCTCTACAGAAGGGGTATCAGCAATTGCAAAACCATCTTGTGCAGTCAGGGCTTCAAATTGCACCTGAAAAGATACAACAAATAGAGCCATGGAAATACCTGGGACATGTATTAACCTATAATAGTTTTCTTTAGGACTAGGCAGGCCTTGTAATTATCAGTGGTGTACAATGTCCAAATGTTCAAGTGTAGAACTAACGTAACAGCTTCGCTGTAATAATTTGGTTTAGGTACATATCAATCTTGAAACTATCAGGGCTAAGCAATAGTAACTTCATTTAGGTACATAACAGTTTTGAAACTATCAGTGCTAAGCTGCTGAAGACAACGGGAGACAAGCCCACCCTGTAGTGCAACAAGTCTCAACTTTATTTGCAAAGATACAGCTCTTTTATAGATACAATAATCAGGCTCATACATATTGCAAAAGCTAAGCTCACCATTGGTTCCCAGTTAGGTGCAAACCTCGCCCTTGTTTCAACATACTCCAGATACTTGTGGCTGCTTAACCCAAACTAAGCTCCTGCTTTCTCATCCTGTTATCATACAGATCTCTTGCTCTCATGGCCTTGAGCAGGAGACCAATATCTTATCACTTAATGCTTACTGCCTAACCAGCTGTATTCTATCATGTCCTCTTTTCTCTAGCCAAGTCTCCACAAAACTCCCCACATTTCCCCTGTTTTCTTTTTGGAAAATGATATTAGCCTGCCACATCTTCTCAAATGTTCTTTCTATTGTTCGTTGAATACAATTTATAAAACAGGGAAACACTAACAATATAAATAAAACAATACCCATAAAGCCAATTCCATACATTATAACATTTCGCAACCAAGGTCCTATTCCCCATCCCTTAAGCCATCCTTCAAGTCCTAATCCCTCTTCTTGTTTCAACTGATGTAATCCCTGTTGAAGTTCTTTCAGTTTGGCATGTATCGAGGTGGAATGGTCCGACAGGTTCATACAACACATGCCCTCAAATTCTTCACATCCATGTCCGTGGGCTAATAATAAAAAGTCTATGGTAGCTCTATTTTGTAACACCGCATGATTTACACTTTGAACATCAGCTGTTAACATATCAATCATTTCTGAAGTTTTATTTAACTCATCTTTAGTCCAACATCCTAACTGTTTAGCCAAGTTCATGGCCTTATTGGCTGCTCCTCCTGGCAAAAGGGTGGCAACTATGACTTGCTTCAGTTCACTCCAAAATCGTGGGGGACAAATATCAGTACAATCAAACTCATAATAACTACGTTTTTTGCGGGAGCTATTATTATGGTCGGCAAGCTGAATTAGCGTGGTTAAGTTAGGGTGGAATAAAGAGAGTTTCCCCAAATAACAGGGTCTACCCGGGGGATTTACTGGTATTCCGTTCCAGGCCCTTTCTCCACAGATTAAAAATATACCCATAGGCAATTTCTTTGGTGATGTAATCACTAGAGTCATTACATCTGGAATACAATTGCTTAAATACCGTTTCTGACTTCAAAGAAGAGTCTAAGGTGGCCCAATATTTTTGATTTCTATTAAAGTTGTGGATATCCCGTGACATAAAACTTACCCAAATTCCCCCAGTTCCATTAGTACCGAAGCTTGCATTGGCACTTCCAAACAGGTCTATTTCCTCAGGGGGTGAGGCTAATGTGGTATTAAGGGACTTAATCATCTCACATTGACGTTTCCCATCGGAATGATCGTGATCATCGCTAATTGTGTTCAGCCCCGTCCTATTACACAAGGTGTTGCCTACTAGTCCACAAAATTCCTCCGGATTCCACACGGGCAATCCTATCAAAGGATTAGTAATCCCTCCCAAACTAAGACAAAGAGATGATTGACCAGTTTGATTAGCAAAGGTTATCCAAATATTATCTCTAGGCTGATTAAAATGCGTCAAGCTGTTAGCAATTATAGTTACACTAAAAGCTATGGTTATAACAAAACACCTCATTATTCATTAAATTCACTGTCTTTTTGTTATATAACCTTCAGTCTTTTGATTGTTAGCCAGTCCTCCAATGACCACAAGACGAGGGTGTATTTATTCTTCAACCTCTTCCTGTCCTTTTTAGTCAGATGGTTTGATCTCCGCAGCTTCAAGGACAGCTCTTGTCCACCTGGCTGGCACCCAAATGGATCCTGTGGGAGAATCAACACACAAATACCCACGTCCCCGGTATAATACTTTGGCCGGAGGCTGCCATATCCCTGTTTTAGGGTCACGATATTTAACCCATATTTCTTTCTTTCTCTCCTTTTGTGCCTTTGGATTATGATGTATTATTGCAGGTGGTAGCTTCTGTTCCCCAAACACACACAGGTGGTTCATAACAAATAAAGCCTTTAACAGTTTCATATGTGGGTCTTTGACATCCCCATATTTACCAAGATATCTTTTTAGAGTCCCATTAGCTCTTTCTATTATGGCCTGTCCTGTGGGGGAATGGGGAATCCCTGCTACATGTTTAACTCCCCATTGCCTCATAAACTGTTCTATGCTTTTAATTATATAGGCTAGACCCTTGTTTGCCTTTATTTTCTGAGGAATTCCCATTGTTGCAAAACAACTATATAAATGACGTTCCACATGTATGGCCCTCTCCCCTGTCTGTGCTGTTGCCCAAACGAATTTGCTCCATGTGTCTATGGTTACATGCACATATTTTAGTCTTCCAAACTCTGCCACGAGTGACATCCATCTGCCAAACTTCAATCCCTTGTTTACACCATGTGCTCACATCTGCCACCACCAGCACCTCCTCTCACTCCACCCCGTGCCCACCTCTTCTGTACCTTTCACCTCTCACGTTACAACCCGAGATCTTCCGGACGCCTACCACATCTCCCCCTCCTTATGCTCGATGACTCCAGTATCCTGTGGCACGGGCTGATACATAACGTGTCTGCCCAGCACATATGCTAGCTGAGCCAATTGCAGGAAGATATGATCAGGTGGTGATTGTGTTCCACTTCACTATTCAATCTTGCCAATAGTTGAGTGACTCCATCTTGATCTGCATCACGGCGAGCACTCCGAGAAACACATCAATCTGCAAGAGAGACTCAGTAGACCATTATATCTTCTACGCCCCATGCTCTCCCCCTCCCTAAGACGGTTGAGCTGTACTTTTAAAGTAGTTTGAGCGCATTTAACGATCGCCCGTCCCTGGCTAGTGTGAGGGACACCTTGACTCAATGCATGGGGATAGCTGGTATGTCCATGACCCCTCCGGGCAGCCTGCTCCACTGTTTTTAATAACTCAAATTTTACTAAAAAGCGTCAGACCCTTACAATCAGCAGCAAAGCTGGCGTGTTTATAGTACTTCTAATTGGTCCTTTCTCCAAAAGCCAGCTGTAGTTTTCTGCAATAAGCCTTGCAGTTTCACACGCTGCCTCAGCCTCCTCCTTGCTCGAAGTTGTTATCTCGTAGGTATCTTTGCTTCTTCGTTTCTCACAGTCGAGAGTAGCTCAAGGACAATCTGCACATTAGTCTTAGCAACTCATGCCTGGTAAGCTTCTTCTTATACACTGAAAAAAAAAGCACAGCTGACAAACAAAGTTATTATACTTGCTTACTCTAGCAGGTCTATGTTGCAAAGTTGTATGGCTAATACTACTTACATTACTAATCAAGTCTTCTAATGTCATTGAGGTTTGGTTACTTTGTTTGCTAGGCCAGTATCTTAATTTGTATAGCTGAGTTAATAAAGCAGATACTCCTACACCTGGAGCAAATATACTAGTTGCTATTATTGTTGAGGGAGACCAAAGGTAACATGGTCATCACATTCGCCAGTAAATGCATGCACAAATTGTTTTGGACAATGATGTTTCTAAATCATTGTGTGATTAGGCATCAAGATCGTCAGTTGTCCCAAACTGCGTGGTCCCCTTTGTAATCTCGAGGGTATTCCAGGCCATGCCTGGTCCCCACAGATCAGAAAAATTCCCTTTGGTAACTGTACAGGCACAAGACTAGACCTGGATCTTTTTGGTGAAGTATAATTGCACCAAGATGTTGTGTTCTTATACACGCCCAGGATGGGATCCACATTCTGTCCCAAATGTTTTGGTATTGCTGGTAAAATTAAACATAACACAAAAATCCATCTTTATAGATCCCAATAATTCTAACTCCTGTGGCTCTGTTGTTCTTATTGGCAACCATGAAATGATCAAATCCCAGCTGTCAACTTTGCCATTACCCTTAACTAAGGGATTTGGTTTTAATGCATTTGGTACAGGCCATTGTGCCACATCTGATGGAACTCCCACCAAACAGGTAGAAAAAGGATTATCTGGAGTGGCCATTGATAAACATATTGTAGACTGATTGATTGCTTTGGCCAGTGTAAGCCACATGTTTTGCTTGGGTTGTTGAAATTGCCTAAAACCATTTACTACAATCATTTGAAGCATCAACATAAGCCACCTTTTAGCTTCTCAATGCCAAAATGTTCTGTTCTTCCAAGTTCCATTCCTGACACCTAAAACGCCTTAGAAAGTTTCCACTGTAAGAAAACCACTATTCATTATCACATTTACAGCAAAATGCATAACATCACGACCAACAGTTTTTACACTCTTTGAGGCAAGGGATTGAGGATGGAAAGGATGAGCCCAGCGGTCCGTGAGGGCTGGGGCCGGTGGTGTCGGCGCGCGGTGTGTGTGGGGGGGCACTCCGGAGACACTGACCGGGCGCGGGAAGCGGCTGCGCGGCGGCGGCTGCGGATGGAAGGGGCGTCCCCGGCGCCGGCGGCGCAGTCGGTATTACTCTCTCCCGTGTTTTCTTTTTCTTCCCTCGCATGCCCGGTGGGGTCGCGCTCCCCCACTCTCCTCTGATCGTCCTGCGCTGCACCCCCGCCCGACTCCGCCCACTTGGCATTCCCCTGCAAGTCGGCCCAGGGGTAACTCGGCGGGCTGGGCTCGAATGGGAAGCAGCTCTCCCGCGGGGGCTCTGCTCCGAAGCCCCTTCGCCTCTCTGACTTTGTAAAAACTCTTGTGTAGAGAACGTTTTTCTTTACTCCGCGTAGCCGCACCACCCCCCGTCTCCTCACCAGACTCCGTCTTCTAGCTCTCATTTCTGCCACTCCTCCACGTAGATCACTCATCTTCGGTGGCCAACGAGGCGCCTGACTTTTCCCCTTTGTCCCGCCTCCATTTCCGTCAGGCGCCAACTTTGGCGGATCGTGGGGTGGCTGACTTTTCTCTTTTCTCGGTATCATCCGCCTCAGCGCCGCTCCCGGCACTACTCTCGGTGCTGCTCCCGGCGCTGCTCTCGGCGCCTCTCCCGGCACTGCTCTCAGCGCCTCTCCCGGCGCTTCTCCCGGTGCTACTCTCGGTGCCTCTCCCGGCGCTTCTCCCGGCGCTTCACGCGGGGAGGGGAGCGTTACTTTTGAGACGGTAGGAGCCAGCGGGGTGGATTAGAACCAGTCACGCTCACAGTTTTTATTCTTACTCTGTGCTGCTGATGCGTGCTCAGCAAACCCAAACTAAGCTCCTGCTTTCTCATCCTGTTATCATACAGCTCTCTTGCTCTCACGGCCTTGAGCAGGAGTCCAATATCTTATCGCTTAATGCTTACTGTCTAACCAGCTGTATTCTATCATGTCCTCTTTTCTCTAGCCAAGTCTCCACAAAACTCCCCACACTAAGCAATAGTTATGTTACAAGAAATAGGTGTGTCTTTCTAATAGCTCTGTTTGTGGCCTTCAAGCTTCCATAACCTAAACTTACCTATCCATCTATGAATCAATTTCCCCCTTCCCTTGATCCTTGCAAATTCTTTTGCAAAGCAAAACTGCCATTTATAGTTTGGTACACAGTTCTTGGTATGGAGTAGCTAAAGTAAAATCCTGAAATATACGTAAAGTTTCAAATACATAGATTTGAGTGATCGTGAAGTGGTACTTTCAGGTCATATTAACAGACTATCACAAGGGGTTCTTAAACATGTACAACCCTTTCCGATGTTTTCTAGAACAGTCCTTGGATCATTATCAGAGTATATTTCAAAATGACAAACACTTTGCTCAGTGTCTAAACAAATGTCTTGAGCTCGCAAAGTATTACATTCACATATACATATATCCTCGTGTTCCCTTTGTGGTACAACCATCAACTTCAATAGTTTGCCACATATGGGTGTATCTGTTTTTATAAGCCCATTCCTGGTGCTCTGATGGGTATAATATCACATTTTCTTTTAAAATTCTTAAAGCCACAGTAGGATAAATGGTACAGACTGTTGCATCGCCTATAGTTAATACAAAAGCAATGATTTGGTTAGTATCCTGGTTATACGTAAAATCTACAAGGTGCCACCACAATTGGAATTTTCTTTCGAAACTAGTGGCATGATCCCAGATGACTTTCCTAAGCTCTATGGGTAAGAGTCCATTTTCTCCTCGAATTATTGTAGCCATTGTGGATTGTATCCCCAGTTGAGTCTGAATACAGCTCAGTGCCAGGGACACATTATCTTGGACAGTTCCTATAGCATGGGCTATTAGCTGGTGGTCATCCGAATATGTTTTTTTTCAGATTCTTTAAAGAGAATTGAAAGCATCCATTGATTATTTCCTAAGCTCCACAAGGAAGAGTTTAGGGGTTGTTCCAATTTTTGCAATTCATTAATAGTTGCGCTTAGTTTATTAGCAAGGATCTTGAAGTCTATTGTATTTAAAACTCCAAGTCCAGTTTCCAACGTTCCAGTTACATCTCTCTTAGAGCGGGACAATTTTCTAGAATGCAACCAAGAGTACCATCCAGTATTGGAGGTGCTGAGAAAAGGTGAACATTTTGGGTTCTTAGTAGTGATATTAATTTGCACAGACATGTCCACCTTCTTTAGTGATCAAGAAGGATTAAGGAGTATTTGCTGTTGCCCAGTTAGCTTAACTGCATCAGGTCCAATCTTAGTAATTTTTTTGTGGCAATCTTAAAGATGTTTGTGAGGTAGATCCAAGGGTAGGTAGTTGTAACCATAGTTGTGGAAGGTGGCATGATTGAGGATATAGTGTCAATTTTTAATTTAAATGACAGCCCTATTTCCCCTTGGGCCCAGAGGCACACTATATATACTGGTTTGAGCAAAGTAAAATTATGCCAGCAGTCCATTTCTTCTTTAGTACAATTTTTTCTTATTTCTTCTCAGTTTCTATTTTGGTGACAGATATTTGATTTACCTGCTGGTGAGTAATTCCACTGGTAACCCTGCAGCCCACCTTCATCTCATCCCACCTTCCCTAGCAGCCACTGCAGTTTGTATGTGTTGTCCCAATGCCATTCGTGCTCTAAATATATTTCTGGCCCATGCATAATCACTGTTGACAAATTTAAGCTTGTGTTGGATTTCAAGCCCATACTTCCCATATATTTCATGTGTGCTCGAGACCAGGGCCAATCGATCCCAGTCCTCCAGGTCCAAGAACCTGGTGTCAACAAAATGATTGACAGCATCCATAATTCCATTTTATCACTTCTGTAGTTTCAGTTTTAAAGGTCCTTGAAGTTCAGAAGTCCACTGTCCTGGGGTCCTTTTCACTCAGGAGTAATGAATCCAGGCAGGTCGCTCCCGTATCTTAATAGCTGTAAAGGTTGTCAGCAGCACTTGATATGGTCCATCCCATTTCTCCTGAAGAGGATCATCTGAGAAATTTTTAACATAAACCCAGTCTCCTGGGTTAAAAGGATGTACAGGGTGGTCCAAGCCCCTGATTCTAGTTCCCAGTACATTCTTAATAATTAGTTTCAATTGCTTTCCCAGGGAGATTATATAATTATGAAGGTAAGAATCTCCCAGTTGACTCAGATCCTCCCCCTTATACTCAGTGTGGTACGGCCTCCCATACAGTATTTCAAAAGGACTGATATTTTCTTCAGCTCTTGGTTCTACATGTATCCTGAGAAAAGCTACTGGCAATGCTTGATACCAATGCAGATTTGCCTCTTGGCATATTTTGGCTATTTGTTGTTTTATTAAATGGTTCATTTTTCCACTTGTCCACTCACCTGAGGCCTATAGGGAGTGTGTAATTGCCAATTAATTTCCAATAGCTTGCTCACCTGCTGCACTATTTGTGCACAAAAATGGGGTCCTCTGTCTGATGAGATGTTTATAGGTACCCCAAACTGAGATACTATTTCATTTAACAATACCTTAGTTACTTCTCTGGCTTTGTTAGTCCTACAAGGGAAAGCTTCTGGCCATCTGGAAAAGGTATCTGTCAGTACCAACAGGTATCAATAACCCCCTTTCCTTGGGAGTTCTGAGAAATCAATTTGCCAATTTTCTCCTGAAGCATTCCCCTTCTGAATTGTACCAAATTGTACCTGATTCCCAGTATTAGGATTATTTTTACATTGTCGTATCACTTGTTGAACTGCTGTATATAAATTTCTCTCTATCCATTTTTGATTAAGGTATTTGTACAGGGCATCCGCTTCCATACCATATGACGTCAGCTCAGCAATATAAACTCAGGGAGAGGAGCAGGAAGGGGGAGGTGTGATTCACTTTTGCCTTCCAAAGCAACTATTACTCTTACTGAAGCCCTGCTTCTCGGGAAGTGGCCAGACATCGCTGCTGATGGGAAGTAGAGAGTAACATCTTTATTTGTTTTGCTTTGCTTCTCACGCACATGGCCTTGCTATTTATTTATTAAACTGCTTTTGTCTCCAGGTTCACGGTCCTGCTTTGTATCCTGCCTCTTCCACATAGGATCTTGAACTCTATCATCTCACAGTCGCTGCAGCCAAGGTTGCCTCCAACCTTCACATGCCCAATCAGACCCTCCTTATTTGTCAGAATCAGGTCCAGCAGCACACTCCTCCTCGTTTGTTCCTCAGTCATCTGTGACAGGAAGTTGTCGTCAAAAATCTGCAGGAACCTCGTGGACTGTGTGCGCTTCGCTGTGTGGCTTTGCCAACAAATATCAGGGAGGTTGAAGTCCCCCATGAGGACCAGGGATTGTGATTGTGAGGCAGCCCTCAACTGTTCGTAGAAGGCCTCATCTGCTTCCTCCTCCTGATCAGGTGGCCTATAGCAAACTCCTACAGCAATATTGCCTACCTTACACTGCCCCTTAATTTTCACCCATAAGCACTCAACTTGCCCCTCATCCCCACCCAGGCACAGTTCAGTACACATTAATTGCTCCCTCACATAGAGAGCAACTCCACCTCCTCGCCTTTTCAGTCTGTCCTTTCTAAACAATACATAGCCCTCCATGGCTCTGCTCCAGTCATGACAGTTGTCCCACCACATCTCTGTGACCGCAATGAGGTCGTAGCCTTGCATCTGCACCCACATCTCCAGTTCCTCCTACTTATTCCCCAGGCTGCATGCATTGGTGTAGAGGCAACGCAGGGGCTTACTCACACGCACAGATTTCCCTGGACGGATGCAGGAGTATCCTCCCCGGTTTGGCTCTTTCTCAGGATGGTCAGCCTTCTGCATCTCAACACGGTGTGCAGATGAGGGGCACTTATCATGGCGTTCCCTCTAGAGAGGATACCTTGCTCTTGGGACCGAAGTAGGTTGCCCATCCCGCTTGTTCATGTTCTCTCCCTGGTCTTGCAAGTAAAACCACAAAGCATCCCATGATGTGTACCCTCTATATTCCCTCTCTTTGAACAGAGGGACACCTACTCCTAAAAGTTGAAGTATGGGACTGACTGAAATCCCCATTTCCTGCCCCCCTGAGCCGTTCAGTCAGGGAGGAGATAAAGACACCGGGATCAGTGCTCTGAGCCCAGGAAGAGGGGAGGGGTGGGGAGAAGGTGGTCTTAAAGGGCTGGCTGTACTCTTCATCATTGTACCACTCTGTGTTGTTTTCTGTTTGTTATGTTTTAGTTGGTGTTGGATTAAATTATTTTCTATTTTCTTCCCCAAGCCGAGTAGCCTGGTTTGTTTTTGTCCCGGATCATAAGCGGCAACTAAGCCCTCCCTGCCCTTTGGCAATTCTCGGGTCTTTGGTACTTGAATCTAATCGTGGTCTTTTTTCCCCTGATGGGCCTAAACCATGACACAGGAGATGACTGCCAACGAATTCATGTAAGATGGTGGTGTACTTCGTAGAAAACTTGGCCACATAGATTGTGTGCATTGGATCTCATCTGTTCCTGTGACTATAAATTATTTCCAGCACAGCTCACTCCCCCAGGTACTGGATGCCTCTCTCCATGGTGTTCCACTTTCCTGGGTGGCATATAATATCTTCCTTGAAGATATTATATCTTTCCTTCACGCCTGACAAAAGTCTTCTCCAGAGGCTGAGAGCTTGTGTCTTTCTTCCCATTGCCTTGTCAATGCCCCCATCCTGGGACAGGGAGCCAAGTTGCCTGGCTTCCCTGCCCTATAATTCCAAGCTGTTGGCCCCATTCTCCCAGCATTGGAGCAGTCAGATGACAATGTGCTCACCTGAGTGGTGGCTGTAATCCTTTCGCACATCTCGCAACTTGCTCAGGGACAAGGACCGGGTGGTTATCTCTGGCTCTGACTCTTCCTCCCACTCCCATGATGACCTTGGTTCATCTTCATCCCTCACAAGGCAAACTGATTATTTTGTGTATTTCTTTTTCTGTACAGGGGGCAACTGACACTGGCATAGGTTGGTTCTCTGGAGTCAGGGCAGCAACAGTGTCAGTTGCCTGGATTTGAGGTTCCTAATCATTACAAGTAAAAAATTCTTCAAATATCTGCCCATATTCTCCTGTATGTCATTCCTTCCATAGCTATCCAGCCTCATAACAGTCTGAAAAACAAATTTTGCAACCCTAGCCAAGAAAAAAACCCAAGACAAAAACCAGAACATTAAAACCACTGTAGGCACAGATGTAGCTTGGACCAGCCAGCTTGAATAAAGATGGTAGGGATAAGTTAATGCAGCTGGCATGCTACTTCAGAAACAGGTGCTGCAAGTTAATCAATTGGTCCCTGGGTGATCTCAGGGGCAGAAGCAGCATATAAGGAGGTAGCTAGCAAAGGAAGGGTGGCTTTGAGTCAACTCTGTTGTTTGTACTATGTTGCCTGTGTATGTCTCTGCATGTGCATTACCTAGACTCTCTATGTCTTCGAGTGAATATTGCCTGCACTACTACAACATTCGGTGACCCCAACGTGATACGCTGAATCGGTTGGATTAAGAACCCTCGGCAGAAAAGCACTTGGATTCCTGCTTCAAAAGGCAAGTGATCTGAGTAAACTGATATAATGGGAAAAATGATAAGCAAAGAGGAAAATCCTATTGACACCCTCCAGCATATCCTTGCTGAGAAAGGATTCAATTATGAAAGAGAGGATTTGCTAAGACTTGTAAGATGGGGGCAGGAAGTAAATCTCTTTGTTTCACCCCAAGAAGTATATGAAAAGGGACACTGGGGAAACCTAGGAGATATGTTGAATAATGCTATTGGTTTGTGTAAATTGATATCATCCATTATACACCAGCTAGAAGCTGAGCGTGCTGCAGCTGCTACCATGAAAGCAGAAACTGCTGTACCATCTGCGTTCCCAGTAGATGCTAAAAGGTTCTTTGGAGGTGGTGACTTTATAGTACCATTGGCTCCACCTCTAGAAGAAAATACTAAGAGACTCTTCGGAGGGGATAATGTCTTAATACCCTCGGCTCCACCTCTATAAGAGGAGAGCATGGATGTGAGCCCACCTCCCCCAGAACCCCCTAGAGCACTGTTCCAGGAGCCGAATACATGCATTGCTTCTCCTCCCCTCCCACCCACCCTTCACCATCCTGCCCCATCCCATCTTTCTGCTATGCCTGAAGGAGTACCTGGCAGAGAATGAAAGGTACGTTTTACAAATGACACTGTGGATATGCCATTACCCTTGAGCTCATCAATCCTTGAGTGTATTCCTCTTCCATCATCACCTCCAACATCTAGTTAAGGGGAAGATCAACAAAGACAATTAATAAAGTGTGGTAGTTTGAGCCTGGCTGGATGCCAGGTGCCCACCACACCGCTTTATCCCCCACCTCCTCAGCAAGCCAGGGAAGGGGAGAAAATAAGATGGGAGTCTTGTGGGTTGAGATAAAAGCAGTTTAATAAATAAGCAGCAAAGCCACGCGCACGGGAAGCAAAGCAGAAGCAGATAAAGCTGTTACTCTCTACTTCCCATCAGCAGCGATGTCCGGCCACCTCCCGAGAAGCAGGGCTGCAGTACGCGTAGCGGTTGCTTTGGGAAGGCCAGAAATGAATCTTGCCTCCCCTTCCTGCTCCTCTCCCCCAGTTTATATTACTGAGCTGATGTCATATGGTATGGAATATCTCCTTGGTCAGCCTGGGTCAGCTGTCCTGGCCACAGTCCCTCCCAAGATCATGCCCACCCACAGCTATTGGTGAAGGTGGGGGAAGGAATGCTGGAGGGACAGCCCTGATGTTGTGCAAGCGGTAGTCATAATATTGATATCAACAGTAAGCACAGCACTGCAGGAGCTGCTGTGGAAAATCATTACCGTCCCAGACCCACTACAGTCTCCACCCCTTATTCCATACCATTTATGTCATGCTCAGACAACCCATCTTAACAATCCATATTCATTCTTATATACTCTCATTAACCAGTACCCCCACTCTTCAAGAGACAAACATCATTCTTGTATTCCCTCTTGCATCTTGCATCAAACAAACAAACAACATTCTTATATCTTTCATCCTCTGTAGATGTTCACTGGAGCAGGTCATAACTTCTGTCTCATCCATCAAGATGGATATCCAGGCCAGGGGAAACAGTATGTTCAGTGTTGGGCACCAGCACCGGCTTGGTTTGTCCACTTGTCCGATTTTTCTTGCAAAGTTCATCTACAACAGATAACTCACATAACAGGTTATTTTTCCCCCAAGGTTAAGTCTCCTTGAGGTACACATCGAGTTTCCCCATCCTTTCTCATCACCCACCAAGTACACCCAGGCCCTTGAGCAAAGACAATCCCACGAACGGGTTTGCCTTTTCCCATGGGAGGTGCAACCCATACTGCCTTCCCCAGCCATTTCCCTGGGTGCACTACGGGGACCTTATCTCCTCCCACAGTATGTAGTGGTTTTGTTTGGGCAGGACCAGGACGGTTAGTTGAACCTCTGCTATTGACCAGCCAAGTGGCTTCTGCTAAATTTTTATCCCACTGCTTCCATGCCCCATTGCCCAGTGCTCTCAACATGGTCTTTAGTAACCCATTATATCTCTCAATCTTTCCAGAGGCTTGTGGGTGATAGGGGATGTGGTATATCCACTCAATGCCATGTTTCTTTGCCCAGGAGTTTATGAGATTATTTCGAAAATGAGTTCCATTATCTGATTCAATTCTTTCTGGAGTGCCGCGTCGCCACAAAACTTGCCTTTCAAGACCCAAGACAGTATTTCGGGCAGTGGCGTGGTTTACAGAGTATGTTTCCAACCAACCGGTAGTTGCTTCCACCATGGTGAGTATATAACGCTTGCCTTGATGTGTTCGTGGTAGTGGTCCAACATAGTCAATTTGCCAGGCCTCACCATACTGAAAACCCAGCCATCGGCCTCTGTTCCAGGGAGACTTGATTCGTGTGGCTCGCTTGATTGCGGCACACGTTTCACATTCATGGGTGACCTGCGTAATGGCTTCCATGGTCAAGTCCACCCCTCGATCACGAGCCCATCTATATGTTGCATCTCTTCCCAGATTTCCTGATGTTTCATGGGCCCATCGAGCTATAAATAGCTCACCTTTACGCTCCCAGTCTAGATCTACCTGAGCTACTTCAATTTTGGCAGCTTTATCTACCTGTTGGTTGTTCCATTGTTCTTCATTGGCACGGCTTTTTGGCACGTGAGCATCTACATGACGTACTTTCAGAGTCATATTTTCCACCCGAGCAGCAATGTCTTGCCATAATGCAGCAGCCCAGATGGGTTTACCCTTGCGCTGCCAGTTGGTCTTCTTCCATTGCTGTAGCCATCCCCATAGAGCATTAGCCACCATCCAGGAGTCAGTATAAAGATAGAGTACTGGCCATTTCTCTCGTTCTGCAATCTTTAGAGCTAGTTGGATAGCCTTCACTTCAGCAAACTGACTTGACTCACCTTCTCCTTCAGTGGCCTCAACAACTCGTCGTGTGGGACTCCACACAGTAGCTTTCCACTTACGATGATTTCCTACCACGCGGCAGGATCCATCAGTAAACAAAGCATAATGCCTCTCATCTTCTGATAGTTCATTATATGGTGGTGCCTCTTGGGCGCGAGCTACTTCCTCAGGCAATGCTCCAAAATCTCTGCCTTCTGGCCAGTCCATGATTTCTTCCAGGATTCCTGGGCGATTAGATTTCCCCAGCCGAGATCGTTGTGTAATCAACGCCATCCACTTACTCCATGTAGCGCTGGTTGCATGATGTATAGAAGGGGTTTTCCCTTTGAACATCCAGTGTAACACAGGCAGATGTGGTGCCAAGAGGAGATGAGCTTCTGTGCCAATGACTTCTGAAGCAGCTCGAAGTCCCTCATATGCTGCTAGTATTTCTTTTTCAGTTGGGGTGTAGTGGGCTTCCGATCCTCGATATCCTCGGCTCCAAAACCCTAATGGTCGACCTCGGGTTTCTCCAGATGTTTTCTGCCAGAGGCTCCAGGTGAGACCATGCTCTCCAGCAGCAGTGTAGAGGATATTCTGCACATCTGATCCTGTACGGATGGGCCCAAGGGCGACTGCACGAGCTATTTCCTGTTTAATTTGTTGAAAAGCTTGTTGTTGCTCAAGGCCCCACTCAAAACAGTTCTTCTTTCTGGTTACTCTAAAGAGAGGGCTCACAAGCTGACTATAACCTGGGATATGCATCCTCCAGAATCCCACAAGGCCCAGGAAAGCTTGTGTTTCTTTCTTATTAGTCGGTTGAGACATAGTCGCTATTTTATTCACAACATCCATAGGCACATGCCGACGCCCATCTTGCCATTTTATGCCCAAAAACTGTATCTCTTGTGCAGGTCACTTTACTTTGTTTCTTTTTATAGCAAAACCAGCTTTCAGGAGAATCTGTATTATTCTTTTCCCTTTCTCAAACACTTCTTCTGCCTTGTTGCCCCATACAATTATGTCATCAATGTACTGTAAATGTTCAGGGGCATCACCTATTTCCAGCACAGTTTGGATTAGACCATGACAAATAGTAGGACTATGTTTCCACCCCTGGGGCAATTGATTCCAGGTATATTGGACACCTCTCCATGTGAAGGCAAATTGTGGCCTGCACTCTGCTGCCAATGGAATTGAGAAGAATGCATTAGCGATGTCAATCGTAGCATACCACTTGGCTGCTTTTGACTCCAGTTCATACTGGAGCTCTAACATGTCTGGTACAGCAGCACTCAGTGGTGGTGTCACTTCGTTCAGGCCACGATAGTCTACTGTTAACCTCCACCCTCCATCAGATTTTTTCACAGGCCATATGGGACTATTAAATGGGGAATGAGTTTTGCTAATTACTCCTTGAGCCTCCAGTTGATGAATCAACTCACGGATGGGAGTCGGGGAATCTCGGTTCGTGCGATATTGCCTCCGGTGCACTGTCCTGGTAGCAATTGGTACCTGTTGCTCTTGAACTTGCAGCAATCCCACAACAAAAGGGTCTTCTGAGAGGCCAGGTAAACTAGAGAGTTGTTTGATTTTCTCTGTATCTACAGTGGCTATACCAAAAGCCCATCGATACCCCTTGGGGTCTTTGAAGTACCCTCTCCTGAGGTAATCTATGCCAAGAATACAAGGGGCCTCTGGACCAGTCACAATGGGGTGTTTTTTCCATTTGTCCCCTGTTAAGCTCACTTCAGCCTCTAATACAGATAATTCTTCACATCCCCCTGTCACTCCAGAGATCCAGACAGAATCTGTGCCTCTATACCTTGATGGCATCAATGTACACTGTGCCCCTGTGTCTACTAAGGCTTTATACCTTTGTGGGTTTGATGTGCCAGGCCATCGAACCCACACAGTCCAGTAGATTCGGTCATCCCTTTCCTCCTCCTGGCTGGAGGCAGGGACCCTCTATTTCTGTTCTTCATCAGAGTATTCGCTATCTGATCCTTGCAATTTTAGACCTGAAGTCTCCTCATTGGCATCGAAGGAAGTAGTTGCAGTTCTTCTATGTCTTGGAGATTGTTGATTGTCCTCTTTTGTTTTGGCAGCCACTATGCTGACAGCCCTTTTGGGTGGTCCTTTTCTAACAGCTGTCTTCCCCCTTAGTTCACGTACACGCGCTTCCAGCTTAAAAGTGGGTTCACCATCCCACTTCCTCATATCCTCTCCTTGGCCACGCAAAAAGAGCCAGAGTTCATTTTGCGGTGTACTCCTACGTCTGGGACTTCCTTTTCCCCTGGTCGGGACAGTGGATGACTGAATTCTTGAGGCAGATATGCCAGTCAGGCCATCATCCCACACTGATGAGGAGGTGCAGAGGCTCTCTTCATAGTTCTGTAACCAAGAAGATACCATCTCCACTGTTGGTATGTCCATGTCTGGATGATACACCATTGCCAGGATATTAGAATATGTAGCTGGGGCACTCTGAATCACTTTTCTCAACATGGCCCGTGTACACTGGACATCATCTGGATCTGTGGAGGCCTCGGCATTATCCAGATCACCATAGATGACTTCCAACACAGCTAATTCCCTTAGATATTGGATCCCTTCATCAGCTCTAGTCCACTTTCCTCGGGCATTTACAAGGTCTTCCTTGAATGGGTATCTTGCCCGTACACTTGAGAGGAGCCGTTTCCAGAGACTACAAATTGAGGTCTTCTTTCCAATGCCTCTATCAATTCCCCGGTCCCTAGCAAGAGATCCTAGCTGTTGGGCTTCTCTACCTTCCAATTGCTGACTGTCAGCCCCGTTATCCCAACATCGGAGCAGCCAGGCACCAATCCGCTCACCTGGCTGGCGACTGTAATCTTTTCGCATATCTCTAAGTTCTGTTGAGGTGAGGGACCGAGTAGTTTCCATTTCCTTTTCGATTTCTTTCACTCCTTCTCCTGATCTCCTTACCGAAGGACCAGTTTCTTCTTCTAGCCTTTCCTCTTCCTCCTCTTCTGCCCTCACTAATCGATGATATGGACTTGACCTCCTTATCCACTGCTTCTTTTTCACTACTGGGGCAACCACTGTGGTTGTTGTTTGATTCCCTGACTCAACCATGGTAGTCTCAGGTATAGTTTGAATTTCCACCTCGGCCATAGTTCTCTGAGAGGACTGGACTGCGACTGACTCAACTATGTTGGTCTCAGGTACCGTTTGAGTTTCCATTTCAATCACAGTTCTCTGAGAGGACTGGAATGCAGCTCGGTAGGCAGAGGCTAGGCCCCAGTGTAGTGCCTGAACCTGATGGGCCTCATTAGGGTAGGTAAGACACCCTTCTATCAGGTAGCGTGTCAGTAAAGCAGGGTTTTTTATCTGTTCAGGTGTAAAATCCCAGGTTACAGGGGGTGATAACCGTCCTAGGAATTTGCCTAAATTCATCCACACACCCTGCCACCCAGGGACTGGCCACTTCAGGGGGCATTTTAACATGTTACCATCGCAAATTTGTCCTCTCTGATACCCAGATGAGTCCAGATTCCACAAGATATATAATATACCAACCATGTTAATTAGTAATATTAAAACTCTCGTATAAGGGTGACTAAGGACCTGGGAAGTCTGTATAACAAAATTGTCTAGATCAGTCCGAGCTGAGGAGAAAGAGGTGCTTTGCCCCATGGCCTCCACAAGATAGCTCCCACAGCACACTAAATTCATCAGTAACAGAATGAGACTTGCTATTATTATTTGGGCCATCATGTTCCCAGGCCCTTTCATCCTTCTCACAAAATTATATAGCCAGCTTAGCAAAGCTATTAAGGTTAAAGCACAGCATAGAGTCAATGTTAGTAGCATCGTGTTCCCAAACATTAGAAAGTGTAAGATAAGCTGCATAACAGCAAGGCTCCGTGACCAGCACAGGAACTTTGCACTCATTGACTTACTGTAATTGCAATGCAGTTAATGTAAAACTGCTATTATCTCGCCCCACATTGGGCGCCAAAAGGGCTGTGGTAGTTTGAGCCTGGCTGGATGCCAGGTGCCCACCACACTGCTTTATCCCCCACCTCCTCAGCAAGCCAGGGAAGGGGAGAAAATAAGATGGGAGTCTCGTGGGTTGAGATAAAAGCAGTTTAATAAATAAGCAGCAAAGCCGCACGCGCGGGAAGCAAAGCAAAAGCAGATAAACTGTTACTCTCTACTTCCCATCAGCAGCGATGTCCGGCCACCTCCCGAGAAGCAGGGCTTCAGTACGCGTAGCGGTTGCTTTGGGAAGGCCAGAAATGAATCTCGCCTCCCCTTCCTGCTCCTCTCCCCCAGTTTATATTACTGAGCTGATGTCATATGGTATGGAATATCTCCTTGGTCAGCCTGGGTCAGCTGTCCTGGCCATAGTCCCTCCCAAGATCATGCCCACCCACAGCTATTGGTGAAGGTGGGGGAAGGAATGCTGGAGGGACAGCCCTGATGTTGTGCAAGCGGTAGTCATACTATTGATATCAACAGTAAGCACAGCACTGCAGGAGCTGCTGTGGAAAATCGCTACCATCCCAGACCCACTACAGCCACATATTGAACTAAAATAGCTTCTTTGCCTAACTCATAATTTGTCAAGATCTGTTCTAGTGCTTGTCCAAAAAGATTGGGGGACTCTGTAAATCCCTGTGGTAATATAGTCCATCTCAACTGTTGTTTTCTATGGGTGTCAGAATCTTCCCATTCAAAAGCAAAATAACCCCTGCACTCCTCTTTCAGGGGACATGCCCAAAAGGCATCCTTAAGGTCTATCACACTATACCACTGGTACTCTGGACTCAATTGACTCAAGGTGTGCAGGTTAGCTACCACAGGGAACCTAGTAATAGTTCTCTTGTTTATCTCCCGGAGGTCATGTACTAATCTTTAAGTCCCATCAGATTTCTTTACTGGCAATATGGGAGTATTGTAAGGGGACATACAGGGCTCAAGTACTCCCTTAGATATTAGTCTTTCTATTTCTGGTTTTAAACCTTGTCTACCTTCTTGTGACAAGGGGTACTGCTTTACCCTTACCGGCAGCCCAGGATTTTTCCTAAGTCTATAATTGTCTCTCCCTAATAAATTATAATCAGCCTCCGGAACTAACAAAAAGGATCCTGCAGCATATTTTTGCTGCTTCAGATTCTATCAGTATCTCCTTCACAAGAGGTACTTTAAATGGTTCCCCTTTTGCCCCTACTACTCTGTTTTCTCTGAAGATATCTTACACCCCTGGGGCAATCGCTGGATTGTAGATCTCTCAGCCCCAGAGTGCACTAAAAATTCTACTTCCTGACGCTGAGGACCTAACTTCAGTTTTATCAAAGGCTCAGTTCCTCTTGTGGTCCTCAGCAAATAGAGCCCCTGACTCTCCCTATTCTTCCTTAAACATCTGTTCATCCTGGAATCTCCTTCTACAATTCCTTTTTAGGTGTCCCTTCTGTTTACAATAAAAACATTCCATTGTCCTTTGATTCCTTTTTTATTGATGAATGCACCTGTCTCCCAGGCTTTTGTTTCCCTTTCTCATTGCCTTGGACTACTGCCAGTGTCCCTTTCTGTCCCTCCCAAACGGCCGCCACTAAAAGTCTAGTTTGCTTTCTCTCGGCTTCCTCCTCTCTCCTCACATAATCTCTCAAGCCAATCAGTCAGGGTTTTGTCTTTTCTCTGTCTCTCATTGAATGCTTTGTTAATATTCTGTCCTCGGGGAACAGACTCTCTGATTCCCTGGGCAATGATGGCTCAGAGGTCTGCCATATGGGCACTGTGCTCCGCCATCTGATTATTCCAATTGGGCCTTTACAAGGGCCATTTCACATCTGTGGTTGGTCCTGCCTGGTGCTGTTGATCCCAGATTCTCATTCCTGCTAGTTCATCCCAGGTATAGAGATTTGGCCCTAAGAACTGATATTATCTCTCAGACACACCCAGAGGATCTTCTAACAAACTCCCCATCTCCTTTTTTTAATTTTCTCACATCCCCGGTATTCAGGGGCACAGCTACATAACCAACCCCTGGTCCTCCTATCTGAGCTCCTGCTCCTGCATTCACAACAGGGACTTCTCTCAAGGGGAATAACCCCTCCTCAGCCCTTCCCTCCTGAGTCCTACTCCTTGTCAAGGGGCCCGGAGGTTTCAGTTCTAACTCAGAGTTTTGGTCCCGATGCTCTACTTCTGGAGGGACAAGACTCACCCCTGCCTCAGTCAGGGGGGGAGGTGGAAGAGGTAAAATCAGAGGACCAGGCTCAATAGTTGGTGGAACATATGGGGTGGCCAAATCTCCTCTTCGGGTGGGCTCTTAGCTTTCTTTTCCTTAAGAGCGAACAAGGATACCTTATCAGAAGGTTGGGGTATCCAGAGACTCGCATATTCAATTTCCTCTTGGGTAACAATCTTCTTATCATTTACCCACAATTTGAGGTCTGCGCATAACCAGTCCTTAAAAGACCCAAATATGGGCCAAATAATATGGGGATTTCCTAATGACTCCCCCCTCAAATTTCCATACAGTAATGTACCATCTTTTCCTTACTCTTTTGTCTTCTACGGGGACAATCATTCCAAAACTTTATCATCATCCCCAGAGGACTTTCTGGGGGAATATCTGGCAGCCTATCCTTATGCCACCCATGGGATCAGAGGGCTTGCTCTTCCTCTGTCCCATCTTCTAGAGTGCCCTTGACTCGTTCTCACAATCGTTCCCCTCGGTCGTGACCCACGCCCTCGCGGGCAATGGGAACTGCACTACTGGAGGGTCTGCACTCACTTGGTCTCCTTGAGACCTCTCAGTCACTCGCACTCTAGGACACCCACCCCAACCGAATGGAACCACGGAAATACTTACCTAATCCAGAGTCTTCGTTTGGATCTTCGTGCACAAAAATTATGGGGTACTGCAGGTTTATTTGCTTATTTGCCAAATTTAGAAGGGATTCGGAATACAGAGTTTGGCAAGGGAATTTCCCACATCAGGGCCATCCGCAGATGGGGTGCCCCCCTAGTCCGGGAATCCAATACCAAATCTACCTGTATCCGAGTCACAGCACCAAATCGTTATAAGTTGCTGTGATAAAGTTCACAAGCCAATTTAAGTGACTCATGGATCAAATTTATTAAGCAAGCGGCAAATAAGCAAAACAGCGCTGGGCGGCCGGGAGACTCTGCTCCACCAACGGAGTCCTTATTGGTCGGTTGCGTCGCTCCCTGATGTACTCTGCGCATGTGCCCGTCTTGTTACTAGGGGATCTTCTTCTGCCTCCTGGTGGTTGTAGGGTGGTCACTGGGATGAAGTCAGTAGTCTTCCTCTAGTGGCCCGCTCATGAACTCTTCTCTTGGCTCTTATCAGCTCATGCGCAACCTATTGTACCTCCTATAAGCATCTCAGCCAACTGCACCTGTTCACATTGTAGAAACTTTATGGTTAAAGTTTTACAAGACTTTGACAATGACTTTAAATGGTTCCTTGCACAACTATTCTTTCATGATTTGATTAACAAACATGATCTTTTCCATTACATAGAGTTTTTTTAGATTATTCATTTTTAGGAAATTACTATTCCCCTTGCTCAAGATAGCCCCAGGGATCACAAGGCTTCCAAGTATTGTATCTGCGTAACTGATAAATAAAGAGTTGCATTAAATTATTTATGTTAATATACAAATAAAGAAAATTAAAAAGTAAAAACAGCAACTATCAAGTTGACTTGAAAAAAAAAAAAAGTCAAATATATTTCCACAGACTATTGCTATAGCAGATGGTGTTTGAAAAAAGACCAAACCCAAGCAGAATTTTGGCTTCTTGCAAAGGTAATATTTTTGCTGTGAGTCAAATCTCAGGAGGGCTCAAGATGAAGCAGCTAACTTGTGGTGGTTTAGCCCTGGCTGACAATAACCAAATCAAACAATTACTCACTGCTCCCCACCTCAGCAGGATGGGGAGGAGAATCAAGAGAGAATGCTAAAGCTTTGTGGGCTGAGATAAGGACAATTAAAAAAAACCCCAAAACATCACAAAGAACAAGTAGTTATAAAGACAGCCAAGGGATACAGAAAACAAGCAATGCCCAGTGTAACTGCTCACCACGCCCAACCACAGGCATAGCCCACAAAAAAACTGCAACTCCCACACTTGCCACTGTGCCCAGGCAACTGCCTTTATAGGCTGGCCACACCCTCTTGCGGCGTCTGGGGAAAGTTAATCCTATCCCTGCCAAACTCAGGACATAATCCACCCCTTATTCTATACCATCTAAGTCATGCCCAGAAAAAAACCACATTTTTAAATATTTTCCTGTCATTGATACATACATATACACATACATATGCACCAGACCAGAGACCACTCTGCAACCCATGATGAGAACACAGGCTGTACCCCTGCAACCTATGGAGGGCAATGGCAGGACCGAGAGCCACCAGCAGCTTTACGTGAGTGTGTCCGGATGGGCGAGAGACTGTGTGGGGAGGCGGCCATGGCACAGGCCGTGCTGGAGAGCCTGTGAGCCGTGGAGCAGACTCACATGAGAGGCAGAAAGGAGCTGCAGTCTTTGGGATGAACGCACATCGGAGTGGCCTGTGCAGGGCTGTTGGGTGTGTGAGGTACCCCACGGAGGTGTAGGGCCCTGAGGAGAAACAAAGGGCAGAATCTATCAGGAATAGACTGACTGAAACCCTCATTCCCTGCCCCCCTGAGCCATTCAGAGGGAGAGGAGATAAAGACACTAGGATCAGGGCTCTGAGCCCAGGAAGAGGGGAGGGGTGGGGAGAAGGTGGTCTTAAAGGGCTGGTTGTACTCTTCATCATTGTACCACTCTGTGTTGTTTTCTGTTTATTATGTTTTGGGGTTTTATGGTTATGCTTTAGTTGGTGTTGGATTAAATTATTTTCTGTTTTCTTCCCCAAGTTGAGTAGCCTGGTCTGTTTTGTCCTGGACCTTAAGGGGCAATTAGGCCCTCCCTGCCCTTTAGCAATTCTCAGGTCTTTGGTACTTGAGGCTAATCGTGGTCTTTTGTTCTCTGATGGGCCTAAACCAGGACACCAGCTTAATTGACAGATGCCCTCCCATTGACTATCCAGGTGGCCTTTGTTAGATGTATGTCCCAGCATTTGAAGGTCCCACCCCACATCTCTCTCAAAGTGGTTTTCAATAGTCCATTATATTGTCTCATTTTCCCCAGAGGCTGGTGGATGATAGGGGATGTGATAGACCCACTCAATGCCATGCTCTTTGGCCCAGATGTATATAAGGCTGGTTTTGAAGTGTATCCCATTGTCTGACATGATTCTTTCTGGGGTGCCCTGTCAACATAGGACTTGCCTTTCAAGGCCCAGGATAGTCTTCTGGGTGGTGGCATGAGGCACAGTATATGTTTCCAGCCATCCAGTGGTTGCCTTCACCATGGTGAGGACACAGAATCATAGAATGGTAGGGGTTGGAAGGGACCTTTAGAGATCATCTAGACCAACCCCCCTGCAGAACCAGGTTCATCTAGATCAGGTCGCATAGGAACATGTCCAGGCGGGTCTTGAAGACCTCCAAAGAAGGAGACTCCACAATCCCTCTGGGCACTTGCCTTGGAGAGTCAGTGGCAGTGTAATGTAATCTATCTGCCAGGCCTCTCCTTCTTCCACTGGAGAAGTTTGTGAGGGACTGTCTCCCGTGGGAGGGAACCCACAGTGTAGCAGTGGGAAGCGTGAGGAGGCCTCTCCCTGAGAAGAAGCAGTGGCAAAGTCCATCTGTAATGAACTGACCGCAATCCCCAGGGAAGGAAGGAAGGGGAGTCGGGGGAAGAGGAGGGGTGGGAGGAGGTGTTTTTAAGATGGTTTTATTTCTCATCTCCCTGCTCTTATTGATTCTTTAATAAATCAAGCCTTTTTCTCCCTAAGTTGCGTCTGTTTTGCCTATGACACTAATTGCCGAGTGATCTCTCCATCCTTATCTCAACTCACAAGCCATTTGTTATATTTCTCTCTCTCTCTCCTGTCCAGTTTAGGAGGGGGAGTGATTTTATGACTTGATGGACACTGGGCTAAACCACCACACCTGTGCAACAGCATTCAAGGTCAAGTCCACCCATCGATCACGAGCCCATCCATAGGAGGCATCTCTTCCTTGATGACCTGAGGCATTATGGGCCCACCGAGCTACAAATAGTTTGTCTTTATGCTGCTAGTCTAAATCTACCTGAGCCACTTCATTTTTGGCAACTTGATCCACCTCGTGGTTGCGCCAATGTTCTTCACTGGCCCGGTTCTTGGTTACATGGGCATCTACGTGTTGCACCTTCACAACCAGCTTCTCCAGTTGGGTAGCGAAGTCTTGCCACAATGAGGCAGCCCAGATGGGTTTTCTCTGGCATTGCCAATTGTTCTGTTTCCATTGTTGCAGCCTTCTCCACAGAGCATTTGCTGCCATCCACGAGTCGGTACAGAGGTAAAGTATTGGCCATTTGTCATGTTCAGCAATGTCTAAAGCCAACTGGATGGCGTTCACCTCTGTGAACTGACTCGATTCACCTTCCCCTTCTGCCTCTTCAACAACTTGTCATAGGGGTCTCCACACAGCTGCTTATTGTATGGTGGAACCTCTTCAGCACGTCACCTTTTCAGGCAATATTCCAAAGTCTTTGCCCTCTGGCTACTTGGTGATCACTTCCAGGATACCCAGGCAACTGGGGTTTCCTATATGAGCTCATTGTGTAATCAACGCAACCTACTTACTTAGGACACCCTCCCTTTGAACACCCAGTCCAGCACTGGCAGTCAGGATGCTAAGAGGAGTTGTCCTTCTGTCCCAATCACTTCTGAGGCAGCTTAAACTCCTTCATATTCTGCCAGTATCTCCTTCTTGGTCAGAGAGTATAGGGCCTCAGATCCTTTGTATCCCCAACTCCAGAATCTGAGGAATCAGCTTTGAGTCTCACCGGGTGCTTTTTGAGAGAGGCTCCAGATACAACCATTCTCTCCCACTGCAGTGTAAAGCACATTTTTCACATCTGGTCATGTTCGAACTGGCCCAAGGTCTACTGCCTGAGCAATTTCTTGTTTTATCTGTTGAAAGCTTTGATGTTGTTCAGGGCCCCATTTAAAGTCATTTTTCTTTACAATCATACCGTTGTTTGGAATGTGCATCCTAAAAAAACCCCACAGTGCCTAAGAAAGCTTGGATTTCTTTCTTACTGGTTGGTGGAAACATTGCAGCAATTTTGTTGATGATATCCATTGGGATATGCTGATGACCATCTTGCCATTTTATCCCTAAGAATTGAATCTCCTGTGCACAGCAAATGGTAGGGCTTTGCTTCTACCCCTGGGGCAATTGATTCCAGGTGTACTGAATACCCTTCCATGTGAAAGCAAACTGGGGCCTGCACTCAAACTTCCCCATCCTTCTGCATTACCCACCAGGTACATCCAGGTCCTTGAGCAAAAACAATCCCATGGACGGGTTTAACTTTGCCCAAGGCAGAATTAACCCAAACTATCTTTCCTAACATATTCTTCATATGTACTACAGGGACTCCTCTGTGACCTGTGGTGAAGACCATAGTGAGGCAGGATGTCCTCCTGCAGTCCATGGAGGAACACCAGGAAGCAGAGATCCACTCACAGCCCGTGGAGGATCCTACACCGGAGCAGGAGGATGCCTGAAGGAGACTGTGACTCTGTGGGAAGCCCACGTCAGAGAAGGTTTTCTGTCAGGACTTGTGATCCTGTGAGGGTGTTATAGGCACCCAGAAGATCTTGGGCTGTGACGCGAGAGGCAGAGAGTACAGAAGAGATGGTCGCATGGTGGAGTGAAAGGAGGTGCTTGCTTAGCAGATAAAAGCACATGGCGCAAGCAATAAAGCTGGAATAAAGCATCATCCATACTGAGTATGTAGTGATCTTGTCCCCTCAGCGGTTGGTGAGCTGAGTGATCTGTGCAGGTGGCCTGGTGATGTTGCCGGTAGCGGCAACATATGGTGACTCTGATGTGATCGGCGGAAAGCAGGATGTCCGCGGCCATTGCACAGATGGAACAAGTGATTAAGGTACTCAAGGCAGTAGCGCTTGAGGTGGGTGAGTGGGTTCACCACACGCCCACGGCCGCTTGCATCCTATGGATGCGGAGGCAGGGTGTGTTACAGGCACCCACAGAGTTATTGTCCAGAATTGGACGGCGGTAGAGGAGGAGATGCTGCAGGCTGCTTTGGCGGGGGCCAAGGGGATGGATCAGTATCTTAAAACGTTGGAGGAGATTAAGAGGACTCTATCTAAGGCAGCACAGGAGAAACAGATCTGGTTGCTGGTGCAGGGAACTATCCGGGGGGAGGGGTAGAAAGCGCGGACAGAGGAGAGAGCTTGTAGTGATCAGGAGGCTCAGATGAGTGTGGAAGTGGAGAGTCTGGGGGCGCAGACGGGTTTGTCACTATTGTGGGGATGTGGAATGTGATAAACTTGACAGAGAGGAGGAGAGTGAGGGGTGTGGCCCCTGAGCAGAGCCCCCACAGGAGAGCTGCTTCCCAGTCAAGCCCAGGCCGCCAGGTTACCCCTGGGATGAGTTGCAGAGGATGAGGACAGGGGATGCCGAGTGAGCAGAGTTGGACGGGGGTGCGGTGCAGGATGATCAGGAGAGAGAGGGGGGGCGTGATCCCGTGTTAGCCTGGGTACCATTGGGCACGCGGGGGGAGACAAAGAAAAAGAAAACGCAGGAGAGAGGAATGTCAACTGCGTCACTGGTGCCGGGGATGGTGCTGGGGCTGGTGGTGCTGGCGGGTGAGAGAAAGGAAAAATATCAGCTGCGCCACGAGACATCAAAGATGGTGCCTGAAGGAAGTGGGGCAGGAGAAATGAGAAGTATCAGCTGCGTTACTGGCCACCAAAGATGATGCCTGGAGGAGAAGGGGACAGAGTACGGGGAGGATGTCGTGATGCATTCGATAGGCGAGCGTGATAGCATGCAGCCGTGAAGTGAAAAGGGGTTGGGCTATGCCAAGACGGTGCAGACAGGAGGAGGTGGCGGTAGGCTGGCAGCATTGCTGAGCCGACTGCAGGAAGTAATTGCTAATGCCGAGAAGGTAGTCCAGGAAATGCAGTTGATTAAGGATGCACCGGGGGGGAAGGAGCCAACCGCTTACAGACTGGCATCTGATAGCAAAAAAGTGCCTCTTAGATTCGAGGAAAGGCTGCGGGAACTGGAGCTGTTTAGTCTAGAGGAGAGGAGACTGAGAGGAGGTCTTATTAACATTTACAAATATCTAAAGGGTGGATGTCGGGAGGTTGGAACATCCTTTTTTTTCTATTGTTACAAGGGGTGGTGGGATGAAGCTGGAACACAGAGGGTTCCACTTAAATATTAAAAAAAATAAAACAAAAAACCAAAAAAACCCCACATAGAAACAAAAAAAAAAAAACCAAAACAAACTATTTTACTGTGAGGGAGACGGAGCAGTGGAACAGGCCCTCTGATTTTGCTTTGTTTTATGGCAAACCTGGCATTCAGGAGTATTTGAACTATTTTCTTTCCTTTCTCAAAAACTTATTTTGCTGAGTTGAAAGTATCCCTCCCTGACATCCCCTTAGATTGGGTGAGATTACTAATGAATTCTGAGAGTAAAAGCCTGAGATATGGGAGTGACAATAATGCTACATACAAATACCAGCTGAGCTCCATAACCAACAATATAATGATATCATAAGTTGAAAGTACCCGATACAACAAAATCATAGTCCTCATTACTCTCCCTGCGGTGATAAACACCACCACGGGGAACACATAGATCATGTAAAAGTTTATATAACACCACAATGTAAACAACTGAGCCAGCATTGTGACCAGTCTGCCTCATTTAACTAATTTAAGAAATCCATATAACAAACTCTGGTCAGATCTGTCCTTATCTGTCGGGAGTTTTGTGGAGACTTGACTAGAGAAAAGAGGACATGATAGAATACAGCTGGTTAGGCAGTAAGCACTAAGCGATAAGCTATTGGACTCCTGCTCAAGGCCGTGAGAGCAAGAGAGCTGTATGATAACAGGATGAAAAAGCAGGAGCTTAGTTTGGGTTAAGCAGCCACAAGTATCTGGAGTATGTTGAAACAAGGGCGAGGTTTGCACCTAACTGGGAACCAATGATGAGCTTAGCTTTTGCAATATGTATGAGCCTGATTATTGTATCTATAAAAGAGCTGTATCTTTGCAAATAAAGTTGAGACTTGTTGCACTACAGGGTGGACTTGTCTCCCGTCGTCTTCAGCAAATGGTGACCCCGACGCGATACACGAAGGACGTGATATACCGACTGGGCGCCACGGCGGAGCGACGAAGGGGTTCGGGTCCTATGCAGCAAGGACGGCAATAAGCGTGAAAATTGGGAACACGCCGTGCCCTGGGTGACCGTATAGACGAGCCCGGCCGATACGTGCCGCTGGACCTTGAAGGGCTGCAACAGCGCGCTGACAAATAGGTATGGAAAGGCAAGCGGCATATGATTTATTTACTGCATTCTTGCAGAAGCGGCAGATAAAGGGTATAGATCTGCAAAAAGACCTACCAGGGTTGTTAGCTTATGGGTATGCTAAGGGAGTGTTTCAGAATCCACATACAGTGCATGAATTGAGCGAATGGCGTAAATTTGGGGATTTGCTGTGGGAAGCTACCCTGGAGGACGATGAGATAGCTGAAAAGTTAGGGAAGCTTTGGAGGAAAGTGCACAATGAGTTGTTGCAACATCAGGCAGAAAAGAAGGCTGCTGAGCACGCATCAGCAGCACAAAGTAAGAATAAAAACTATGAGCATGACTGGTTCCAATCCACCTCGCTGGCTCCTATCGTCTCAAAAGTAGTGCTCCCCCCCCCCCCGCGTGTAGAAAATGACCCTGAAGGCACGGACGGGGTACGGGAACCATATGAGTCATCAGCCCCTGCTGGGGAACGAGAGTGCCGGCCTAAAGAGCCCCCGCCTCTCCCCCCGCCACTTAGTGAGCCTGTCCCTGGGGCAGAGAGTGAACTGGCAGAGGCACCGAGAGTAGCGCCGGGAGAAGCGCCGGGAGCGGGGTTGAGAGCAGCGCCGGGAGCGGCACTGAGGCGGATGATACCGAGAAAAAAGAAAAAGGTTCTTCTCTACACAAGAGTTTTTGCAAAGTCAGGGAGGCGAAGGGTCTTCGGAGCAGAGCCCCCGCGGGAGAGCTGCTTCCCATTCGAGCCCAACCCGCCGAGTTACCCCTGGGACGACTTGCAGGGGAATGCCAAGTGGGCGGAGTCGGGTGGGGGTGCAGCGCAGGATGATCAGAGGAGAGTGGGGGAGCGCGACCCCATGTTAGACTGGATACCATCGGACACGCGGGGGAAGAAAAAGAAAACACGGGAGAGCTTAATACCAACTGCGCCGCCGGCGCCGGGGACGGCACGGAGTGAGCCAGACCCCCCCCGCCCCTTCCATCCGCAGCCGCCGCCGGGCAGCCGCTTCCCGCGCCCGGTCAGTGTCTCCGGTGCCCCCACACACACCGCGCCGAGACCGTCGGCCCCAGCCCTCGCGGACCGCTGGGCTCATCCTTTCCATCCTCAATCCGTTGCCTCAAAGAGTGTGGAAACTGTTGGTCGTGATGTTATGCATTTTGCTGTAGATGTGATGATGAATAGTGGTTTTCTTACAGTGGAGGCTTTCTAAGGCGTTTTGGGTGTCAGGAATGGAACTTGGAAGAACAGAACATTTTGACATTGAGAAGCTAAAAGGTGATTTATGTTGATGCTTCAAATGATTGTAGTAAATGGTTTTAGACAATTTCAAAAACCCAAGCAAAACACGTGGCTTAAACTGGCCAAAGCAATCAATCAGTCTACAATATGTTTATCAATGGCCACTCCAGATAATCCTTTTTCTACCTGTTTGGTGGGAGTTCCATCAGATGTGGCACAATGGCCTGTACCAAATGCATTGAAAACAAATCCCTTAGTTAAGGGTAATGGCAAAGTTGACAACTGTGATTTTCTCATTTCATGGTTGCCAATAATGACAACAGAGCCAGAGGAGTTAGAATTATTGGGATCTATAAAGATGGATTTTTGTGTTATGTTTAATTTTACCAGCAATACCAAAACATTTGGGACAGAATGTGGATCCCACCCTGGGCGTGTATAAGAACACAACATCTTAGTGCAATTATACTTCACCAAAAAGATCCAGGTCTTGTGCCTGTACAGTTACCAAAGGGAATTTTTCTGATCTGTGGGGACCAGGCATGGCCTGGGATACCCTCGAGATTACAAAGGGGACTGTGCAGTTTGGGACAACTGACGATCTTGATGCCTAATCACACAATGATTTAGAAACATCATTGTCCAAAACAATTTGTGCATGCATTTACTGGCGAATGTGATGACTATGTTACCTTTGGTCTCCTTCAACAATAATAGCAACTAGTATATTTGCTCCAGGTGTAAGAGTATCTGCTTTATTAACTCAGCTATGCAAATTAGGATACTGGCCTAGCAAACAAAGTAACCAAACCTCAATGACATTAGAAGACTTGATTAGTAATGTAAGTAGTATTAGCCATACAACTTTGCAACATAGACCTGCTAGAGATTTTACCTTTAGCACAAGTATAATAAGTTTGTTTGTCAGCTGTGCTTTTTTTTCAGTGTATGAGAAGAAGCTTACCAGGCATGAGTTGCTAAAACTAATGTGCAGATTGTCCTTGAGCTGCTCTCTACTGTGAGAAACGAAGAAGCAAAAATACCTACGAGATAACAACTTGGAGCAAGGAGGAGGCTGAGGCAGCGTGTGAAACTGCAAGGCTTCTCGCAGAAAACTACAGCTGGCTTTTAGAGAAAGGACCAATTAGAAGTACTATAAACACGCTAGCTTTGCTGCTAATTGTAAGGGTCTGATGCTTGTTAGTAAAATTTGAGTTATAGGCTGCCCGCAGGGGTCATGGACATACCAGCTATCCCCATGCATTGAGCCACGGTATCCCTCACACTAGCCAGGGACAGGCGGTCGTTAAATGCGCTCACAGCTCAACCGTCTTAGGGAGGGGGAGAGCATGGGGTGTAGAAGATATGAGTATAATGGTCTACTGAGTCTCTCTTGCAGATTGATGTGTTTCTCGGAGTGCTTGCCGTGATGCAGATCAAGATGGAGTCGCTCAACTATTGGCAAGATTGAATAGTGAAGTGGAACACGACCAGCACCTGATCATATCTTCCTGCAATTGGCTCAGCTAGCATATGTGCTGGGCAGACACGTTATGTATCAGCCCGTGCCACAGGATACTGGAGTCATCGAGCATAGGGAACGGGAGATGTGGTAGGCGTCCGGAAGATCTCGGGTTGTAACGTGAGAGGTGAAAGGTACAGAAGAGGTGGGCATGGGGTGGAGTGAGAGGAGGTGCTGGTGGTGGCAGGTGTGAGCACATGGTGTAAACAAGGGGTTGAAGTTTGGCAGATGGATGTCACTCATGTGGCAGAGTTTGGAAGACTGAAATATGTGCATGTAACCATAGACACATGGAGCAAATTCGTTTGGGCAACAGCACAGACAGGGGAGAGGGCCATACATGTGGAGCGTCATTTATATAGTTGTTTTGCAACAATGGGAATTCCCCAGAAAATAAAGGCAAACAAGAGGCCAGCCTATATAATTAAAAGCATAGAACAGTTTATGAGGCAATGGGGAGTTAAACATGTAGCAGGGATTCCCCATTCCCCCACAGGACAGGCCATAATAGAAAGAGCTAATGGGACTGTAAAAAGATATCTTGGTAAATATGGGGATGTTAAAGACCCACATATGAAATTGTTAAAGGCCTTATTTGTTATGAACCACCTGTGTGTGTTTGGGGAACAGAAGCTACCACCTGCAATAATACATCATAATCCAAAGGCACAAAAGGAGAGAAAGAAAGAAATACGGGTTAAATATCGTGACCCTAAAGCAGGGATATAGCAGCCTCTGGCCAAAGTATTATACTGGGGACGTGGGTATTTGTGTGTTGACTCTCCCACAGGATCCATTTGGGTGCCAGCCAAGTGGACAAGAGCTGTCCTTGAAGCTGCGGAGATCAAACCATCTGACGAAAAAGGACAGGAAGAGATTGAAGAATAAATACACCCTCGTCTTGCGGTCATTGGAGTACTGGCTAACAATCAAAAGACTGAAGGTTACATAACAAAAATATAGTGATTTTTAATGAATAATAATGAGGTGTTTTGTTATAACCATAGCTTTTAGTGTAACTATCACTGCTAACAGCTTGATGCATTTTAATCAGCCTAGAGATAATATTTGGATAACCTTTGCTAATCAAACTGGTCAATCATCTCTTTGTCTTAGTTTGGGAGAGGTTACTAATCCTTTTAAAACATGTTTGATAGGATTGCCCGTGTGGAATTTGGAGGAACTTTGTGGACTAGTAGACAATAACACCTTGTGTAATAGGACGGGGCTGAACACAATTAGCGATGATCACGGGATGATGATGGGAAACGTCAATGTGAGATAATTAAGTCCCTTAATACCACATTAGCCTCACCCCCTGAGGAAATAGACCTGTTTGGAAGTGCCAATGCAAGCTTTGGTACTAATGGAACTGGGGGAAATTGGGTAAGTTTTATGTCACGGGATATCCACGACTTTAATAGAAATCAAAAATATTGGGCCACCTTAGACTCTTCTTTGAAGTCAGAAACGGTATTTAAGCAATTGTATTCCAGATGTAATGTTTCTAGTATTACATCACCGAAGAAATTGCCCACGGTTATATTTTTAATCTGTGGAGAAAGGGCCTGGAACGGAATAGCAGTAAATCCCCTGGGTGGACCCTGTTATTTGGGGAAACTCTCTTTATTCCACCCTAACTTAACCGCGCTAATGCAGCTTGCTGACCATAATAATAGCTCCCGCAAAAAACGTAGTTATTATGAGTTTGATTGTACTGATATTGGTCCCCCACGATTTTGGAGTGAACTGAAGCAAGTCATAGTTGCCACCCTTTTGCCAGGAGCAGCAGCCAATAAGGCCATGAACTTGGCTAAACAGTTAGGATGTTGGACTAAGGATGAGGTAAATTAAACTTCAGAAATGATTGGTATGTTAACAGTTGACGTTCAAAGTGTAAATCATGTGGTGTTACAAAATAGAGCTGCCATAGACTTTTTATTATTAGCCCACGGACATGGATGTGAAGAGTTTGAGGGCATGTGTTGTATGAACCTGTCGGACCATTCCACCTCGATACATGCCAAACTGAAAGAACTTCAACAGGGATTACATCAGTTGAAACAAGAAGAGGGATTAGGACTTGAAGGATGGCTTAAGGGATGGGGAATAGGCCCTTGGTTGCGAAATGTTATAATGTATGGAATTGGCTTTATGGGTATTGTTTTATTTATATTGTTAGTGTTTCCCTGTTTCAAAAATTGTATTCAACAGACAATAGCAAGAACATTTGAGAGGATGTGGCAGCCTAATATCATTGTCCAAAAAGAAAACGGGGTAGATGTCGGGAGTTTTGTGGAGACTTGGCTAGAGAAAAGAGGACATGATAGAATACAGCTGGTTAGGCAGTAAGCACTAAGCGATAAGCTATTGGACTCCTGCTCAAGGCCGTGAGAGCAAGAGAGCTGTATGATAACAGGATGAAAAAGCAGGAGCTTAGTTTGGGTTAAGCAGCCACAAGTATCTGGAGTTTGTTGAAACAAGGGCGAGGTTTGCACCTAACTGGGAACCAATGATGAGCTTAGCTTTTGCAATATGTATGAGCCTGATTATTGTATCTATAAAAGAGTTGTATCTTTGCAAATAAAGTTGAGACTTGTTGCACTACAGGGTGGGCTTGTCTCCCGTCGTCTTCAGCACTTATCTCAACCCTTCTTTGCCTCACGTTGGTGCCAAAAAGGACTATCGTGGTTTAAACCCAGCTGAAAACACACAAACCACACAGTTTCTCACTCCTCCCCACCTCGGCAGGATGGGGAGGAGAATCAGGAGGAAAAGGTAAAGCTTTATGGGTTAAGATAAAGACAAATTAATATAACAATACAAGGAGAGGATGAACAGTCATAACAACAGCAAAGCAATACAAAAAACAAGCGATATCTGGTGTAACTGCTCACCACCTGCAGCCCAACTCTCAGTCCTGACGTTCAGCTCGACGCTTGGTCCTAACAGAAAAGCAGCCATTCTTGGGTAAGCCACTGTGCCCTGACAGTTCCTCTTATATACTGAACATGACTTCAGCACGGTATCCAATAGCCCAGCCATGTCCCCTTGCTGCATTTGGGGAAGGTTAAGCCTAAATCCTAAAGCTGGAACACAAAAAGTTCCACTTAAACTTAAGGAAAATCTTCTTTAAGGGTGATTGGGTAATAGAATAAGCTGCCCAGGGAAGTATTGGGATCTCCTCTGGAAGTTTTCAAAACCCACCTGGATGTGTTCCTGAGTGACCTGATCTAGGCAGACCTGCTTTGGCAGAGGGGTTGGACTAGATGATCTTTAGAGGTCCCTTCCAACCCCTACCATTCTACAATTCTATCCCCACCAAACCCAGGCCAATATTAATACAGATAAAAAATAAATTTTGATTGATATAAACCTCCTACTTTGATGATAAATACTGTAAAATTAAAACTGAAATGAGTTTGAATTCACAAGGCAGCAAACTTTCCTGATCCTTAATCTTTATAGTTAGGAAGATAACTACTTTTAAATAGAGTCATGTGGTGGTTTAGCCAGGTGTCCACCAAGTCATAATATCATTCCCCCTCCTAAACTGGACAGGAAAGAGAGAGAAATATAATGAGCGGTTTGTGAGTCGAGATAAGGACAGAGAGATTGCTCAGCAATTAGCGTGGGGTCCTCCACGTGCTGCGAGTGGACCTCTGCTGCAAGGTCACAGCCTGCCTCACCACGGTCTTCACCACAGGTCACAGGGGAATCTTTCTTTCAGAGCCTAAGCACCTCCTTCTCCTCCTTCTCCACTGACCTCGGTGTCTGTGGAGATGTTTTCACATTCTCACTCCTTGTTGCTGCTGCAGTTTAGGAACTGTGTAGCAACTTCTTCCCCTTCTCAATTATGTTATTCACAGAGGCATTACCTAAGTTGCTATTTGGCCAGGCCTGGGGCAGGTGCAGGGTCCATCTTAGAATTGACTGGAAATGACCCTATCAGCTACAGGTGAAGCTTCTAGCAGCTCTTTGTTTAAAGAAGCCACTCCCGTAGCCCCCCCCACCAAAACATGTACCAGTTCCCCAAGTTCTGTTCTCCCCATGGATGACCCATGTCTAGGCAGTGTGTGAAGAGCTGCCTCTGTGTGAAGGACCCACATTGGAGAAGTTTTTGGAGGACTATCTCCTGTGGGAGGGACCCTACACTGTAGCAGTGGGAAGTGTGAGGAGGCCTCCCCATGAGAAGAATCAGCGGCAAAGTCCATCTGCAGTGAACTGACCATAACTCCCATCCTCCATTCCCCTGTGCTGCTGAGGGGAAGGAAGGAGAGTCCTGGGAAGAGGGAGAAGTGTTTTAAGATCCAGTTCTGTTTTGATTATTCATTAATAAATCATAGCATCATAGAATCATTTCAGCTGGAAGAGACTTTAAGAGCTTTAAGATCAAGTCCAGCCTTTGTCCTAGTCTGATCTACCACTAGACCATTTCTCTAGTGCAATATCCAACTGTTTCTTAAACATCTCCAGGGACGGTGACTCCATCACCACCCCGGTCAAGCCATTCCAATACCTGACAATCCTTTCAGTAAAGAAATTCCTCCTAAATTCAAAGTCCTCCTGTGATATTCTGTGTTGGTGACATAATTGCAGGAGATTTAAGCTCACTCCATGATTTGTCTTTTGGTAAATGAAAAGGAGAGTCCTGGGAAGAAGGAGGGATGGGGGGAGGTGTTTTAAGATTCAGTGTTTATTTCTCACTTCCCTACTCTGTTTTGATTGTTCATCAATAAAATAAACCATTTCTCCCCAAGCTGATTCTGTTTTGGCCATGACAGTAATTGCTGAGTGATCTCCCTGTCCTTATCTCGACTCAGGAACCTCTCATTATATTCCTCTCTCTCCTGTCCAGTTTAGGAGGGGGAGTGACAGAATGACTTGGTGGGCATTTGGCACCCAGTCAGGGCTAAACCATCACACATACTTAAAAATGAGTTGCTGTATACTTAACCTCTGAAACTTCTTAACCTAGTATGATTATGAAAGAGATAGATATGGCATACCAGTTCACACCCTCAGCATCCAAAATATCCTGTCTCAGATAAGCAAATGGACATATGGCTATTTTTTCTGAAATTTCAGGCCAGACAGAAAACAAGTCTGAAAATCCCCAGTAGCATGACAGGGAGGAGCAAACATTGCCACTTGTCAGCTCAAGTTCTACCAAATATACATTTTCCTTTCTACTGTGGAAAAAATCAAACCAACCAACCAACCAACCAAACAAACAAAAAAAACCCAAAAAAACCCCCACCCACATGCGGAGAACAGAGATATAAAGATTTCACCACAAGTAAACCTTTTCCTTTTTCATTAAGACCATGATTTCATAACTGATAACCAAAGGGCAGTTGATCTAGTAATTGAATCAGGTTTGCTTTCATGTTTTCCAGAGAATCACAATCTGGCTCTATATTATCAATGCAACCTACGTAATACAGCTATTTTTAACACTGTATATCAGTATCTACACTCCTGTTTAGTACTGTAGACTTCATTTTGCACTGGAAGATCTGAAACCATATTTTAGTTAACAACTTATCATCACAATAAGTAGTCAAGCACTTGTTAAGCATTTGTTAATCATGTAGTAATAGTTCAATCAATTAACTAAGCACTTGCAAATAACTCAAACACCTATTGATTAAGTAAGTATTCATTTGAATCACATAAGGATCAAAGTGCAAGAGTTACATATCACACCTGATGGGGACCTGTTACCTTAACCACAAGACCCTGGTATATGTATTTGTTAGGTTACCTTGGCTGTTACCTTAGCTGTTACTAAGAGACTGATAAGTGTATAAAAGCCTTGAAAATGGTAACTAACAACGAAGTAGTACACCCCCCCCCCCCCCACTTCCATGGGGGATTTAAATGGCCCCCAGGGAGTGTGAACAACCAGGAGTGCAGTGAACAGGACATTGTGCGGCAGTTTGCGCAGCAGTTCGGGCAGGGAGGACAGGGGGTGAGACACAACCTGGGAGAGTGCTCTGGTCTCAAGTTGACAAGAATGGTAAGCACTCACCTGCAAGCTAAAGCCAGGCCTTAGAAAGAGAATGCCCTGCAGAAGATCGATGCATCCACCCAGATGGAGCTGGGTAGCAAAGAGACTTCAGTGCAGGCAGACTGCAGAGGATGTTTAGGTATGCCTCCTGCTAAGGTAAGTATGTGTGACAGGTGTCTGCAAGTCCAAGGGCTTGATAAAAGAGCTGCAAGAAACTATTAGTAGGCTCCGAAGTATTTGAGGAGCAGAGCTAGAGATTGACAGATGATTCCAAAAATAGGCACTATCCAGCACTGAAAATGAAATGCCTTGGATCCTGGTGACACAAAAAAGCAGGGCTCCACTTTGCAACACTACCTCCAGTGTTCAAGTAAAGAACAAATTTGAGGTATTAACAATGGAGGACATAGATGAGTAAGATCCAGGTGGGGATACCTCAAAAATCAATCTACCACCAACTGCTCCAATGGCAACAGGCAGCAGGCACTGTAAAAAGAAGCAATGAGTGTTTGTTGTGGGTGATTCACTGCTAAAAGGCACCAAGAGACCCATCTGTCGATCGGATGAGTCACGAGAGGTGTGCTTTCTGCCGGGAGCCAAGATCTGAGACACGGCTAAGAGGGTGTCACGTCTCATCAGGGATGCAGGCTACTATCCCCTACTCCTCTTCCACGTGAGTATGATGATGTAATGGGTCATGACATTACTACAATCAAGATGGATTACAAAACATTGCAGGAAAAAGTGAAGGGTAGTGGGCCCCAAGTTATCTATCATCCATCCTGGCTGCCAGAGGAAAGGGGGCAGTCAATAATAGAAAAATCATGCGAGTTAACTCGTGGCTTAGAGGTTGGTGCCAACCACAAGGTTTTGGTTTTCATGACAATGGGACCTTCTTCAATGACTGCAATCTGATAGAGCAGGATGGAATACATCTATCTTGCAAGAGCATTGATATCTTTGGGAATTGGTAGGGCTTTTGTGGTGGTTTAGCCTGATGTCCACCAAGTCATAAAATCCCTCCCCCTCCCAAACTGGACAGGAGAGAGAGAGAAATATAACAATCGGCTTGTGAGCTGAGATAAGGATAGACACATCACTCGACAATTAGCGTCACGGGCAAAACACACTCAACATAGGGAGAAAAAGGTTTGATTTGTTAAAGAAACAATAAGAGCAGGGAGATGAGAAATAAAATTGTCTTAAAAGTCTCTATCATTTTTGAACAATCATGGAGGACAGGTGAGGTGCCTGAGGACTGGAGAAAGGCCAATGTCACGCCAGTCTTCAAAAAGGGCAGGAAGGACGACTCGGGAAACTACAGGCCGGTCAGCCTTACCTCCATCCCTGGAAAAGTGATGGAACAACTCATCCTGAATGTTATCACTGAACATATGAAGGATAAGATGGTTATCAGGGGGAGTCAACATGGCTTCACCAAGGGGAAATCCTGTCTGACCAATCTGATATCCTTCTATGAGTGCATAACCGTCTGGCTAGATGAGGGGAGAGCAGAGGATGTCATCTACCTTGACTTCAGCAAGACTTTTGACAGTCTCCCACAACATCCTTGCCAGAAAGCTCAGGCACTGTGGCTTGGATGAGTGGACAGTGAGGTGGATCGAGAGCTGGCTGAATGACAGAGTACAGAGGATGGTGATCAATGGCACAGAGTCGAGTTGGAGGCCTGTGGCCAGTGGAGTTCCACAGGCATCGGTTCTGGAGCCAGTCTTGGTCAACATCTTCATCAACGACCTGGATGAGGGGACAGAGTGTACCCTCAGCAAGTTCACTAATGACACCAAACTGGGAGGACTGGGTGATTCCCCAGAAGGCTGTGCTGCCATTCAGCGGGATCTCGACTGGCTTGAAAGTTGGGCAGAAAGGAACTTCATGAGGTTCAACAAGGACAAGTGCAGAGTCCTGCATCTGAGAAGGAGCACCAGTACAGACTGGGGGTCGAACTGCTGAAGAGCAGCTCTGCAGAGAGAGACCTGGGAGTCCTGGTTGATAATAAACTAAATATGAGCCAGCAATGTGCCCTCATGACCAAGAAGGCCAATGGCATTCTGGGATGCATCAAGAAGAGTGTGGCCAGCAGATCGAGGGAGGTTCTGCTCCCCCTCTACTCTGCCCTGGTGAGGCCTCATCTGGAGTACTGTGTCCAGTTCTGGGCTCCTCAGCTCAAGAGGGACAGGGAAGTGCTGGAGACAGTCCAGCGCAGGGCCACTAAGATGATCAAGGATATAGACCATCTTTCATATGAGGAAAGACTGCGGGAACTGGGGCTGTTTAGTCTGGAGAAGAGGAGATTGAGGGGAGATCTTATTAACATTTATAAATATCTAAAGGATGGGTGTCAGGAGGTTGGGACATTCCTTTTTTCTATAGTAGATAGTAACAGGACAAGGGGTAATATGATGAAGCTGGAACACAAAAAGTTCCACTTAAACATCAGAAAAAACTATTTCACTGTGAGAGTGACGGAGCAGTGGAACAGGCTGCCCAGGGGGGTCGTGGAGTCTCCTTCCTTGGAGGTCTTCAAGACCTGCCTGGACATGTTCCTATGCGGCCTGATCTAGGTGAACCTCCTTCTGCAGGGGATTGGACTAGATGATCTCTAAAGGTCCCTTCCAACCCCTACCATTCTATGATTCTATGATTCTATGAAAAGCACCTGCCCCCATCCCTCCTCTTCCTGGGACTCTCCTTTCTTCCCACCCAGCAGCACAGGGGATGGGAGTTGCGGTGAGATCGTCACAGATGGACTTTGCTGCTGCTTCTTCTCAGAGGGAGGCCTCCTCACACTTCCCACTTCTACACTGGAGGTTCCCTCCCATGGGAGACAGTCCCTCATGAACTTCTCCAACATAGATTCTTCCCATGGGCTGCAGCTCCTCACGAACTGCTCCGGCATGGGGCCTCCCACGGTGTCAGCTCCTCACATACTGCCCCAGTGTGGGTCATCCACTGGGAGAACAGTCCTTCAGGGACAGACTGCTCCAGCCTGGATCCCTCAAGGGATCACAAGTCCTGACAGCAAACCTGCTCTGGTGTGGGTACCTCCCCCACGAACTCCTAGGTCCTGCCAGGAACTTGCTCCAGGATGAACTTCTTATGGAGTCACAACCTCCTTCAGGCATCCACCCACTCCAGCGTGGGGTCCTCCATGGGCTGCGAGTGGGTCTCTGCTTCCCGGTGGTCCTCCATGGACTGCATGGGGACAACCTGCTTCACCATGGTCCTCACCACATATCACAGAGGAGCCTTTTCAATGCCTAAGCACCCTCCTCCCCCTCCTTCTCCACTGACCTTGGTGTCTGCAGAGATCTTTTCACATTCTCCCTCTCTGTTGCTGCTGCAGTTTTGCTGCACAACAACTTCTCAAATATGTTACTCACAGAGGCCTTACCTCCATCACTAATTGGCTAGGCCTGAGTCAGGTGCAGGGTCCAGCTTAGAACTGACTGGCCCTAACCCTGTGAGGCACATAGGAAGCTTCTTGAATCTCTTTGTTTAAAGAAGCCACCCCTGCAGCCCCCCTGCTACCAAAAGACCCGGTCCGTGCAAAACCACTACAAAAATAGACAATACTTAGTCAAGGGGTATCTTAATTTAATTCAGTGGTAAAGAAGCTGTAAATCAAAGCTAGTACTGGAAACCAACCAAGAGCTCAGCAAATATTTCAGAATGCTAGCAGTCTTGGACTATATTAGCCATACTCTACATTTCAGTTGAATGGACAACAACATATCATAAAAGGAGAAATATTGTGCCTGTCTTTGTTTGGTCCTGCTAGCACAGAAGCGTCATGACAGTCTCTCGCTCGGTGACATCCATTCGCTCCCATCCTCATTAGGATGGCAGATACCCCAGCATAATGGGAGGTAAAAGATAACCAAGGTTGTTGTGGATTAAAAGGGCAGGGATGGCTCGCTGCCAATTACACTTCAGGGCAAAACAGACTCCAGTACTCGACTTAGAGAGGAAAGTAGGAAAGTTTATTCTACTACCTACAAGAAACAGAACGGAATAAAAGTAAAAAGGGAGTAGGATGATGAGAAAATTAGTCAGCACTTTAAGATCTCCCTCCCCCATCCCTCCTTTCTTCCTGGGCCCAGCTCACTGCTCCTGATATCTCTACCTCCTCCCCCCTCAACGGTTCTGGGGGGAAGTAGGGAATGTGGTCAGTCTCTCACAGATGGTCTCTGCCACTTCTCTCTTCTCAGAGGAGGACAACTCCTTGCATTCCTCCCTGGCTTCAATATGGGGTCCCTCCCCTGGGACACAGTCCTTAACGAACTTCTCTGGTGTGGATTCTTCCCAGCAGCTACAGCTTCTGCAGATACAGAGTCCCTCCCTTGGGACATGGCCTCCTCTGGGCATAATTTTTATGAGCTTGTTTGTTGTGAGTTCCTCCCCTCAGTTAAAGCTTCTGTGACTATTGGGTACCTTCCACGGGACATGGCCTCCTCCAGCCATAGTGATACAGGGTCCCTCGCACAGGACATGACCTCCTCTGGCCATAGTTTTAATGAAGACAATCATTGCCCCTGGCTCGGGATTTGTAATGAAGGGATTGGGTCCCTTCCACGGGACATGGCCTCCTCTGGCCATAGTCACTGCCCTGGCATGGGGCCTTTAATGAAGAGAATCACTGCCCCTGGCTCTCAGCTTCACCAGTGTGGATATGAATATGACTTGGATCAGCCAAATACTTCCTTGGGGTGAATAAAGATGGCAGGGACAAGTTGATGCCACTGGCAAGCTACTTCCAATTATTAGGAACAAGAGCTGCATGTTAATCAATTGAGCCCTGTATGAGCACATGGGCAGAAGCAGCATATAAGGAAGTAGCTAGGAAATGAAGGGTGGCTTTGTGTCAACCTTGCTGGTTACTTTGTTGCCCATGTGTGTCTTTGTACATGCATTTCCTAGCTTCTCTACATCTGTGGATGAGCATTATTGCACCATTACAACACATCAGTCCTCTCTGTAGAATGCAAGGGAGTCTCTGCTCCAGCACACCTCCTCCTCTCTCCCCTCACTGACCTTGGAGTCCTCATGGTTGTTTCTCACACTCTTCCCACTCCTTGCACCACCACCAGCCAGAAGAAGACGGGACAGAAGAAGGAAGAAACAAAAAGAAGACACGGAAAGAACCCTCCTCTTCCGCTTCTTAAAAAGTGATTGTGGAGGCGTCTAATTTGGCTCAGCCCCAGAAGTGGGTCTGGCTCAGAGCTGGGAAGAGTTTCGAGCAACTTCTTACAGGAGCCATCTTTACAGCCCCTTACCAGAAAAGGCTGTCATGTCAAACCATGACAGTGCCAAAACCTCCCTTATAAAGCTTCAGCAACATAGGGAGATCATTGTGCCTGAAGATGAGGGCACTAAGTATGGCACTGTTAGCTAAACATTTGTCATTTTTCAAGTTTGATCTCTATCTACAAGATTGCATTCAGTTTCCCAGCAAATACTTTGCTGACCTACATCTGCATTTCCCTAAGAGAGAAACCCACAGTTATTCTCACTGGATATCCAAAGTAGAGCAGATCTGCTGCCCAGATTTACCTTCAGCAAATATAGATGGATTTGATGACTACTACATAAGCAGTCCTTTCTTGGAGTAGTAATCAGGAGATAAAAGTTTGTCCGAAACAAAAAAGGATCTATATTATATAAAATATATGATTTATCTATAACAGTATCACCAAATATGTAGAGTTGAAAATAAAGATGTCTAAGCATGTATTTTCTTACCAAACCCTAGACTGTAATTTCTCATTTCAGTCTATTGCTCAAAAATCTTACCAAATCTTAATCTGGGCAAGACAATCCACTTAGTTTTTCAACTGTCCAATATTCATTCACAGTTTATGTGTACTTTCCTTAGGTGACAGGAAATTTTATATCTATTTCAAATGACAGTCGCTTCAGAAATTGCTACCTTAAACTTTCCTCAAGTTTTGCACATATTCCTAAACCTAATCAAATGCATGTATGTGTTTCTGCCCCAGGTATGGAAGTTAATCTACATAAAGGTGACTTCTACTATCCTTCATTTGACAATGAAGCACTGAATCCTGTCTAAATCTCTCAATCACACATATAATGAGCAGAAATGTAAAAACAAATCAATTCATTTTGAAATTGATACAATTAATTAATACATCTCTTACCCCGTGCTCCAAAATAAACAAATATACCAGCAGGACAAAATGTTGTAGGCGTCTGGAAGATCTCGGGTTGTAACGCGAGACATGGAGGGTATAGAAGTGGCGGGCACCGGATGGAGTAAAAAGAGGTGCTTGTGTTAGCAGATAAAAGTATCTGGTGTAAATAATTAGTTGGAACAAAGCATCCTCCATACTGTGCATGTAGTGTTCTTGTCCCCTCAGTGGGGATGAGCTCAGTGATCCATGTGGGAGGCCTGGTGATGTTGTCGGTAGCGGCAACATATGGTGACCCTGACACAGGACGTCCGCTGCCATGGCAGAGTTGGAACAGGTGATTAAGGTGCTCAAGGTGGTGGTGCTTGAGGTGGGCGAGTGGATTAATCACGCGCCCACGGCCGTGTGCATCCTATGGATGCGGAGGCGGGGGGTGGTACAGGCACCCACAGAGGTATTAAGTGTACAGATATGGACGGCGGTAGAGGAAGAGATGTTACAGACTGCCTTAGCGGGGACCAAGGGGATGGATCAGCATCTTAAAGCATCGGAGGAGATTAAGAGGACTCTAAGGCAGCAGAGGAGAAACAGTTCTGGTTGTTGGTGCAGGAAGCTATCCGGGGGGAGGGACAGAAAGCGCAGACAGTGGAGAGAGTTTGTAGCAATCAGGAGACTCAGATGAACGCAGAAGTGGAGAATCAGACGGGTCCGTCACTATGTGGGGACACGGAAAATGTGATAAACTTGACAGCGAGGAGGAGAATGAGGGATGCGGCCCCAGAGCAGAGCCCCCGCAGGAGAGTTGCTTCCCAATCAAGCCCAGCCCGCCGGGTTACCCCTGGGACGAGTTGCAGAGAATGTGGATGGGGGATGCCGAGCAGGCGGAGTCGGACGGGGGTGCGGCTCAGGATGATCAGGGGAGAGAGGGGGGGCACGACCTCGTGTTAGACTGGGCACCATTGGGCACGAGAGGGGAGATAAAGAAAAAGAAAAAGAAGGAGAGAGAAATGACAATTGTGCCACCGGTGCAGGGGATGGTGCCCTGGAGGAAGTGGCAGAGGGAGCTGGAGGAGGGGGGCAATGATTACCAAATTTGGAAGAATTGTCTGAAGAGGAGAAGGAGGGGACAGAGTACTGGGAGGTGGCTGGACATCGCTAGTGATGGGAGGTAAAGAGTAACAGCTTTATCTGCTTTTACTTTGCTTCTTACGCGTGCAGCTTTGCTACTTCTTTCTTAAACTGCTTTTATCTCAAAAAAAAAAAAAAAAAAAAGTTCTTCTCTAGACAGGAGTTTTTATAAAGTCAAGGAGGCAAAAAGGACCTGGCGCAGTCGAGAACAGACACAGAGCGAGCCCAACCCCTGCTGGTACCAGCAGCAGCCGACGTTGCCACCTCCTCCAGGCCGGGTACGGAGTGAGACAGACACCCCATGCCCCTTCCATCCCCAGCCACTGCCACGTAGCCGCTTCCCGCACCCATTAAGTTTCTCTGGAGTACCCACCCCGTGCACTGACATCACCAGCCCCAGTCCTCACAGACTGCTGGGCTCATCCTTTCCATCCTCAATTCGTTGCCTCAATGAGTGTAAAAACTGTTGGCCGTGATGTCATGCAGGGGCACCGTGCAGTTTGGGACGACTGATGATCTTGATGCCTAATTACACAATGATTTGGAAACATTTACTAGCGAATGTGATGATCATGTTACCCTTTGGTCTCCCTCAGCAATAATAGCAACTAGCATATTTGCTCCAGGTGTAGGAGTATCTGCTTTATTAACTCAGCTACGCAAATTAGGATGCTGGCTTAGCAAACAAAGTAATCAAACCTCAATAACATTAGAAGGCTTGATTAGTGATGTAAGTTGTATTAGACATGCAACCTTGCAAAATAGAGCTGCTATAGATTTTTTACTTTTAGCACAAGTGTAATAAGTTTGTTTGCCAGCTGTGGGTTTTTTCAGTGTATAAAAAGAAGCTTACCAGGCATGGATTGCTCAAAAAGAAAAAGGGGGAATGGTAGAGGAATTTCTGTGTGAAAGAGACTACGGCCTGGTAACAGTGAAGAACCCATGCTTTGAGAACTAATGGGCAGATTGTCCTTGAGCAGCTCTCGACTGTGAGAAAAGAAGAAGAAAGAATGCCTGATGACGTGATAACAAGCTCGAGCAAGGAGGAGGCTGAAGCAGTATGTGAAACGGCAAGGCTTATCCCGAAAGTACAGCTGGCTTTTAGAGAAAGGACCAATTAGTAGTAGTGTAAGCATGCTAGCTTTGCTGCTGATTATAAAAGTCTGATGCTTGTTAGTAAAATTTGATTTACGACCTAAAAAAAAAAAAATTGCCTCAGATTCGAGGAAAGACTGTGAGAGCTGGGGTTGTTTAGTCTGGAGAGGAGAAGACTGAGAGGAGATCTTGTTAACATTTGTTGATGTCTGGATGATGGGTGTTGGGAGGTTGGGACATTCTTTTTTCTGTTGTGGCTAGTGACAGTATGGGGGCTGGTGGGATGGAGCTGGAGCACAGAGGGTTCCACTGAAAAAATAAACAAACAAACAAACAAACAAAAAGATACTGTTTTACTGTGAGTGTGATGGAGCAGTGGAGCGGGCTGCCTGGAGGAGTTGTGGGGCCTGCTCCCTTGGAGATCGTCGGGACCCACCTAGACATGTTCCTGTGTGGCTTGATCTGAGTGGGCCTGCTTCTGCAGGTCTCTGGGGATCCCTTCCAACCCCTAACATTCTAACTTTCTATGATTCTATGATTCAATGACCGATGGGGGCAGATATGAATGGGCTCCCCTAGAAACAAAGGTTGTGAAGGAGTTACATGGGACTGTAAAGACACACGCTTTACGGATGCCTCATCAAAGACCAACACAGTGGCAGTGGTGTGGAAACAGTGAGACAGATGGGAGAAAATCTTTCATACTGATACCACAAAATTGGTGCAATATCTGGAGGCCAAGGATGTAGCCCTTGCCCTGGAGGAATGGCATTCAACGCCGTTCAATATCGTCACCGACTTGAGATTCATGACTGAACTAGTTTGACAATGTGCACGACCTCATATTGAATGCTTTACAAACTTGTGCTGCCCCCTGCTCTATTGTACACATCAACGGTCACAACAATATTCTGGGGTCTTTCACCGAAGGCAATCAAAAGGCAGACGAAGCAGCAACACATGTATGGCCTATCTCCACCCAAGGGGATTTCCCAGCGGCCAGACCTTTTGCATTGTGGAGTGCGGGCTCTGCATCATCAGACCAAGATCCCTCTCCAAGTGGCAAAGCAGACAGTTGTAGCTGTCCTAGGATGTCCTGAACAAATCAAAACTGACAATGGACCTTATTACATCTCCCATGTGACACAAGAATTCTGTCAAATCTGACAGATTAAATTGGTGTATGACATCCCTTACAATAGCCAGGGACAGGCAATCGTTGAACGCGCTCAACCATCTGGGAGAGCATGGGACATAGAATTCTCCCCCTGATAGGCAACACAATATTTTAATGCGCTGTCTATACGTCCTTAACCACTTTGTTCGAGGGTCAGGACCCATACCGGCGCAAGCACACTTTAGGGAGCAAGAACCGGTAGCAGTAGATAAATTACCAGCAGTCAAATTGCAGCAAATCGATACTGGGGAGTGGGAGTCAGGATGGAGGCTTAGATGCCTGGGCCGAGGATATGCTTGTGTAGAAAAGGAGGGAATCCAGCAGTGGGTCCCAGCGAAACGAATATGACCAGAAATATGAGTCTAACAGTCTACTGAGTTTCTTTTGCAGGTTGTCATGTTCTTCAGAGCGCTCGCCATGATGCAGATCCAGCTGGGGTCACTCAACTATTGGCGAGATTGGGCAGTGAAGTGGAACACAACCAGCACCTGTTTATATCTTTCCACAATTCACTCAACTAGCACGTGTGCTGGACAGACACGTTATGTATCAGCCCGTGCCACAGGATGCTGGAGTCATCGAGCTTAGGGAGGGGGATATGTTGTAGGGCATCCAGAAGATCTCGGGTTATAACGCGAGAGGTGGAGGGTACAGAAGAGGCGGTCATAGGGTGGAGTGAAAGGAAGTGCTTGTGTTAGCAGATAAAAGCACATGGTATAAACAATTGGAATAAAACATCATCCATACTGTGTATGTAGTGATCTTGTCCCCTCAGCAGGGGTGGGCTCAGTGATCCATGCGGGCGGCCTGGTTATGTTGTCGGTAGAGACGACACAAAATATTTACATTTTATTATTTTACTTAGTTTCTTAACATGATAAATTATTTTAATTGATCATCCAAAAAAGAACAATAAAGCTGGCCTAGTTGATCCCTTCAGGGGTTTAAAGCATGTGTCTTATGAGGAGCAGCTGAGGGAATGGGACATTTAGACTGGATAAAAGGGGGCTCAGGGGACACCTTATGGTTCTCTGCAACTATCTGAAAAGAAGTTGTGGCGAGGTGGGGGCTGGCCTCTTCTCCCAAGTAGCAAGTGATAGGACAAGAGGAAACAGTCTCAAGTTGTACCACAGGAGGTTTAGATTTCGATATTAGGAAAAATTTCTTCACCAAGAGGGTTGTCAAGCACTGGAACAGACTGCTTGGGGAAATGGTGAAGTCGTCATCCCTGGAGGTAGCTAAAAGATGTGTAGATGTGCACTTAGCAACATGGTTTAGTGGTGGACTTGACAGTGTTAGGTTAATAGTTGGACTCAATGATCATAAGGGTCTTTTCCATCCTAAATTATTCTATGATTCTATGAAAATAATGTTTATGAAAGGAAGAAATGTGTAAAATCTCAATACAAATATATTAAACATCTGCAGTAGGTAAAAATTCATCACACAACAGCTAATATAGTACAAATTTCAGGTGAGCATTGATTAAGTACATTTTTATTGCATAAGTAGTAAATATGCAGTGTGAGAATTGCACACAAAGTTAAAAGTGCCCGTGCCCACTTATCTGTTGTACAGACCTTGGGGGTGGAGGCCTGCAGGATCATCATGAGAAGCAGCTGAGGGAGGAAGCCTTTCAGTTGCAAGATGGCCCTGTTTTGGCTATAGAATCCAGAATCAAGCAGACAGATAGCTTCAACACTATTTCAGCAAGGACACAGTTCCCAGTGTGACATCTTTGCCTCATTAATTGTAAAATTAATATTAAAGTTAACATACCTGAATATGGTAATGATCTAAAAGAAGTATATGCTAATCATATATGACTATATACCTTAACTCTCCACTCAAATCATGTTAAATGTCATTCCAAGTTGGGGGGCAGAGAAATTTGAGGTATAAAAGTCCTCAGGAAGAGGGAGATAGAGCTCTCTTTAGTCCTTCTTTTACTTCTTTTAGCCTTTAGCTTTCTGAGTGTTTTTGCTCTGCTCTTCAACTCAACTTAGAGGGAGAAAGATGCAGCAGGGAGAGATTGAAGACCCAGATGAGACAGTCGATGGGCTGTACTCCTCTTCTTCCACCAAGACAGGGATGCCTTCTCCATAAAAAAATATGCTTTTTTCCTCTATGGTGAAGAATCCCTGGGATAAGTATTGATTGAATTTTTATTATATATTAATGCTATTGCAGTAAGTGTATTTATCAACAGCAATCTTGAATCTGTTATATTTGTCACTTTAATAAATTACTTTTTTTCCAAACTTCTGAAATTGTGGCTCGTAAACCAAATTCTAATCCTTGACTTAGAAAAACTGTTTTCAGTAAAAGTCCCTAGGAGAGACTCTGACAGACAAATGTCAAGCTCTCACCCTCAATGCGACATACAGTTGCATAAGCAATTGCAAAATGCATTTTACTACATTTTGACAAAAATAAATAGCATCTGTCCCCCTTCTGTCAAAAAGTATCTTATGGCCTTGATAGAAATGTATGGACCATTTCTCACATGGTCCAGACTTTTCTAACAGTCGTGGTTTTTTTCCACAAAGCATCAAAAAACCCCTCCTCAAATACATCTTTGAAGAGATCTCGAAGCAATAAATAGTCCTCAAAAATGAGTCAATAATCATAAAGATATCCTTTGGAGAGTAGAAGAAAATTAAATTCAGAATCACAGAATCACAAAATGATTGAGGCTGGAAGGGACCTGTGGAGGTTGTCTGGTCCAACATCCCTGCTCAAGCAGGGGCACCTAGAATAAGTTGCCAAGAACCATGTCCAGATAGATTTTAAATATCTCCAAGGAGGGAAATGCCACAACCACTCTGGGCAACCTGTTCCAGTGCTCAGTCACTCTTACATTATAAAAGTATTTCCTGATGTTCTGATAGAACCTCTTGTGTTTACTGTGTGCCTCTTGTCCTGTCACCAGACACCACTGAAAAGAGCCTGGCTCCATCTTCTTTACATCCTCCCTTCATGTAGTTGTACATATTGATAAGAATCCTCTTGAGCCTCCTCCGGGCTAAAGAGTCTCAGCTCTCTCAGCCCTTCCTCATAGAAGAGATGCTCCAGTCCTTTAGTCACCCTTGTTGAACTCTCTCCAATATGCCCATGTCTCCCCTGTACTGGGGAGCCCAGAACTGAACACAAGACTCCAGGTACAGTCTCACCAGTGCTGAGTAAAGGGAAAGAATCACATCCCTCAACCTGCTGGCAACATTCCTCCTAATGCAGCTCAAGATACCATTAGTCTACTTTGCCATGAGGGCATATCACTGGCTCATGGTCAACTTTTTGTCCATCAGGACCAAAAGTTCCTTCTCTGCCTAGATTGCTTTCCATCTGGGTGGCCCCCAGCATACACTGGTACCTGAGATTGTTCTTCCCTAGGTGCAGGACTTTGTACTTTTCCTTGTTGAACTGCATGAGATTCCTGTCAGCCTGTTTTTGCAGCCTGTCCAGGTCCCTCTGGATGGCATATCAACTACTCCTCACAGTTTGTCATCAGTAAACTTGCCGAGGTCCAGATCATTAATGAAGATGGTAAACAGGATCGGACACAGTACTGATCTTTGGGGTACAGTCATCAAGGAATAAGGCAGAGGCTGGACTCAGTTCTGCGACTGAGCACTAGATCGAGGCAAACAAGGGGTTCCTAGAGCCAAGGAAACCCGAGGAAGGATGAGGGAGACCCACCAGGACCTGGCAGCTCTTGTGAGGGAGGTGGATGTACCTGAAGGTGGTGCAGAGACAATCCCAGGGGTTTTAAACGTCCCCGGGGAGTGCTATTGACCAGAGGGGGCAAACAGGGCGTGGTGCAGCAGTTTGCATGCCAGTTCAAGCAGGAGGGCACCGGAGTTCTACCAGCTCGATGAGGGAATGATGGTAGTCACCCAGCTCAAAGCCAGAGCTATGGCCTCAGCATGCTCAGCAGCTACCCAGACTGAAACGCAGAGAGAACACGGAGCCACTCAGGTGTCGGGATGCAGGGTGTGCCCTACTGTCAAGCCAGTACAGAGTGGAAGAGGTGAGCACTGCTGTGGAATATGTGCCCAGGTGGAAGATCTACTCAGTGGCAGAGCTCCATGAGGAGGTAAACAGGTTGAGGAGCATCAGGAAATGTGAGCGAGAGACAGACTTCTGAGATCCTATCCTACCCTCCCTGTGACAAGTCACACAGAATCACAGAATGGTAAGAGTTGGAAGGGACCTCTAAAGATCATCTAGCCCAACCCCCCTGTAAAAAAGCAGGTCCACCTAGAAAAGGTTGCACAGGAATGTGTCCAGGCGGGTTTTAAAAATCTCCAGAGAATGAGACTCCACAACCTTCCTGGGCAGCTTGTAGCTTGTTCAAGTGTCCAGTGACACTCATAGTAAAGTAGTTTTTCCCTATCTTTAAGTGGAAGTTTTTGTGTTCCATCTTATGTCCCTTACTTCTTGTCCTATCAGTGCACATTACAGAAAAAAAGTGTTGCCACATTGCCATGACATACACCTTTCAAATACTTGTAGGTATTAATGAGGTCCTCCTGATGTCTCCTCCAAGCATAAGAAAGATGCTCCAGTCCCCTGATCATCTTGGTGACCCTGCGCTGGACTCTTTCCAGCAGTTCCCTGTCCCTCTTCAGCTGAGGAGCCCAGAATTAGACACAATACTCCAGATGAGGTCTCAAGCAGGGCAGAGTAGAGGGGAAGAACATCCCCCAACCTGCTGGTCACACTCTTCTCGATGCATCCCAGGAGGCCATTTGCCTTCTTGGCCACAAAGGCACATTGCTGGCTCATGGTTAGTTTATTATCAATCAGGACTCCCAGGTCTCTCTCCACAGAACTGTTCTCCAGCAGGTCAACTCACAGTCTCTACTGGTGCATGGGGTTGTTCCTCCCAAGGTGCAGGACACTGCACTTGCCCTGGTTGAACCTCATGAGATTCCTGTCTGCCCAACTCTCAAGCCAGTTGAGATGTCTCTGAATGGCAGCATTGCTGGGGAATCAGCCAGTCCTCCCAGTTTGGTGTCATCAGCGAACTTGCTGAGGGTGCACTCTATCCCTTTATCCAGATCATTTATGAAGATGTTGAATAAGACTGGTCCCAGAACTGATTCCTGTTGAACCCCACTGGCCACAGGCCTCCAACTTGACTCAGCTCTGTTGATCACAACCCTCTGAGTTCCGTCATTCAGACAGTTCTCAATCCATCTCCCTGCCCACTCATCCAACCCACACTGTCTGAGCTTTTTGATGAGGATGTAATGGGAGATGGTGTCCAAAGCCTTGCTGAAGTCAAGGTAGATGACATCCATTGCTCTCCCCTCATCTATGATGTGCGGAACAAACTCTATAACACAGTTAAGGGTTATAAAGCAGGTATGTATTGCACCGACGGGAGCGAGGGAGATAGTTCTGCCCTCATCTAGCCAGCCAGTTATGCACTCATAGAAGGCTATCAGGTTGGTCAAGCAGGATTTCCTCTTGACGAATCTGTGTTGAGTCCTCCTGATAATCATCTGTTCCTTCATATGTTTTGAGATGGCATCCAGGATGAGTAGTTCCATCACCTTTCCAGGGATGGAGTTGTGGCTGACTGGCCTGTAGTTTCTTTTTTTGAAGACTGGAGTGACATTGGCCTTCCTCCAGTCCTCAGGCACTTTGCCAGTCCTCCACGATCTTTTGAAAATGATGGACAGTGGCTTAACAATAACATCAGCCAGCTCCCTCAGCATTCATGGGTGTATCCCATCAGGTCCCATAGATTTATGGGTGTCCGACTTGCCCAACAGGTCTCTAAGCTCATCCTCATCCACCTAGAGAAAGTCTTCCGTTCTCCAGACTATTCTACTATCCTCCAGGGACTGGACTTCCCGAAGGCCAGATAAGACTGAAGCAAAGAAGGCATTCAGTAGTTCTGTCTTCTCTATGACACCAGGACACCCTCCTTGTTCATCAGCAGGTTCACATTCTCCCTAATCTTCCTTGTGCTGCTGATGTACTTGAAAAAGCTCTTTTTGTTTTCCTTTACTTCCTTTGCCAGTTATAATTCCACAAGGGCTTTGACATTCCTGGTTTTGTCCCTGCATAATCTGGCAATGTTCCTATACTCTTCCCAAGCAACCAGGACCTTTTTCCACCTTACATAGATTTCTGTCTTCTCCTTGAGTAGATACCATAGTCCTTTTTTCATCCATGGAGGCCTCTTGCCTCATTTTCCTGATTTTCTACTTGGGGAGACACACCAATCTTGGGCTTGGAGGAAGTGGCACATGAAGATTGTTGTGGTTTGGTCCAGCAAGCAAAGAAGCACCTCGAGAGTCTCTCGCTCGGTGCCCCCATTCACTCCCACCCTTGTTAGGATGGCTAAGGCCCCAGCAAAATGGGAGTAAAAAGATAACCAAGGATTAAGATAAGGGCAGGGAGGGCTCACTACCAGTTACCGTTCCGGGCAGAACAGACTCCAGCGCTTGACTTAGAGAGGAAAGTTTATTCTACTACCTACAAGAAACAGAACAGAACAAAAAGCAAAAAAGGGAGTAGGATGATTGAGAAAATTACAACCAGCACTTTAAGATCTCCCTACCCCATCCCTCTTTTTTTCCCAGGCCCAACTCTATGCTCCCCATATCTCTACCTCCTTCTCCCTCAACAACTCAGGGGGGAGTAGGGAATGAAGGATGTGGTCAGTCTCTCACAGATGGACTCTGCCTCTTCTCTCTTCCCAGAGAAGGACGACTACTTGCATTCTTCCTCTTCTCCAATACAGTGTCCCTCCCCTGGTACGCAGTACTTAATGAACTTCTCTGGTGTGAGTTCTTCCCAGCAGATACGGCTTCTGCCAATACAGGGACCCTCACACGGGATACAGTCCTTAATGCACATATCTGGTCTGGATTCTTCTCCACCATTGCAGTTTCCGCAGATACAGGGTCTCTCCCTCGGGACATAGCCTCTCCTGTACATAATTTTTATGAGCTTCTTTGTTGTGGGTTCCTCCCCACAGTTACAGCCTCTGTGAACATGGAATCCCTCATACAGGACACGGCCTCCACCAGTCATAGTTTTAATGAGCTTCTTTGGCATGGGTTCTTCCTCACAGTTACAGCTTCTGTCCCAAGGGACAGGGCCTCCTCCAGCCATAGTCACTGTCCCTGGCACAAGCTCTTCAGCAAAATGAGTCGCCCTGGTGCGGGATCTGCTTAGAGCAAAATGAGTCTCTGCACTTGATGTGGGGTCTTTAACGGAATCCAAACAAATCTGTGCTTCATCAGTCCTCTCTATAGAATGCAGGGGAGTCTGGGAGTTTCTGCTCTAGCACACCTCCTCCTCTCTTTCCTCACTCACCTTAGAGTCCACATGGTTATTTCTCCCGACTCCTTGCACCACCACCAGCCAGAGAAGAAGAAGGGGCAGAAGAAGGAAGAAACAGGAAGTACTCTCCTCTTCCAACTTCTTCTTAAAAAGGGACCATGGAGGCATCTAATTGGCTCATCCCCAGACATGGATCTGGCTCAGAGCTGGGGAGAGTTTCAAAGAATCATAGAATCATAGAATGGTAGAAGCAGGTTCACCTAGATCAGGTCACATAGGAACATGTCCAGGCGGGTCTTGAAGACCTCCAAGGAAGGAAACTCCACAACCTTCCTGGGTTGCCTGTTCCAGTGCTATATCACTCTCACAGTAAAATAGTTTTTTCTTATGTTTAAAAGGAACTTTTTGTGTTCCAGCTTCATCCCATTACCCCTTGTTCTGTTGCTAGGTACAATAGAATAAAGGGATGTCCCAATCTCCTGACACCCACCATTTAGATATTTGTAAATATTAATGAGATCCGCCCTCAATCTCCTCTTTTCTAGACTAAAAAGTCCCAGTTCCCTCAGTCTTTCCTCGTATGAAAGATGTTCCAGTCCCCTGATCATCTTGGTGGCCCTGCACTGGACTCTCTCCAGCACTTCCCTGTCCCTCTTGAGCTGAGGAGCCCAGAACTGGACACAGTACTGCAGATAAGGCCTCACCGGGGCAGAGGGAGAAGAACCTCCCTTGATCTGCTGGTCACACTCTTCTTGATGCATCCCAGGATGCCACTGGCCTTCTTGGCCACAAGGGCACACTGCTAGCTCATGGTTAGTTTATTATCAATCGGGACTCCCAGGTCTCTCTCTGCAGAGCTGCTCTTCAGCAGTTTGACCTCCAGCCTGTACTGGTGCATGGGGTTGTTCCTTCCCAGATGCAGGACTCTGCACTTGTCCTTGTTGAACCTCATGAGGTTCCTCTCTGCCCAACTCTCAAGCCGGTCAAGATCCCGCTGAATGGCAGCACAGCCTTCTGGGGAATCACCCAGTCCTCCCAGTTTGGTGTCATCAGCGAACTTGCTGAGGGTACCCTCTGTCCCCTTATCCAGGTCATTCGTTGATCTCAAAAACTGAGAGTTTCCAACTCAGATACAAGTAGCAACAGAATTCAAATTTATGTGAACACAACTCAGGACAATTGAGTACTGACAGAATGGAATGAGAATCATAACGAAAAAAATACAGTTGTCCAAATGACATTCCACAACTACGTTTCTGATTATTTGACAAATAATGTTTGTTTAGTGTGTAACTTATTAGGGTAAGCAACTTCAGGTGGCATTTCTTGCAGCTTATTTTTCCTCTTGAATAACAAACTCGGTAAAACAAAGAAACCGATGAAACACCTGAACGTATACTACATGCTCTATTACATGCAATACCAGAGAAGAACATGCTATAAAATGAGTGAAAAATAAGTTCTCCAATTTATTGTCTAACTGAAGCATATGAAGAAAATGTGAGAAATATTTGCATATTCATACCTGCAGCAAAAGATAAACTTTTAAAATCTTTATTTATTAAAAAGAAATCTTCCTCTCTAATTTGTTTTTTCATATGCTGATTTATAAGTAATACTAATAATGGAGTCTTCTAACTGACAAAGCAAATGGTCACATGCTCATAAAATATCTAAACAGTTCAATACTCGTTTGTAGATTGCATAATTGATATGCTAGACATTAGGAAAGGAAGAATGAAGAAACAAAATTCACATAATACAGTGAAAATGTCTGTCCTGGTTTGGACAACTAGCACAGAAGCACCATGACAGTCTCGCTCACTGCCCCCCATCCACCCCCACCCTCCTTAGAACAGCAGAGGCCCCAGCGAAATGAAAGGAAAAAGATAACCAAGGTCGTGTGGATTGAGACAGGGGTAAAGGAGGGCTCACTGCCAATTACGGTTCCAGGCAAAACAGACTCCAGTACTTAGAGAGGAAAGTAGAAAAGTTTATTCTAGAACCTACAAGAAACAGAACAGAACAAAAAGAAAAAAAGGGAGTAGGATGACTGACAAAATTACAATCAGCACTTTAAGATCTCCCTCCTCAATCTCTCCTTTCTTCCTGGGCCCAGCTCACTGCTCCCGATATCTCTACCTCCTCCCCCCTCATCGGCTCAGGGAATGGGGTATGTGGTCAATCTCTCACAGATGGTCTCATCCAGGTCGTTGATGAAGATGTTGAACAAGACTGGCCCCAGAACCGATGCCTGTGGAACTCCACTGGCCACAGGCCTCCAATTCGACTCTGTGCCATTGATCACCACCCTCTGGGGTCTGTCATTCAGCCAGCTCTCGATCCACCTCACTGTCCACTCATCCAAGCCACACTGCCTGAGCTTTCTGATGAGGATGTTATGGGAGACAGTGTCAAAAGCCTTGCTGAAGTCAAGGTAGATGACATCTGCTGCTCTCCCCTCATCTAGCCAGCTGGGTATGCCCTCGTAGAAGGCTATCAAGTTGGTCAAACAGGATTTCCCTTTGGTGAGTCCATGTTGACTTCCCCTGATAACCATCTTTTCCTTCATATGTTTAGTGATGACATTGAGGATGTGTTGTTCCATCACCTTTCCAGGGATGGAGGTGAGGCTGACCAGTCTGTAGTTTCCTGGGTCATTCTTCCTGCCCTTTTTGAAGACTGGCGTGACATTGGCCTTCCTCCAGTCCTCAGGCACTTCGTCTGTCCTCCATGATTGTTCAAAAATGATAGAGAGAGGCTTAGTAATCACATCAGCCAGTTCCCTCAGCACTCTAGGATGCATCTTATCAGGACCCATAGACTTATGAGCCTTAAGCTTGGCCAACAAGTCTTTAACCTCTTCCTCTTCCACCCAGGCCAAGTCCTCTGCTGTCCTGGCTATCCTGTTATCTTTGCCGGACTCGGCTTCCCGTGCGTCAGCCTTGGACGTAAAGACTGAAGCAAAGAAGGCATTCAGTACTTCGGCCTCCTCTGCATCCTCAGTCACTAGGGCACCCTCTGTGTTTAGTAGCAGGTCCACATTCCCCCTCGCCATCCTTCTGCTGCTGATGTACTTGAAAAATATCTTATTACTATCCTTAACTTCCCTGGTTAAATTCTGGAAGGACTCTAACCTTCCTAGTTGACCTCTGCATGCTCTGGAAATGTTCCTATACTCTTCCCAAGAAGTCAGCCTCTGTTTCCAGCTCTCATAGATGGCTGCTTTCTGCCTGAGTTGTCCCAGCAGATCCTTGCTCATCCATGGAGGCCTCCTACCTCCTTTTCCTTTCTTGCATGTTGGGGGTCACTGATCCTGGGCTTAGAGGAAGTGGTACTTGAAGATTGACCAGCTCTCATTGGCAATTCTGCCTTTTAGAATCTTATCCCGTGAGATCCGTCCAAGCAGGTCTTTGAAGAGGCCAAAGTCAGCTCGCCTGAAATCCAGGGTCATGGTCCTGCTTTGTGTCCTGCTTCTTCCACACAGGATTTTCAACTCTACTATCTCATGGTCACTGCAGCCAAGGTTGCCTCCAACCTTCACATCCCCAACCAGGCCCTTCTTATTCATCAGTACCAGGTCCAGCAGCACATCCCTCCTCCTTGGTTCCTCAGTCACCTGTAACAGGAAGTTTTCATCAACAATCTGTAGGAACCTCTGGGACTGCATGTGCTTGGCTATGTAGCTTTGCAAACAAATATCAGGGTGGTTGAAGTCTCCCATGAGGACCAGTGATTGTAATTGTGAGGCAGTGTCATTGTTTAGCAAGGAGCAGCTTCTGTTTGGTAACAAGGGGAGCAAGTTGCAGTGAAGACCCGGTAAAGAGTTTTTGGACTCTCCCCCGACTCCTGGGTTCACATCCACCTCCGGCCTGGCTGGGCCAATCTGGCACCTCTGCGATCACTATTTAGGGATGGGAATTTGAAGTGCTGGCAGGAGATGTAAGATGGAGGGAACCACACGGACCGCACAGTCAGAGAAGGAGGAAGGAAGGAGGAGCAGCAGACCAGAGACCCCTCTGCAAGACGTGGTGAGAATGCAGGCTGTAACCCTGCAACCCATGGAGGGCAATGGCAGGACTGAGAGCTACCAGCAGCTCTGTGTGAGTGCACCCGGAGAGGCGATGGACTGTGTGGGGAGGTTGGCAATGGCGCAGGCCGTGCTGGAGAGCCTGCTTGCCGCAGAGCAGAACCACACGAGAGACAGAAAGGAGCTGCAGCCTTTGGGATAAATGCATGTCAGAGCAGCCCGTGCAGGGCTGCCCTGTGTGTGAGGTGCCCCACAGACTTGCAGGGAGGACTGGTCTGGAGCCCACCTGCCCTGAGGAGGGACAAAGGGCAGAAGCTATCAGGAATAGACTGACTGAAATCCCCACTCCCTGTCCCCCTGAGCCGTTCAGCAGGAGAGGAGATAAAAACACCGGGATCAGGATTCTGAGCCCAGGAAGAGGGGAGGAATGGGGAGATGGTGGTCTTAAAGGGATGATCGGACTCTTCATTGTTGTACCACTCTGTGTTGTTTTATGTTTGTTGTGTTTTGGGATTTTATGATTATATTTTAGTTGGTGTTGCATTAAATTATTTTCTGTTTTCTTCCCCAAGCTGAGTAGCCTGGTCTGTTTTGTTCTGGACCTTAAGAGGCAATTAAGCTCTCCCTGCCCTTTCGAAATCCTCAGGTCTTTGGTACTTGAGGCTAATCATGGTCTTTTGTTCCCTGATGGGCCTAAACCATGACAGGCATCTCTCAGCTGTTCATAGAAGGCCTCATTCACTTCCTCCTCCTGATCAGGTGGCCTGTAGCAAACTCCTACAGCAATATTGCCTGTCTTGCCCTGCCTATTAATTTTTACCCATAAGCACTCAACCTGCCCCTCATCCCCACCCAGGCACAGTTTGGTACACATTAATTGCTCCCTCACATAGAGAGCAACTCCTCCTCTTCGCCTTGTCAGCCTGTCATTCTTAAACACATAGCCCTCCATGGCTGTGCTCCAGTCATGGCAGCTGTCCCACCATGTCTCTGTGACTGCAATGAGGTCTAAGCCCTGCATCCACATCCACATCTCCAGTTCTTCCTGCTTATTCCCCAGGCTGTGTGCATTGGTGTAGAGGCAACGCAGGGACTTACTCAAAGACATAGGTTTCCCTGGACAGATGCAGGAGGATCCTCCCCGGTTTGGATCTCCCTCAGGGTGGTCAGCCTTCTGCATCTCAGCACAGTGTGCGGATGAAGCGCACTTATCCTTGCATTCCCTGTCCTGCCCTGTTCCCCAGCTAGAGAGGACAGCTTGTTCTATGTTGCTTCTCCTCCCACTCCCCCAGTTCCTTTAGATTAAAGACCTCTTTATCAAGTTTGCTAGCCTACTCTCAAATATTCCAGTGTCCTTATGGGAGAGATGAATCCCATCCTGTCCTATCAAGCTGTAGTCCCCAAGGAAAGATCCTTTGTCATAGAATCAAAAACCTTCCCACCGGCACCAGCCTCTCAGCCAGGAGTGCACTTGGCTGATTTTTTCATTGTAGACTCCCCCTTTATCTCTAGTGAACAGGATGGAGAAGAAAACAAGCTGAGCTCCCCTACTTTTTACTTGCTCCCCCAAGGTTCCTGGATCTTTGAGATATTGTTTTTCATTACATCATTCATCCCCACAAGGAACAGGAGTAGTGGGTACTAGCCCGCATCCCTGACGAGCCATGGCACTCTCAGCCACATTGCTGACCTTGGCTCCTGGCAGGCAGCACATCTCTCGCTTATCTGCTCCGCAGATGGGGCTCTCAGTGCCTCTTAGCCATGAGTCACCCACAACAACAAGCACCCCTCGCTTCTTTCTAATGTGTCCATTACCTGCTGCAGGAGGAGCAGTTGATGATGAGTTGTTTGCTGGATTTTCCCTTCCTGGAGCTTACTCATCAAAGTCCCTTGTTGCTAGTGCCTCATACTTATTTGTAGTGGACACTCTGGAAGGAGGGTTTTGAAGATGAGCCCTTGCCCTTCTTTTTTTTGTTAACAGGGTCCAAGGCATATTCGATTCACTGGAGGCTTGTACCTGATTGTGGAAGCCTCTGTCCATCTCCACCTCTGCCCCTCTAATACTACACAGTCTACTAAAAGTTTCCTGCAGCTCTTGCTGCAATTCTTGAACTTGAGGGCACCTATGACACATGGTTACCTCAGAAGCATATGTCCCTAAGCATCTTAAACACTCCCTGCACTCCACCTGGACTGAAGCATCAATACTAACTGGCTCTGTCTGGGTGGATGCATTGACCTTCACCTGGGTTTTGTCCACCTGAGCTTTAGCCCTCAGACGCATGCCCACCATCTTGCTAGATTGAAGCAGGGGCACTTCTCTGACTTCTGTTTCTCTGTGTGGGCTGTGGGGTCGTTCCCTGCCCATCCTCTCTGCTCACCCTGACTGTGAAACCTGCCGCGCCACACCTGGGTGCTGCGTCACTCCCTGTTTGCCGGCCCCGGTCGCCACACTCCTGGTCGCTAGCGCTCCCTGGGGGCCGTTTAAATCCCCCGCGGTTGCTGCAGCTCTGCCTCCCGGCAAGACCGTCCCCCTCGCGAAAGCTGCCTCATCCTGGCGACTGTCCTCGCTTCTCCTCCACTCCCCATGCTCTAGGAACCTCTGGATTACCTTAGTTGGCCACACAGTCTCGAATAAATGAGCCTTGCCTCCGCTGTGTCCTGTTGATAAAAAAAAAAAAAAAAAAAAAAGTTTCAAACAACTTCTTACAGGAGCCATCTTTACAGCCCCTTCCCCCTTACAAGAAATGGCTATCATGTCAAACCACAACAAAGATCAACTAGCTCTCTTGGGCATTCCTACCATCTAGAATCCTGTCCCATGAGATTCTTCCAAGCATGTCTCTGAAAAGCCTAAAGTTAGTTTGGCTGAAGTCCAGAGTCGCAACCCGGCTAGGTGTCCTGCTTCTTCCATACAGGATTGTCGTGGTTTTGCCCAGCCGGAGCAAAGGGGAAAAAAAAAATCGCGACTCCTCCCCCTCCTGGCAGAATGCAGAGGAGATCGGGAAAAAAAAGTAAAAGAGCCGGCATAAGTTGAAATAAGAACAATTTACTAGGGGAAAATTGAAGAGGAACAACTATAACAAAGATAAGGGGATATTAAAATAAAACTGGTGAGTGACACAGTTGCTCACCACCCGGGACCTGACCTAAGCGACCACTCCAGACCAGCGACTGCAAAACCACAACCTCAGAGGAGAGCTTTTTCTGGCTAGCCCCTACCTATATACTGGGCATGACGTTAGGATGGTATCGAATACCTGTTGGCCAACCTGGGTCAGCTGTTCAGGCTGTACCCTTTCCTGATTCCTCACAGGAATTAACTCTATCCTAGTTCAAACCAGGACAAGGATCTTGAACTCCACCATCTCAAGATTGCCTCCAACCTTCACATCCCCAACCATACATTCTTTATTTGTTACCACAAGGTTCATCAGCATGCCTCTCCTTGCTGGTTCCTCAAACACTTATGACAGGAAGTTATCATTAACGTTCTGTAGGAACCTCTTGGACTGTGCATGCTTGGTTGAGTGGAATTGCCAGCAAATATCAGGGTGGTTGAAGATCCCCATGAAGACCAGGGATTGTGATTGTGAGGCAGCTCTCAGCTGTTTATAGAAGGGCTCATCCACTTCCTCTTCCTGATCATAGAATCATAGAATGGTAGGATTGGAAGGGATCTTTAGAGATCATCTAGTCCAACCTCCCTGCAGAAGCAGGTCCACCTATATCAGGTTGTATAGGAACATGTCCAGGTGGGTCTTGAAGACCTCCAAGGAAGGAGAATCCACAACCCCTCTGGGCAGCCTGTTCCACTGCTCCATCATCCTCACAGTGAAATATTTTTTTCTTATATTTAAGTGGAACTTTTTGTGTTCCAACTTCATCCAATTACCCCTTGTCCTGTTAGCTACTATAGAAAAAAGGGATGTCCCAACCTCCTGACACCCACCCTTTAGATATTTATAAATGTTAATAAGATCTCCCCTCAATCTTCTCTTCTCCAGACTAAACAGCCCCAGTTCCCGCAGTCTTTCCTCATATGAACGATGTTCTATTCCCCTGATCATCTTGGTGGCCCTGCGCTGGACTGTCTCCAGCACTTCCCTGTCCCTCTTGAGCTGAGGAGCCCAGAACTGGACACAGTACTCCAGATGAGGCCTCACCAGGGCAGAGTAAAGGGGGAGAAGAACCTCTCTCGACCTGCTGGCCACACTCTTCTTGATGCATCCCAGAATGTCATTGGCCTTCTTGGCCACGAGGACACATTGCTAGCTCATGGTTAGTTTATTATCAATCAGGACTCCCAGGTCTCTCTCTGCAGAGCTGCTCTTCAGCATTTCGACCCCCAGCCTGTACTGGTGCGTGGGATCTCTGGCATAGGTTCTTCCTCACAGTTACAGCTTCTACAAATACAGGGTCCCTCCCACGGGACACAACCTTCTCTGGGCATATTCTTAATGAACTTCTTTGGCGTGGGTTCTTCCCAACAGCTACAACTTCTGTGAATATGTGGTTCCTCACATGGGACACGGCCTCCTCCGGCCATAGTCACTGCCCCTGGCATGGGATCTTTAACAAAGTTAAAACAAATCTCTGCTTCACCACTCTTCTCCACAGGATGCAGGGGGATCTGTGCTCCAGCACACCTCCTCCTCTCTTCCCTCACTCACTTTGGGGTCCACATGGTAGCTTCTCTCTCTTACAACTCCTTGCACTATCATCAGCACGAAAAGAAGGAAGGAAGAACAAGAAGGAACAGTAAGAACCCTCCTCTTCTGTCTTCTTAAAAAGTGATTGTGGAGATGACTAATTGGCTCAGTCCCAGAAGTGGGTCTGGCTCAGAGCTGGGGAGAACTTCGAGCAACTTCTTACAGGAGCCATCTTTACAGTCTCTTCCCCATTACCAGAAATGGCTCCATGTCAAATGATGACAGTCACCTTTACAGTAAAGAAGTTTTTCCTGATATTTCTTTGGAATCTCTTATTTTCTGGCTTGTATATATTGACCCTTGTCCTATTATTGGAAATCACTGAGAAGAGCGTGGCTCCATCCTCCTGACACCTGCCCTTTATGTATTTGTAAATATTCATGAGATCACCCCTCAGTCTCCTCCAAGATAAAGAGCCAAGCTCCCTATCCTTCTTGAACTGAGGGGCCTAGAACTGAACACAATATTCCAGATTCCTCATTTGACACTCCCTCAGGGTGGCCAGTGTTCTGCTTCTCATCTTCTTGTGTGGCTGAGGAGCATTCATCATTGCATTTCCTGCTCTGGCCTGTTTTCTTTTTAGACAGGATGGCATGTTATTTGCCATTTCGTCCTCTGTTCCCCAAAGTATTTCAGTTTAAAGCTGTAGTGATTTTGCCTGGGGCAGATTTTTTGGTAGCAGGGGGGCTACAGGGGTGGCTTCTTTAAACAAAGAGTTGCCAGGAGCTTCCCGTGTACCTCACAGAGTTAGGGCCAGTCAATTCTAAGCTGGACCCTGCACCTGACTCAGGCCTAGCCAATTAGTGATGGAGGTAAGGCCTCTGTGAGTAACATATTTGAGAAGAAGAAGTTGTTGTGCAGCAAAACTGCAGCAGCAACAGAGAGGGAGAATGTGAAAACATCTCTGCAGACACCAAGGTCAGTGGAGAAGGAGGGGGAGGAGGGTGCTTAGGCACTGAAAAGGCTCCTCTGTGATATGTGGTGAGGACCATGGTGAAGCAGGTTGCCCCCCTGCAGTCCATGGAGGACCACCAGGAAGCAGAGACCCACTCACAGCCCATGGAGGACCCCACGCTGGAGCGGGTGGATGCCTGAAGGAGGCTGTGACTCCATAAGAAGTTCATCCTGGAGCAAGTTCCTGGCAGGACCTAGGAGTTAGTGGGGGAGGTGCCCAGGCCGAAGCAGGTTTGCTGTCAGGACTTGTGATCCCTTGAGGGACCCAGACTGGAGCAGTCTGTCCCTGAAGGACTGTTCTCCTGGTGGATGATTCATGCTGGGGCAGTGTGTGAGGAGTTGCCCCCGTGGGAGGCCCCATGCCAGAGCAGTTCATGAGGAGCTGCAGCCCATGGGAAGAATCTATGTTGGAGAAGTTTGTGAGGGACTGTCTCCCATGGGAGGGAACCCCCAGTGTAGCAGTAGGAAGTGTGAGGAGGCCTCCCGCTGAGAAGAAGTAGCGGCAAAGTCCATCTGTGATGAACTAAGTGCAAACCCCATCCCCCCTCCCATGTGTTGCTGGGGGGGAAGGAAAGGGAGTCCTGGGAAGAGGAGGGGTGGGGAGAGGTGTGTTTAAGACGATTTTATTTCTCATCTCCCTGCTCTTATTGATTCTTTAATAAATCAAGCCTTTTTCTCCCTAAGTTGCGTCTGTTTTGCCCGTGACGCTAATTGCCGAGTGATCTCTCCATCCTTATCTCAACTCACAAGCCGTTTGTTATATTTCTCTCTCTCTCTCCTGTCCAGTTAGGGTGGGGGAATGGTTTTATGACTTGGTGGACATCAGGCTAAACTACCACAGTTTTCTAAATAGACAGTGTCATCCCTGAAAAAATGAAGTTGTGCTTTGCCAAATTTCATTGGATTGGGTTTTTTAATTAAAAAAGCACAGTTATAAATGCTGTTTCATTATAATGACAATGAATGTAACATTAAACTCTAACAACATTTTTATTAGTTGTTTATATGATAGTATTGTTTCCATAATTGTTAATATATTTTTTTTTCCACAATGATAATAATATTTTTTTTTTTAAATTAAAATTATGCAGAAATAGAGGACCCGAATCGGATCAGATGATTGTACTTCCTCATAACTGAGGATTAGGGAATGAGATGGCTTTGCGCTTGCCAATTAATTTATTTTTCACTGTTATTCAGCCTTAACATAAACTAATGTAGCCTCAAATGCAGTTTAGTTTTCCCTCTGATCCTCTGATAGATATTCCAAATGCTGTTCTATGTGGAAAAGGGACTGTGCTCTGGATGTGACTTTCATGTTCCTCCCACAAAAATAACTACCAAGAGGGGTTCTGCTTAATGACATTGTCTTAGGAGATCACCATAGCCGTTTTTCACACTAGTTATTAAAATATACCTCCAGTTTGACCTGATGTCCACTGCTTCTGTCCCCCTGTAGTGGTTTTGCCTGGGCCAGGTTTTGGTAGTGGGGGGGCTACAGGCCTGGCTTCTTTAAACAAAAAGTTGCCAGAATCTTCCCCTGTAGCTGATAGTGCTCATGCCAGATGGACCTGCCGCTGACCCAGGCCTTGACAATTAGTGATGGAGGTAATGTCTCTCTGAATAATATATTTGAGAAGGGAAAGACATTGCTGCACAGTTGCTAAACTACAGCAGCAACAGGGAGTGAGAATGTGAGAACATCTCTGCAGAAACCAAGGTCAGTGGAGAAGGAGGGGAAGGAGGTGCCCAGGCCCTGGAAGAGAGATCCCCCTGTGACCTGTGGTCTTCTTGGCCACGAGGGCACATTGCTGGCTCATATTTAGTTTATTATCAATCAGGACTCCCAGGTCTCTCTCTGCAGAGCTACTCTTCAGCAGTTCGACCTCCAGCCTGTACTGGTGCCGCGAAGTTTTTGGCTCTTGGCCTGAAAAACCAGACTAGAAGTCTGAAAACCAGGCTCGAAGCCTGAAACCAGGCTCGAAGCCTGAAAAATGAACCAGACTCGAAGTCTGCAAACCAGGCTCAAAGCCTGAAACCAGGCTCGAAGCCTGAAAAATGAACCAGACTCTAAGTCTGAAAAACCCAGACTCGAAGCCTGAAAAACCCAGGCTCGAAGCCTGAAAAACCAACTCCAAACCTACTTCATGCGGCGATCAACCCAGGGTCCGATTCTCAGCTGGGTGGGAAGAAATCAGTCCTACTCAATGTGAGTGATAGCAGAAATCTTCTTTTTTATTGAAAGCAGGCTCTAACTTATATACACAGCAGCTTCAAAGCTAGCTCAGCAACAGCAGCTAATAGATTACATTCTTATGTTCATCCTACTTGCGGTTTCTGCAATAAGCAAGCTCCCTCACATTTTCCCATCTTGTTTTTCTCCAAATTTGTTTTCCACCTTGAGCTGTTAGCTCATTAGCTGAAAACAGCCCGACCTTGAAGGAGCAGAAAGCGGCCTGCTGTCTACGTGACAGCAACTGCTTTAACCATGGCTCTGACTCTGGTCTTGATTGTGCATTAAATTCATATAACTAGAGCTCAGGCTGCCTTGCTCCAACAGGCCTAACATTATACCCCGGGATCTATGTCCATGCTCCCTCATTTTTCCTCCACATACTGGTGCATGGGGTTGTTCCTTCCCAGATGCAGGACTCTGCACTTGTCCTTGTTGAACCTCATGAGGTTCCTCTCTGCCCAACTCTCAAGCCGGTCGAGATCCCGCTGAATGGCAGCACAGCCTTCTGGGGAATCAGACAGTCCTTCCAGTTTGGTGTCATCAGTGAACTTGCTGAGGGTACACTCTGTCCCCTCATCCAGGTTGTTGATGAAGATGTTGAACAAGACTGGCCCCAGAAACGATCCCTGTGGAACTCCACTGGCCACAGGCCTCCAACTCGACTATGTGCCATTGGTCACCACCCTCTGGGGTCTGTCATTCAGCCAGCTCTCGATCCACCTCACTGTCCACTCATCCAAGCCACACTGCTTGAGCTTTCTGATGAGGATGTTATGGGAGACAGTGTCAAAAGCCTTGCTGAAGTCAAGGTAGATGACATCCGCACATCTTGTTTTCCTGTTCCATGCATATTTAGATTGGATTCTGGTGATTCGTATGGTTTTCCATACATTAATTCATATGGACTAACTAACATTCTTCTTCTTGGCTGTACTCTAACATGCAGTAAAGCCAGTGGGCGTGGCTGAGGCTGCTTCAAACTGGCTTCTTGACAAATCTTACTTATCTGCCATTTCAAAGTTTGATTTATTCTTTCTACTTTTCTGCTGGACTGTGGCATCCAAGAGACATGTGAATCCTAAGTTATTCCTAGGAATTTGCTTGTGTCCTGTACCACAGCTGCTATAAAATGTTGGCTTCTATTTCATAATATTCTGAGAGGCACTCTGAACCTCAAAATTATTTCTTGTAACAGCCACTTAACTGTTTCTTTAGCTTGATTGATGACACAGGGAAAGGCTTCTGGACACCCAGTAAAGGTATCAACCCCTACCAGAATGTATCGACATTTTTTTTATATATATCTGTGCAGTTCTGTAAAATCAATTTGACAGTAGTCACTAGGTTTTATTCTGGTTCTTAGTTTGCCCATTTGAACTTCTTTTGCACAACTGGATTATTCTAATATTTTCTTATAATTAATGTAGGCACGACAATCTGCCCTTCAAGATTGTCCACTATTTATCAGAATTTTCTTTGCATTGAATAAATGATTCTATTTATTCTTTTCTGCTATTTTATATTTTCTTGTTTGATGTGCTTTACAGTGCATGATTTTTATTTGGGCTGGCTTCTTAATCGCCATTAGTAATCACAAAATTTCTTTCTGATGCTTAATATTTGTCCCCTGGGAGGATAATAATCCTTGCCCTTTCCACAGGGCTCCATGTCCATGGACTACTCCAAAAGCGTACTTTGAGTCTGTCCATATGGATTTTTGTTTGTTTGTTTGTTTTTAATTGGTTCCAAAGCTGGTATAAAAGCAATTAATTTTACCTTTTGTACCAATGTCACGTTGGGCAATGCATTTGCCTCTTACCGTATTTACGGTTGTTACCACACATCCAGCGTATTGGATTCCTCTCTGCATGAAGCTGCTGCCATCTGTAAACAGCTCCCATTCAGGGTCTTCCAGAAGGACATCCTTCTGGTCCTCTCAACTGGAGTACACGTGTTCGATGGTCATGTTCTGGTCGTTCTTCCTCCTGAAGAAAACTGCAGAATTCACAAGATTAGTAGTTTTCAGGACCACACGGTTCTGTTCTGTAAAAAAATTACCTTACATTTTATCATTTTGCCGGGAGACAGAGCCAATGCCCCCCTTTCTGTTGTAATACTGTAATAACTATGTCATGACTCTCTCCAAAGTAAGTTTCCTGGCTTCTTGTATCAGGATCACTGTTGCTACTACTGTTCACAGAAAGGAAGGCCATCCTTTATTTACTGTGTCCAGTTGCTTGGAGAAGCATCCCACCGGTCTCTTCCAGCTTCCCATTTCTGGGTCAGGACCCCCAGGGCAAAGTGTTGCATTTCATGGACAAATACCTGAAAGTCTTCAGTCAGATTAGGTAATCCTAAAGCTGTTGTTGACATTTAGAGCTTGCTTAAGCTTTCAAAAGGCATTTCAAAAGGATGCCCCCGTACAAAAGGAATAGATTTTTGGGCTTTATATAGCAGTTTGCCTATCAGGTCATAGTTCATCATTCAAAGATGACACCACCCAGCTATTTTCAGGAATGCCCTTAATTCATGCACAGTCCGTGGTTCAGGAATGGCACAGATTGTTTCTTTTCGGTCAATTCCCAGCTTTCTTTCCCCTTTTGAAATCTCAGAGCTCAAATATATTACAGTTTGGCTTGTGTGGTGGTGTCCACCAAGTCATAAAATCACTCCCCCTCCCAAACTGGACAGGAGAGAGAGAGAAATATAACAAATGGCTTATGAGTTGAGATAAAACACCTCCCCCCACCCCTCCTCTTCCCGGGACTCTCCTTCCTTCCCCTCCAGTGGCATAGGGGATGTGGAATGGGGGTTGTGGTCAGTTCATTACAGATGGACTTTGCTGTTGCTTCATCTCAGGGGGAGGCTTCCTCACACTTCCCACTGCTACACTGTGGGGTCTCTCCCACAGGAGACAGTTCCTTATGAACTCCTCCAGCGTGAGTTCTTCCCATGGGCAACTCCTCACACACTGCCCCAGCATGAGTCAATGTCATGGTTTGACATGATAGCCTTTTCTGGTAAGGGGGAAGGGGCTGTATAGATGACTCCTGTAAGAAGTTGCTCGCAACTCTCCCCAGCTCTGAGCCAGACCCACTTCTGGGGCTGAGCCAATTAGACACCTCCATGATCACTTTTTAAGAAGAAGCCAGAAGGGGAGGTTTCTTTCCTCCATTTTCTTTCCTTCTTCTTCCCCTTCTTCTTCTGGCTGGTGGTGGTGCAAGGAGTAGGAACAGTGACAGAAACAACCATGCGGACTCCAAGGTCAGTGATGAAAGAGAGGAGGAGGTGTGCTAGAGCAGAGACTCCCCTGCATTCTATGGAGAGAACTGGTGAAGCTGAGATTTATTTTCATTTCTTTAAAGACCCCGCATCGGCGGTAGAGACTCATTTTGATAATAAGCCCGCATCAGGGGCAGAAACTCATTTTGCTAAAGCTGGCCGCAGAACAGGGGCAGTGATTCACTTCATTAAAGGCCCCGAGCCAGGGACAGTGACTATGGCCAGAGGAGGCCGTGTCCCATGGGAGGGACCCAACCACTTCACTGCAGAACCCGAGATAGGGGCAGTGAATTTCTTCTTTAAAACTATGGCCGGAAGAGGTCGTGTCCCGAAGGAGGGACCCTTTGTCACTGTGGCCGGAGCAGGTCATGTCCCAAGAGAGGGACCCTGCAACTGAAGAAACTGCACGCCAGAGATATTCACCAAGGACTGCGTCCTGTGTGAGGGAACCTGTATCAGCAGAAGCCGTAGCTGTTGGGAACAACCCACACCAGAGAAGTTCATTAAGGACAGTGTTCTGGGGGAGGAACCCCGTGTTGGAGCAGGGGAAGAATGCCAGGAGTCGTCCTCATCTGAGAAGACAGAAGCGGCACAGTCCATCTGTGAGAGACTGACCACATTCCCCATTCCCTGCCCCCCTGAGCCATTGTGGGGAGAAGGTAGAGATATCGGGAGCAGTGAGCTGGGCCCGGGAAGAAAGGAGGGATGGGGGAGGGAGATCTTAAAGTGTTGGTTGTAATTTTCTCATCATCCTACTCCCTTTTTGCTTTTATTGCGTTCTGTTTCTTGTAGAATAAACTTTCCTACTTTCCTCTCTAAGTGGAGTACTGGAGTCTGTTTAGCCCAGAACCATAATTGGCAATGAGCCCTCCCTGCCCTTGTCTCAATCCACAACAACCTTGCTTATCTTTTACTCCCATTTCGCTGGGCCTCGGCCATCCTAACGAGGGTGGGAGTGAATGGGGGCACCGAGCGAGAGACTGTCTTGGTGCTGCTGTGCTAGCTGAGCCAAACCACGACAGTCATCCACCAGGAGAACAGTCCTTCAGGGACAGACTGCTCCAGTCTGGGTCCCTCAAGGGATCACAAGTCCTGACAGCAAACCTGCTTCGGCCTGGGCACCTCCCCCACTAACTCCTAGGTCCTGCCAGGAACTTGCTCCAGGATGAACTTCTTATGGAGTCACAGCCTCCTTCAGGCATCCACCCGCTCCAGCGTGGGGTCCTCCATGGGCTGTGAGTGGGTCTCTGCTTCCTGGTGGTCCTCCATGGACTGCAGGGGGGCAACCTGCTTCACCATGGTCCTCACCACATATCACAGAGGAGCCTTTTCAGTGCCTAAGCACCCTCCTCCCCCTCCTTCTCCACTGACCTTTTGTGTCTGCAGAGATGTTTTCACATTCTCCCTCTCTGTTGCTGCTGCAGTTTTGCTGCACAACAACTTCTTCTTCTCAAATATGTTACTCACAGAGGCCTTACCTCCATCACTAATTGGCTAGGCCTGAGTCAGGTGCAGGGTCCAGCTTAGAATTGACTGGCCCTAACCCTGTGAGGTACACGGGAAGCTCCTGGCAACTCTTTGTTTAAAGCAGCCACCCCTGTAGCCCCCCTGCTACCAAAAAATCTGCCCCAGGCAAAACTACTACAGCTTGCTATTCTTGGACACCTTATGTTCATTAATTCCCAAAAAGTTTAAAAGTTCAATGGTTACCTGAACACAGGCTAACTTCTTTTCGGTGGCTATTAAAATGTCAACCACATACTGCAGCATCAATGTTGTGATCGTGAGATCACTGTCTCTTCCTTCTTCCAGATTTCTAGCTCCTTTGCAAAATGATTCCCGAAGATTGTCGAGTCCATGTTAGTTGTACCTTGAGCCCTGTCTTTGGGTTCTCCCACTCAAAAGTAAACAATTTAGGGCTTTTCTGCTCCAGGGGAATACAAAACAAAGCATCTTTCAAATCAAGCACTGTAAACCACTAGTATGTTTCTTTAAGAGTGGTTAACAATGTGTATGGATTTGCCACCACTGGGTGGATATACTCACCCGTGGGCATCTGTACTGCAAAACAGAAGTACTATACTCTGATTCACACTCTTCTAGGGTTTACTTTCTTTTAACTCAACCTTCACAGGTTGGGCCAATTTAGATTTTTTTCCGAATATCAGTTTCCCATGCTGTGGGGATTATTGCATGATCCACCTCTGGGGGAATTTCTTGTACCTTAGATTTTTCTTGTATCATTAAAATTTCCCTGTCTTTGATTCGGGTATTTTTAACAATTCCCCTCCAAAAACAATTTGTGCATTTAATTTAGATAAAATTTCCCATCAAGGGCATTGGACATTCTGAAACATACAAAAATTCATATGTTATAATTTTGTTTTCAAATTTCAAATCCAGGGGTTGCAAAAACGGCCATTTTTTTTCTTTTCCCTGTGGCTCTAACAATATATGCTATTTTGGTTTTTATTGTTCATTTGCATGTATTTAAAATTGAGAATGTTTATCCTGTGTTTATCAAAAAGTGATTTCCATTTCTCCCAGATTAATTTTAAACAGAAGCTCATCTGGGTTTGTCTTCAGTCCCTATCAATCAGTATATTTTTCCAAATTATTAGTTTTTCTGTTGCTCATTGGTTATTTAGTATTTTTGGGTAATTTTGTTTTCAGTGTCCCTCTTCTTTACAAAAGGCAAGCGGATTTATTTCCAGAGGGATTCTACTCTCTGGTTTTTCTTTATCACTTTATCTGGGTCCTCCTTATAGGAGTCAGTTGTTTTTTCTCAGAGAAGTAAATCGAAAAGTGGGAAAGGCACTTCTATGTATACTGGTTCATTCTGCCCAACCCTTTACCTTAATGGGGCAATTATACGCTGTTCGACTTTAGATTTTAAGGGAGTCCTGAAGGTGGTTATTAAATGAGTATGGCGTTGAGTTCTCTTGAACACCGATGAGGAGAGTTCTGTGTCAGATTCCTCATTTTCCACGTTACTACTACCTGGACAGGGCTGGGACCATTCCCTTGAAGCAGCGCACTGGGATGTATTCCCTGTCAGGTTGATGGCTCCCTGTTCAGGTTCATGTTGGGGAGCGGGTCCTGGAGATGATGGAAGTGGGAGAGAGGGTATATATATAGGAACAGCAGGAATTGTGGGGCACTCGGGACCACGTCTAATTCAGGACCCTTATCAGTTTGTCCTCCTCCCTTAAGGGCCAAATGTTTAAGACACATTTTATTTGTATTACATGCAGAGCAATGGTTTTGAACCTTTTATTTTTCTACTGTGAGAGACCCACGTTGGAGCAGTCTATTCCTGAAGGACCGTTCTCCCTGTGGATGACCCATGTTGGGGCAATGTGTGAAGAGCTGCCCCCATTGGAGGCCCCATGCTGGAGCAGTTCATGAACAACTGTAGCCCATGGGAAGGACTCAAGTTGGAGAAGTTCATGGAGGACTATCTCCCATGGGAGGGACCCCACACTGTAGCAGTGGGAAGTGTGATGAGGCCTCCTCCTGAGAAGAAACAGTGACAAAGTCCATCTGTAATGAACTGACCGCAACCCTCATCCCCCATCCCCTGCACAGCTGAGGGTGGAAGGAAGGAGAGTCCTGGGAAGAAGGAGGAGTGGGAGGAGGTATTTTAAGATTCGGTTTAATTTCTCATTTCCCTGTTTTGTTTTGATGATTCATTAATAAATCAAACCATTCTCCCCAAGTTGTGTCTGTTTTGCCCATGATGCTCGTTGCTGAGTGGTCTCCCTGTCCTTATCTTGACTCACAAACAAACTGGACTCATTTCCAGTTTAGGAGGGGAAGTGATAGTGCTGGTCTCGGCCCAGCCGGATCAGGACGATGTGCTGAAACATTCAAAACACAGTCAGATTTGCTGAAGGGGGAGCACTGCCTTGAGCAAATGCTACCATGCTGTATGCAAGCTCCCAATTTAATATAAAGAATTAGATCATCTCAGTTTTTGCTTGTACATCCTGCTGACCTTCAGATTTTGCCTGTTTTCCACTGACATGCTGCTGCTTCTCAGGCTCGCCACAGGACATTCCGTAATATTACCTCATTTGCCCACAATCAATCTCATAATCTGAAGGTCAGTTTACATTTTTTGCTAATTACCAGTTCTTTAATCCCACACAGATAGAATGACTTGGTGGGTATCTGGTTCCCAGCCAAGGCTAAACCACCACACTCCCTTCTAGTGGAAGTAAAATAGTTAAATTCATAGGCATTTGCAGATCACACTAGTTAAGAAATACATATCAGCATGACCTAATGGCCTCATTGAATTAACAGGATTTCATTAACAAAGGAGTAAATTATCTGTAAATAGAGGTCCTCTCTAGAGCTTCCTTCAACCTACCTATCTGACATAGTTTGGTAAAGGAGTTGTGTAACCTTGGAAAGACTATGGGGAAGATCATGCTTGGTACTATTGAAAGGCATTTAAAGGACAATACAATCATCAGGTACAGTTAATGTGGGTTCACAAAGGAAAAGTCTTTTTTAACTGATTTGGTATCCTTCTACGAGGTCACCTGCCAAGTGGATGAAGGGAAGGAGGTAATGTAGTTTTTTGGGATTTTAGGCTTTTGATATTGTCCCTCATTGCATCCTTGTGGAGAAGTTGTCCAATTGTGGGATGACTAGGTACATAGTGCACTGAGTGAAGAACTGGCTGAAGGGCAGAGCTCAAAGGGTTGTAGTGAATGCAACTACACCTTTCTGGCAACCTGTCACCAGCGTTCTTGAGGGCTCAATTCTAGGGCCAGTTCTGTTCAATCTATTTATCAATTTATCAATGATCTGTATGCAAGAGTTGAATGCACTATTAGCACGTTTGCTGACAATACCAAACTGGGAGGTGCTGATGACTCTCTTGAGGGACCTCTTGCAGAGGGGTGGAGTATAGATTGGGAGAGGAGTGGCTGGAAAAATAGCCCTGTAGAAAGGGATCTGGGAGTGTTGCAAATCTGCTGAGAAGAAAACTTATTGTAGTGGTTTTACCTGGTCCAGGTTTTTTGGTAGCAGGGGGGCTACAGGGGTGGCTTCTTTAAACAAGGAGCTGCCAGAAGCTTCCCCTGTAGCTGATAGGGTTAGGGCCAGTCAATTCTAAGCTGAACCCTGCACCTGACCCAGGCCTAGCCAATTAGTGATGGAGGTAAAGCCTCTGTGAATAACATATTTGAGAAGGAGAAGTTGATGCTCAGTTGAAAAAGTGCAGCAGCAACAAGGAGGGAGAATGTGAAAACATTTCTGCAGACACCAAGGTCAGTGAAGAAGGAAGGGTAGGAGGGTGCTTAGGCCCTGAAAGAAAGACTCCCCTGTGACCTGTGGTGAGAACCATGGTGAGGTGAGTTGTCCCCCTGCAGTCCATGGAGGACCACTGGGAAGCAGAGATCCACTTGCAGCCTGTGGAGGACCCCATGTTGGAGCAGGCGGATGCCTGAAGGAGGCAGTGACTCCGTGGCATGTTCACCTTGGTGCAAGTTCCTGGCAGGACTTGGGGAGCCCATAGGGAGAGGGGAGGCCATAGGGAGAGAGGAGCCCACGCCAGAGCAGGTTTGCTGTCAGGACTTGTGATCCTGTGAGGGACTGAGGCTGCAGCAGTCTGTTCCTGAAGGACTGTTCTCTCAGTGGATGATCCACGCTGAGGCAGTGTGTGAGGAGCTGCCTCCGTGGGAGGCTCCATGCCAGAGCCGTTTGTGAAGAACTGTATCCCATGGGAAGGACTCATGTTGGAGAAGTTCGTGAGGGACTATCTCTGTGGGGAAGGACCTCACACTTTAGCAGTGGGAAGTGTGAGGAGGCCTCCCCCTGAGAAGAAGCAGCAGCAAAGTCCATCTGTAATGAACTGACCACAACCCCTTGCACCGCTGTGGGGGGAAGGAAGGGGAGTCCCAGGAAGAGGGAGAGGTAGGGGGAGGTGTTTTAAGGCTCGATTTTATTTCTCATCTCCCTGTTTCTTATTGTTCCTTTAATAAATCAAATTTTTTTCTCCCTAAGTTGAGTCTGTTTTGCCCGTGACGTTAATTGCAGAGCAATATCTCTGTCCTTATCTCAACTCACAAACCGTTCATTATATTTCTCTCTCCCCTGTCCAGTTTAGGAGGGGGAGTGATTTTATGACTTGATGGACACCTGGCTAAACCACCACACTTATCTAGACAAAGTTAGATAAGCAGAAACGTCCTTTATTTAACAATGTGCATGTTCCCAAAGAATGTCCAATGAAATATCAAAATTAACAAATATTTATATGCAGTATTCTTTTGTTCTCTTCTACTATGCATATAAAGCCCTCTTAGAATTGTTCATTAAAGGTGCCCTCTACCTTGATTGGTTACTTGTTAGTTTTACACATTACATCACCCTTATAGATTGATTCCTTATTACACAAGTTATAAATATTTATATACATTTCGAAATCACTTGGCCAATTAACTGATCTAAGCTATTGATTACCTGGTGTTCTGGACCAGAATGGTAATGTTTAATAACAAAACCTTTTTCTTCTTCCTTCAAAGCAATTACTCTCAACTATGTTCTTGGATATTTTATGGTTTGCAGGTGCTTAGGTCTGAATAGTCCACCTTGTTATCACTCTCATCTTCATGGTACCTGACTTCTCATGCATGTTTTTCCCTTGGGTGCAGCTTTACAAAGGAGACCTATTTTCTCTTAGTTATGCTAAATTACTTATAAATTTACTAACTATTTGGTAAAATCACTTAAATTTTATACTCTTCTAATAGGAGTACTGTTGATGGTAAGCTCAATATGAATCAACAGTGTGTGTCCCAGCAGCCAAGAGGGCAAACAGTATTCTGGGTTACCTTATGGCTCTCTAAAGCTTCCTGAGGAGGGGGAGAAGAAGGTGCTGATCTCTTCTCCCTGGTGTTCAGTGACAGGACATGTGGGAATGGTTCAAAGCTGCATCAGAGGAGGTTCAAACTAGATATTAGGAAACATTTCCTTACCAAGAGGATGGTAAAACACTGGAAATTTCTTCCTAAAACACAGAAAAAATTTCTTTTGTAACTGTGCACTGGATGTCAAGGGGGACAAAATTGCTTTGATGATGTTACAGAACAAGTGGGTTTGTTAGTTTCGGATTTTTTAAAACTTAATGTCAAACAATTATTTAGAGAATTTTTTTGTTTGTTTTCTCTGTAGTGTTCAGTGAATTAGCTGATTGAAAATATTACCTAATACATTCAGCTAATATAGAACTAAAGATATTTTAGCATTAGTGTGAAGAAAATAGATATATGAAATATTGGTAAAAACAAATATGAGAAATATTTCTAGAAAAGCTCCGCTAAAATGATCGCACTCTTTCGAATTTTTCCTTATATTTTATCAAAGAAGAGTTAGTTATACTGGCACTAGAGTATGTGTTGTCTTCATACTGTAAGTGAAACAAGTAGCAAATAAACACATTTTTGGAGGAACATTGCAAAAAGAAGTTAAAAATCTGGATGGTGAAGAGGTGGAAGAGAAATTAGTCTGAGTTATAGAATATAAATATTTAGGTATAAAATATTTTAGGTATAAAATTTAATTTAAAACAATATTTCAAATCTATGCAGTTATAGCAAGCAAGCATATAGTTTTAAATAATGATTAATGCAGAGTCAAAATTCTTACTTACATCTGTGGTCTTTTGAAAACTGTTTCCTAACTTGCAACCAGAAAACATGCAGAATTAGTAAAGAAATTCTATATAGTAACAATTCTTGTACCTTTCTTTCTACATTGTTGATTTAGGAATCAGTCCATTCAAAAGACCATGCAGTATTATGTGATTATAAGCTATTGTCAATAGATCTTCAGATGATACAAAAAGTTTTAACAAAAGACAAATAGGATGCATATAAGTTCATTGGGTTTTTTTAATAATAAACCCCAAAACTGATAATTCTTTCTTGGACATTGTCATGATTTGACATGGCAGCCTTTTCTAATAAGGGGAAAGGGGCTGTAAAGATGGCTCCTGTAAGAAGTTCCTCGAAACTCTCCCCAGCTCTGAGCCAGACCCACTTCTGGGGCTGAGCCAATTAGACGCTTCCACAATCACTTTTTAAGAAGTCGGAAGAGGAGGGTTCTTCCTGTTTCTATCTCCTTCTGTCTCTTCTTCTTTTCCAGCTGGTGGTGGTGCAAGGTGTGGGAAGAGAGAAACAACTATGCGGTGAAGAAAGAGAGGAGGAGGTGTGCTAGAGCAGAGACTCCCCTGCATTCTATGGAGAGAACTGGTGAAGCTGAGATTCATTTGAATTTTGCTAAAGACACCGCATAAAGGGCAGAGACTCAGTTTGCTACAGGAGACCTTGCACCAGGGGCAGTAACTAACTTCATTAAAGACTTCATGCCAGGGACAGTGACTATGGCCAGAGGAGGCCGTGTCCCGTGGGAGGGACCCAATATTCATAGAAGCTGTAACTATGGGGAGGAACTCACATCAAAGAAGCTCATTAAAATTATGCCCAGAAGAGGCTATGTCCCAAGGGAGGGACCCTGTATGTACAGAAGCTGCAACCATGGAGAAGAATCCAGGTCAGAGATGTGCATTAAGGACTGTGTCCCATGTGAGGGACCCTGTATCGGCGGAAGCTGTAGCTGCTGGGAAGAACCCACACCAGAGACGTTTGTTAAGGACTGTGTCCTGGGAGAGGGACCTCATATTGGAGCATGTGAAGAATGCAAGGAGTCATCCTCATCTGAGAAAAGTGGCAGAGACCATCTTTGAGAGACTGATCACATCCCCCATTCCCTGCACCATTGAGCCGTTGAGGGGGGAGGAGGTAGAGATATCAGGAGCAGTGAGCTGGGCCCAGGAAGAAAGGAGGGATGGGGGAGGGAGAAATTAAAGTGCTGTTTGTAATTTTCTCAATCATCCTAATCCCTTTTTTACTTTTTGTTCTGTTCTGTTTCTTGTAGGTAGTAGAATCCTATGATTCTATGATTCTATGGTTCTTTGTTTTGTTGGGCCTTCTGTGATGTTCATCTGATCTGTGATTCCTGAGACATATGCATATCATTTAAAACGGCGGTAAACAAAGCAGAGGCAAGGCTCGTTTATTCGCGACTTTGCGGCCGATTGAGGTAATCCGGGGGTTCCTGGAGCACAGGGAGTGGAGGATAAGCAAGGAGAGCCGCCAGGACCAGGCAGCTCTCGTGAGGGGGATGGTCTTGCCGGGAGGTGGAGCTGCAGCAACCGCGGGGGATTTAAACGTCCCCCAGGGAGGACAAGCGACCAGGCACACGGCGAACAGGGCTGGCCAACAGGGAGTGACGCAGCACCCAGGAGTGGCGCGGCAACAGGGCTGGCAAACAGGGAGTGACACGGCACCCAGGAGTGGCACGGCAGTTTGCGTGGCAGTTCACGCAGGCAGGACGAGCAGGGAGGACAGGCAGGGAACAACCCCGCGGCCCTTTTAGAGAAGCAGAAGTGAGAGAAGTGCCCCAGCTTCAGCTTCAACCTAGCAAAATGGTGAGCACTCGTCTAAGGACTAAAGCCAGGGCTCAGGTGGACAAAACCTAGGTGAAGGTCAATGCATAAACCCAGACTGAGCCAGCCAGTAGAGAAGCTACAGGTGGAATGCAGGGAGTGTTTAGACTGCTTAGGGACCTATGCCTCTGAGGAAAAAAATGTGTCATAGGTGCCCTCAAGTTCAGGAACTGCAGCGCCTGGTGAAAGAGCTGCAGGAAACTGTGAGTAGGCTCTGTAGTATTAGAGGGGAAGAAGTGAAGAAATATGGAGGCTTCCGCAATCAGGTGCAAGCCTCCAGTGAATCCAATAAGTCATGGACCTTGGTTACAAAAAAAAAAGGCAAAGGCTTGTCTTCAAAGCCCTCCTTCCAGAGTGCCCACTACAAATAAGTATGAGGCACTGGTGACAAGGGACTTCGACAAGCAAGCTCCAAAAGGTGAAAATCCACTAAACAACCCATCAGCTGCTCCACCTGCAGTAGGTAATGGACATCGCAGGAAGAGGCAACGGGTGCTTGTTGTGGGTGACTCGCTGCTAAGGGGCACTGAGAGACCCATCTGTGGAGCAGGTAGGGAGTCAAGAGAGGTGTGCAGCCTGCCTAGGGCCAAGATCAGGGATGTGGCCAAGAGAGTGCCACGGCTCATCAGGGATGCAGGCTAATACCCCCTACTTGTGTTCCATGTAGGTATGAATGATGTCATGAGGCATGACATCTCCAGAATTCAGAAGGATTTTAAATCCTTGGGGGAGCAGGTAAAAGGTAGAGGGGCTCAGGTTATTTTCTCCTCTATCCTGTTCACTGGTGATAAAGGAGGAGTTTGTAATGGAAAAATCAGCCAATTGAACTCCTGGCTAAGAGGCTGGTGATGGCGGGAAGACTTTGGGTACTTTGACAATGGATCCTTCCTTGGAGACTACAGCTTCAAAGGAGGGGATGGGATTCATCTCTCCCGTAAGGGCACTGGATTATTTGGAAGTAGACTAGCAAATTTAATAAAGAGGTCTTTAAACTAAGGGACTTGGGGGGTGGAGGGAGAAGCAAAACAGAACAAGTAGTCCCCTCTAGATGGGAAACAGGGCAGGACAGGGAATGCAATGATAAGTGCCCTTCATCTGCACACTGGGCTGAGATACGGAAAGACTGACCACCATGAGAAAGAGACAAACCAGGTAGGAATGTCCTGCACCCACCCAGGGAAACCTGTGTCTTTGAGTAAGCCCCTGCGCTGCCTCTGCACCAATGCACGCAGCCTGGGGAATAAGCAGGAGGAACTGGAGATGTGGGTGCGGATGCGGGGCTACAACCTCGTTGCGGTCACAGAGATGTGGTGGAACAGCTGCCATGACTGGAGCACAGCCATGGAGGGTTATGTATTGTTCAGGAAAGACAGACTGAGAAGGTGTGGAGGTGGAGTTGCTCTCTATGTGAGAGAGCAATTAATGTGCACTGAACTGTGCCTGGGTGCAGATGAGTAGAGAGTAGAGTGCTTATGGGTAAAAATTAATGGCCAGGGCAAGGAAGGTGATATTGTTGTAGGAGTCCGCTACAGGCCACCTGATCAGGAAGAGGATGTGGATGAGGCCTTCTGTTGTAGTAGTGCAGGCAATATTCACTCAAAGATGTAGAGAGTCTAAGTAATGCATGTGCAGAGACGTACATAGGCAACATAGTACAACCACCAGAGTTGACTCAAAGCCACCCTTCCTTTGCTAGCTACCTCCTTATATGCTGCTTCTGCCCATGAGATCAGCCAGAGCCCAATTGATTAACTTGCAGCACCTGTTTCTGAAGTAGCTTGCCAGCTGCATTAACTTATCCCTACCATCTTTATTCAAGCTGGCTGGTCCAAGCTACATCTGTGCCTACAATTCCCCCCTTTTTCTTTTTTGAACCAGCCAGCCTTTAGCAACACATTTCAAAATTAAAGGTACATGAAGAAAACATAAATATTTTTACCCATGGCCATGAGTTTACAACAAAAGGTCAATAACAGCTACATCGCTGAACAATACAATACAGAAATCCATAAAGTCAAAATAAACATAAGGAATTTACAGGAGCGCACATGGTGCCACAGTTGCGAGGGTTTACATTTTAATAGAGTGATGGATTGAAGGTGGATCACTTGGTTCTTTCCTCAAGATTGTTTTTTCCATTGGTCTTACAGCTATTAAGTCCTTTCTGTTGATGTGGCTTGATCCATTTTGCCAGAATCCATCGGGGACCTTGATCTGTAATGACACAAGCATAGCCTCTTCCCCATGTTAACAGATCTGCAGGTCCTTGCCACTCTCCAGTAGTGGGATTCTTATATCAAACTTTAAGTTTGTCAGTAAAATCCAAATCCTGACTCATTTGGCCAAAGTGTGTTAATGCCGGTGGTTCATTCCGGTTTGCCACAATTCTGAGATGATTCATTGTATAAAGGGCTTTCATTAGTCTATCCTGAGGGCTCACCCCCTCTTCCCCCGTTTTTTGTATTTCTAGCAGACCTTTTAAGGTTTGATGTGTACATTCAATAATGGCTTGACCGGTGGAATTTCCTGGGATTCCAGTAGTATGTTTAACACCCCATAAGTTTAGAAACTTACGTGTTTTACTGGCTATGTATCCCGAGCCATTATCGGTTTTTATCTCTCTTGGAACACCAAGGACTGCAAAGCAACTCCTCCAGTGCCTTATGACATCTCGAGAACTGTCACTGGTTAAGGCTGTGGCCCAAACCATGGCTGAATAAGTATCAATAGTAACATGTATACGTTTAAATCGCCCAAAAGGAGCATAGACAGTGATATCCAATTGCTATATACCTAATGGTGCCAGACCCCTGGGATTGACTCCTACTCCTAGGCTGATTTGATTCTGGCATGCAGGGCACGTGGAAACAATACCCTGAGCGTCTGATATGGTCAAGTCAAACTGCTTCGCCAGCATTTTCGCACTTTGATGAAAAAAATCGTGTGATATTGGGGCTTGAGAAAATTTGTCAATTATTGGCCCCATAGGTATCAATAAAGGAGCTGCCACTATCTTGTCAACAATTTCATTGCCAACTGATAGGCCATCTTTTAAGCTCGAATGGCTTCAAATATGTCCAATATAATAAGCAGTTTGATGTTCATTTATCCGATGACAGAGCCGCAGAAATAAGTTATGAGATTTCTTTCAACAACACTCACTCTAATCGAGTGACGGCATCGACCACATAGAGGGAATCAGAGATGATGTTTAATGGGAGGTCTGGCTATTTCTCAAAAGTTTTAACTACAGCCATCAGTTCCAGCAGTTGAACTGAACTGCCTGGGGAGTGAACAGTTAGATTTTGCCATTTTCCATTCTCCCACCGAACCACTCCTGCTTTGGCTTGGATCTTACTGGCGTCGGTAAAAACAGTCAGGCCTTTAACGGGTACTGCTGATCTCAACGGCCGGTCTTCCATTTGAAATTTAACAGAAAACAATTTATGGGCTGGATAATGATTATTTATAGTTCCTGGATATGACAGTATAGCCCACTGTAATTCATCAGATTGTTGCAGTGCCCAGTTCAAGAATTTATCTGTGAGAGGAACAAAAATGACATCTGCCTCAATCCCTGCTATTTCCAGCAGACGTTTCCTGGCCTTAACTATTATTTTCGCAATTGCCTCTAGCCTCGTGGTAATTGTTTTTTGCAAATTATATGGCAAAAATATCCACTCCAAGATCCTCAATGGGTCTTTCGCTACTGAATCCCATTGCATCAAGACTGCCATTACATGCTGGTTTTGACTTATCACAGCAATGTTAATTGACAAGTCAGGATCATATTGATGACTGTAGTTATTGACTATCTTGTTTCCTATTTTTTCTATCGCTTGGATTTGCTGCCGAGACAGTTTTCGCGCACTATCAGCCTCTACTGAGCCCTTTAACAAAGGCTTTAGTGGCGCAAGATCCTCATTCGTGATACCACATATGGTTCGTACCCACTGGATATCACCCATTAGCTTTTGAACATCTGTTAAGTTAGCAATATCTGTTTTAATTGCCACCTTCTGAGGATAAATGCGCGCATCGCTGATAATATTACCTAAATATTTCCAAGAGGCGTGCATTTGTATCTTCTCTGGCGCGATCACCAACCCAGAGATGCTTAACTGCCGGTTCACTTCTTGTAGAATGCGATGCTGGTCCAGGTCTTTTCCTGCAATCAAGATATCATCCATATAATGGTAAAATAAGACACGAGGGTATTTTTTGCGCAGAGGTGCCAGCGCCCAGTCAACATAAGTTTGACAAATAGTTGGCGAGTTCTTCATTCCCTGAGGTAAAACAGTCCATTGATATTGTTTTGCTGGCTCTTGTTTGTTAATCGATGGTACTGTAAAAGCAAATTTCTCACTGTCATCCTCATGTAGGGGAATTGTGAAAAAACAGTCCTTTAGGTCAATCACAGGGGCCACTCTTTTGGAAGCATTGCAGGAGAGGGTAATCCTGGCCGTAAAGCACCCATGTCCGGCATCACTGCATTAACAGCTCTTAGATCATGTAACAGCCTCCACTTCCCTGATTTTTTAGGGATAGTAAAAATTGGTGTATTCCATGGACTGGTGGATGGCTTAATATGACCTTTCTCTAATTGTTCATTTACTAATTCATGAATGTGGGCGAGCTTTTCTTTGCTTAGTGGCCATTGATCAATCCAAACTGGTTTATCTGCGAGCCAGGTTAACTTCAGGATTGGTCGCCCATCAATGGCCGCCATTAAAAATTTTCATTTGACAAACAAAAGCCCATTTGGCTTAAGGCGTCTCTACCTAAAAGCCAAACTGAAGTATTCATTCCATAGGGTCTAATTTGCACACATCTATTCTCTTCGTCCTCTATGCATACCGAAATCAGGTCTGTGCTAATTTTTGTCATCTGTATTCCTCCTACTCCAACAACAGGGGTGTCTAAATTCTCTAAAGGCCAGCTTTTTGGCCAATAGGATAATGGAACAATGCTCCCATATCCAGTAATGTGTTGTACCCAACCATGTGTTCACCATTTGGATATTGGAATACAACCATCTGAGTGGGCTTTCCCTGTGAAAGTGGCATTGCCAGTCCAAAACCACCATCCCGACGCTTACGACTTCTTGCAAAAGGAACTTTATCTCTGAAAGGAACTAATTGAGCTATTTTAGTTCCTTTAGGTATATGAACTGGTGGCTGCCAAACTTGAACCATTAAACCATAGCCAAGGGGTCCGTTAGCGTTAGATGAGATAACTGTTACCTCCATGTTGTGGATGGTTACATCTACTGCTGTTTCCACATCCACTCCTGCGCTTCCTGCAGTGGCTGATCTGAGGCCATCCAGGCAGCTGTTGGTGTTGAAGAGCGTTTTTGTGTCATCGTGCTCACCCTTTTTGCGCTCGTTAACCCGTTTCCCTTAGGCATTGTATGTCTGGCCACTCGAGAGTGGCACTCAGTGGCTCTATGGCCAAACTTGCCACATCTGTAACAATTGCCATGAAATCTGCCGTTGGACCCAGATGATCTGGTGGAGCTGTTTGTCCATATCAATGGTCTGCACCGACATTGATTTTTCACATGTCCTATTTTTCCACAGTTAAAGCATTTTGGCCTCCGATTTCCTTTGTGAGGTTGAACTAAAGGTTTCAATGTTGTTGCCATAGCTTCAGCTAGATGGGCTGACGATCCTACCCTAGAGCAGGCTTCTATCATGTCTACCAAAGTTGCTGTCCGTGGGAGAGCCTGCAGGATCTTTTTGCAGTCATGGTTAGCGTTAGTAACTGCTAAGTGTAACCCTATTTCCGCCTTTACTTCAGTTGACGTGTTTGGTATACGATCCAGAGCTGCTCTTAGACGGTCTAAAAAGGTCATAAAAGGCTCATTAGGTTTCTGTATAATAGTTGTATATGAGGGAACTGGCACCCCCATGTCAGGAACAATCTTAAATGCTTGACGAGCCAGTGTCTGTGTTTGCTGCAAAATAGCTTCATGCAGTCGGGCTTGTACCTGATGGTCAGCAAACGGTCCTTTACCCAATATCATATCTGCTGTGACGACTCGCCGCGGATCTCCTTGTTGTAAGTCCGTATTTTCTACTACTGCCAGATCAACTCTTTTTTCCCATTCAGACTCCCATAGTAATACCTGAGTGGGCTTCAGGAAAGTTTCTGCTAGCTTCTGGCAGTCAAATGGAGTCATTAATCCACTGGCGAAAATATGATCCAATAACATTTGAATGTATGGGTTGGACAAGCCATATTGCATTACAGCTTTCTGGCCTTCCCTTACCAACTTCCAATCCAAAGGTGCCCATTGTCGTTTTCTTTGTGCTACTATTACTGGAAAGGCTTGTGGAATAAATTCTCCTTCGATTACCGCATCATGTATGAGGCCTCTCCATTTCTTAGCCGGATCATAGTCATCTGGCTGGGGGTCTCTGAGCACCTGTGGGGATGAAACTTTAATCTCTGGGTTGGTTAATTCATTAATTCGTTCCAACAGTTGATTAGCTGTTGCTTTTGGTTTTTCCATCAGTTCCTCCAAATGGGCCAAAGTCTGTTTCATATCTTCTCCGTGTCGTATTAATTCTTCCTTTAATAATTGTCTTTTTTGATCTTCAACTTCACTAGATGTTGGGGGTGATGATAGAAGAGGAATACACTCAGGGATTGATGAGCTCAGGGGCAATGGCATATCCACAGTGTCATTTGTAAAACGTACCTTTTGTTCTTTGCCAGGTACTCCTTCAGGCATAGCAGAAGGATGGGATGGGGCAGGATGATGAAGGGTGGGTAGGAGGGGAGGAGAAGCAATGCGCGTATTCGGCAACAAGGACAAGTGCAGACAAGTGTGGACAAGTGGCCATCCTACTATCCTTGCTGGACTGGGCTTCCCGAGGGCCGTCCTTGGCCGTCAAGACTGAAGCAAAGAAAGTATCCAGTAATTTGACCTTCTCTGCATCCTCAGTCACCAGGGCACCCTCTGTGTGTAGCAGCGGGCCCACAGTCCCCCTATGTCCTGGTTTGAGCCAGGATAGAGTTAATTCCCGTGAGGTACCAGGAAAGGGCACAGCCTGAACAGCTGACCCAGGCTGGCCAGCATGTATTCGATACCATCCTAATCGTCATGCCCAGGGTATAGGTGGGGGCTGGCCAGAAGAAGCTCTTCTGGGGGGCGCGGACTCTCGGTCGCGGGTCTGGAGCGGTCGCTCACGTCAGGTCCCAGGTGGTGAGCAACTGTATCACTCACCGGTTTTCTTTATAATATCCCCTTGTCTTTGTTATAGTTGTTACTCTTCAATTTTCCCCAGTAAACTGTTCTTATTTCAACTTATGCGGGCTCTTTTACTTTTTTTTTCTCCCTCACCGATCCCCTCTGCATTCCGTTGAGAGGGAGAGGGGGAGGAGTCGTGGTTTTCTTCCCCTTTGCTCGGGCTGGGCAAAACCATGACACCCTAATCTTTCTTTTGCAGCCGATGTACCTGAAAAAACCCTTCTTATTTTCCTTAACTTTCCTGGCTAGGTTTAATTCTAGAAGGGCTCTAGCCTTCCTGCTTGCACCCCTGCATGCTCTGGCAAAGTTCCTATACTCTTGTCAAGAAATCAGGCCCTGTTTCTACCTCTCATAGATGGCTGCTTTCTCCCTGAGTTGTCCCAGCAGATCCTTGCTCATTTATGGAGGTCTCCTGCTCTGAAAAGCTCTTCCCCCTCTGAAAGTATTGATAATCATTTCTCAATACTTTCATTTATTTATAATGGAACATCATTATACACGGAATCGTCATATGATGGTGGATCCTTTGTTGGTTTATTCTCTTCTCTTGATAAGGGTATATTAGGGGGAAGCTTTGGCAATAAAGGATTTGCAGCACCATGAACTGAACCCATCTCTATGAGTGATTCTTGGCCGCTATATGACATCTGGTGCCCCCGATGTGATCTCGGCAAGCCAGAACTTTTCCCCCCAGGACCGCAGTAAGCAAGCAGTGATAATGGAGCCCAGCTGAACAATTTGGATTGGAAGGGAGAGCTGACGAGCCCTGGCCAGGCAGAAATTGAAGGCACCTAAGGAGAAAGTGAGCAGCTGGGAACAAAATGGATGTGCAGATTTCATAGCAAGAACAATCTATCATAAATATAATAATGTGTAGTTTAGGAAAAAAAGAGGTTCAGTATGATGATAAAGCCATAAGAGCTTTATTAATTTGGGCACGAAAACAGAGGGTTCCTTCTGAAGCTATGACAGCATTTCAGTTTAATACCTGGGAGGATTTGGACAAATTGCTTTTTGAACATGCCTCAAGGGGAGATAAAATTGCTACAGAATCATTAACCACTTGGTGACTTTTAAAGGAATCATACTGCAGATTAAAAGTGAAGACTCTGCAGCACCTGCCCTCTTCGCACTCACCTCCCTCTATTCCCAGGGCAAAAGACTCACCTGATAAAAGTGTAACACCTTTTAACTGTCTTTTGCCAGATGATACCATCAAGGACAATGTTAAAAACAAACCAGATGTGCATTCCAAACAGTCTTTGGCTCAGCCATTATTAATAGACTTTTTGGAGGACTCCATCCCTCCTGTTTCAGAGCAAGTTCTTGCATTTCAACTGGCTACTGAAAATTTTGGAAAAGATTGCGTGAACAAGCTCTTAACAAAGGAGAATTAGATTTAACTGATGCAATTGGGCCAGGGGGAGCTTGAGCTTATCCAGTAATAACTAATCTGGATGGATCACAAGAGTGGGAGCTGTTTCACTGGGGTCTCTTAAAAGATCTGTGATCCACTTGCATGCAGCATGGCCTTTTTAAGGAACAGAAGTTGCATATGCAAGCTTTAAAGCAGATACTGCAAGCTGTTTGCTCTTCGGTAACAGATGATTGATTGCGTGAGTTGTTACGCTGTATTCAGAGATATTGTACATGGTTCCCGGCAGAAGAGAGCATAGATTTAGCATTATGGTACAAGGTGGGGCAAGAGTTTGAAACTAAAAAGGAGCTGGGGCTTGCAGCTTCTACCTCTGTTGTGCTTACATGGTGATTGATTTATATTGCTTTACAGCCTTTGTTAGAGGAGAGGTAACAGAACCTTTTGAGATAAGAAAAAAGTAATACCCAGTGCCCCTCCCCCCCCCCCCCCCCCCCCCCGTGAGAAACAAGAAGGAGCTCAAAGGGTAAAAATAATGACTTCGAATTCGAGCCCCCCTCCTCATGCACATGCAGTGAAGCTGAGCAACTGCAGCTTGACTCGCCTAGCTCACCACCACCATCCCCCCTGCCCCCAACCCTGAAACCCCCCGTCCTGACGCATCCCTGGTAGAAGTCCAGGGGAAAGTGTCTGTTTTAGAGACATATTTTAGAGAAGCATTAAATAATGGAGACCCTGTGGCATTTCCAGTGATTTTAAGATCCCACCAACAGCGGCAACATGATTCCCCGCTGTGTGCTTTTTTTAAAGAGTTGCGGAAAAGCACCAATGAGAAGGGACTTCACAGCCCATTTACATCAGGTATATTGGAGGGGCTAGCTTGCCTTAACAATAGGAAATGCTATGCCATTTGCTGCTATGGTGTTAATTGCTCCAATTAGGGAGTGTGTTTGGAGTACTGCTGTGTTGGCAAGGACACATGGTTGAAACTTTAAATGGTCACTTTTTTTTTCTTTGGGACTTCCCAAGCAGCAGTTGCCATTTGATCTATAACTGTCCTGCATGGATTCTCAGAGTGGGATCCGGTTGTGCTGCCCGTGCCTACCAAGGTGGTAACTGTAAAGCAATATTGTATTCCAGGGGCAGAGGAGGAAATTTCCCAAACCCGTGAGGTACCTCAAGAATCAGGACTTGTTAGGGAAACTGTGACTGCTTTTAACCACTCCATTTGACCTGTCCAAAAACCAGATGACACTTGGAGAATGACTGTAGGTTATACAAAATTGAATAAAGTTACTTCCCCCTCCCCCTTGCAGTTATGGAACTGAACACAATAACTCTTAGAGAAAAAAATCAGCAAAAATTTACAGCCCTGGAACATGGTGATAGATCTTGCTAATCCTATATTTTCTATAATTGCTTCAGAAAAGTCAAGACCAGTTTGCCTTTACCTGACAGCAAAAGCAATATATGTTTCCGGTATTACCTAAGGGATACAAACACAGTTCCTCCTTTTGCCACCAAATGAAAGCAGTTGATGTAGCACTATGGCCTGGTACTGTCACTGTTTACCATTATATTGATGATCTATTGATTATGTTAGATTCAATATCAAAAATTGAAACGGCTGCTGAATCAGCGACAGCCCATTTACAAGATCAAGGCTGGACAATTAATCCAAAGAAAATACAGAGAACTAATACTGCTGTACAATATTGGGGTTTATTTTGGCATGGACAAATTAGAGAAATAGCAAATAAGGTACAGCAAACAGTCCAGAGATTTCCTGTACAAACTGCAGTGAAACAGTTATAGATCTTTTGGGGGATGTTTAGGGTATTGTAAAACTTTTATGCCTATACTAAGGGAATGTAGTGGGTCTGGGGTGGTGGTGATTTTCCACAACAGCTCTTGTAGTGCTGTGCCTTCTATTGGTATTGATAACACATCAGTGTTGTGGCTCATACAGCATCAAGACTGTCCTTCCAGCATTCCTTCCCCCACCTTCACCAATAGCTGAGGGTGGGTGCGATCTTGGGAGGGGCCATGGCCAGGACAGCTGACCCAGGCTGACCAAGGTATTCCTTTATGACAAGTTAACAAAAGAGCACAAGGAAGATGCCTGGTTTACTGATGAAAGTACAGCATACACAGAATGTATAGGGGAAATGGAAGCATTTACACCTACAGATTGCACGGTGGGACTGAGACTTATTAGTCTGTATGTGAAGATTCATATAATAAACCCTGAGAATGCCATATGGTTCTGTACCTCAACTTCTCCTATTTTACATCCTTTACTGATATCAGATTCTTGAGTTCTTGTATTTAGATATCTTTGACAAACAACTGTATCTGATCTAGAAGAGACAGTATTTGAACAGTATTGCTGATATCGTGAACCCAACATTGAACTGAAGTCCAATCTGATAAAGTGAAGCCACAGCTCTCCAGTGTGTGGACAATTACTCCACATCAGGTTACTAAGCCAAAACTAATATTAGGTGAAGTAGCTGGAGCAACAGTGTATGTATTACTGAAAGATGACACTCTTGTTTTCCTCTTTTATCACAGATTGACTTGTTGTGCCTTGTAGTCTGTGCTACAAACACGTACACTGCACATATTTCTGCAAGATCAACATGACAATATTTAACTCAGTCTCCACTGTAACTAATTTATCTGCCATTTACGTTGATTCATTTTCTGGAATGATACATGCCACTGCAGGCTCTGGGGAAAAGACTGTGTGTATACCAAGTCACTGGTTGACCTGTTTTATGAACATGGGGGTGCCGAAAGAAATTAAAACTGATAATGGCCCTGGTTACACAGCTTAAAATATACAACTGTTTTTACAGCAGTGGAGGATTTGACATAAGATGGATATTCCATATAACCCCACAGGAAAGGCAATAGTTGAATTTGCACACGCTACATTGAAAGCCCTGATTTTAAAACAAAGAAGGAGGGATTCTCCGAACATAACACGTAATCAGCTAGCAATGGCTTTATATACTCTTAATTTTTTAAACAGAAATCGTTTTGCCCTGACAACTGTGGAGCACCATTTCAGCAATACAATGGACTGTATAGCTAAACCGTGGGTTCTGTACAACGATCCTGAAGGAGATTCAGCCTGGAAAGGGCCAGTAGATCTGTTGGTGTGGGGGAAGAATATGCTTGTGTTTTATCACCCACAGGTCCTCACTGGATACCAGCAAGAAAAGTTAAGCCATATCATGAGCTGGAAGAAACAACCTTTCAACCCAATAACCCAGACCTCCCTGCTGACGATGTGGGAACTGACATGCAGGCAACAGATTCCTAGTAACTCGGCGACTGCAGCGGTCACTTTGGGAAGTCTGAAACAACTATAACAGAAAGCAGAGAATATGATGGCATGGGTAGGAGCAATGCCAACACCAGAAAATACTTTTTTTTTTTAACTTATCTGGCCCTTATTACAATCAACTTGTCAGTAAGTATAAGTTTGCTATTTTTATTTTTACCGGAAGCAACTGGTCATGTATACTGAGCACACGTCAACGATCCACCATTTTTTCCTTGGTAAGTTGGTGGGATCCTAATATACCAGTAGCCTGAACACAGTAGACTGAACCTCCCAATCAAATGTTATATGAGTAGCTCATCATTAGTGAAATATGAATTATTGATGAGGATAAAGTTTCCAATTATTAGTGAAGGATGTAGCTAAAATGTTTATAAAAATGTATTATTTGATGTGTCTATTTCTGTATGTACAGGGATTGGCGTTTGAGACAGAGAAATCAGATCATAGAATCATAGAATGGTAGAGATCATCTAGTTCAACCCCCCTGCAGAAGCAGGTCAACCTATATCAGGTTGCACAGGAACATGTCCAGGCGGGTCTGGAAGACCTCCAAGGAAGGAGACTCCACAACCTCTCTGGGCAGCCTGTTCCACTGCTCCGTCATCCTCACAGTAGAATAGTTTTTTCTTATATTTAAGTGGAACTTTTTGTGGTCCAGCTTGTCCTGTTGCTAGCTACAACAGAAAAAAGAGATGTCCCAACCTCCTGACACCCACCATTTATATGTTTAGACTTGGTTGGTAGTACATGGAAAAGAACCAAATAGATAAGGATACTACCTTAGTTCCTCCTGGGGCCCTGGCCAAGCTTTAGGTGGCATCTCAACAGAGAATAAAACCAGTTGTTCCGCCAGGAAAGTTAGGTGGGATTATTCAACAGTATAAAAGACTGGACATGCTTACAGTGACTTTGGAGACCTCACCTACAAGTGGACGCACTTTGTAGGGGCTCACAATTTCCAGGACAGATTCCACGAATCCTTGCTGTAACAGGGGCTCCCCAGTGACTGCATATGTGTATGTTGGTAAAGTATTAAGGCAATGGGTTATGTGTCTTTCTTAATCACTATCGCTACTCTCATGTAGTAATGATTAGGTGCATTGCTTTCCTTATGCTTTTCGCTGCTTAGAAATAAGAGATCGTTTCAACTGAATACATTTTGTTTATTCATTTGTCGCTACATTGTGAAAGGGAACACAAGGATATATATGGGAAAGCAATACTTTAAAAGCCCAAGACGTTTGCTTACACACTGAATAGAGTATTTGTCATTTTGAAATCTGTTCTACTAATGATCCAGAGTCTGTCCTAGAGTGTGTTGAAGAAGATTGTGCATGTCTGAGAACCCTTTGTGATAATTTGTTAATAGACTACCTTGAAGCATCACTTAACAATCACTCAAATCTCGGCATTTGCAATTTTACTTGCATTTCAGGGTGTGACTTTAACTACTCAATACTTAGGACTGTGTCCCATAATATACAGTGACAATGCCTTGTCACCAACACTTATAAGAATGAACATCACATTGGTCAAGAAGCTACTAAAGCACCCTGGTATACACAACTTAATAGAAAGACAGAAGGAGAGAACACATAGACTCCTAATTACAGTTCACCATGACACACAGGGCATATACATCATATGTTGAAACGAGTGAAAAGGATGGATAATATTGCTGGTGGGATGTTTTGTTTGGATGAACTCTGACTGCTACTGAAACCTTTAACAGAATGCTTAGTAATCTTAACAGAATACTTAACAGAATACTGAGTAATACTTGAGTAAGCCCCTGCGCTGCCTCTACACCAATGCACGCAGCCTGGGGAATAAGCAGGAGGAACTGGAGATGTGGGTGTGAATGCGGGGCTACAACCTCATTGTGGTCACAGAGATGTGATGGGACAGCTGCCATGACTGGAGCACAGCCATGGAGGGTTATGTATTGTTCAGGAAAGACAGACTGAGAAGGTGTGGAGGTGGAGTTGCTCTCTATGTGAGGGAGCAATTAAAGTGTACCAAACAGTGCCTGAGTGGGGATGAGGAGTGGGTAGAATGCTTATGGGTAAAAATTAATAGGCAAGACAAGACAGGTGATATTGTTGTAGGGATTTGCTACAGGCCACCTGATCAGGAGGAGGATGTGGATGAAGCCTTCTATGAACAGCTGAGAGCTGCCTCACGATCACAGTCCCAGGTCTTCATGGGGGACTTCAACCACCCTGATATTTGCTAGCAAAGCCACACAGTCAAACACACACAGTCCAGGAGGTTCCTACAGATTGTTGATGAAAACTTCCTGTTACAGGTGATTCAGGAACCAACGAGGAGGGGTGTGCTGCTGGACCTAGTACTGACGAATAGAGAGGGCCTGGTTAGGGATGTGAAGGTTGGAGGCAACCTCGGCTGCAGTGACCATGAGATGGTAGAGTTCAAGATCCTGTGTGGAAGAGGCAGGACACAAAGCAGGACCGTGACCCTGGATTTCAGGTGAGTGGAGTTTGGCCTCTTCAAAGATCTACTTGGAAGGATCTCATAGGATATGATTCTAGATGGAAGAAATGCCCAGGAGCGCTGATCAATCTTCAAGCACCACTTCCTCCAAGCCCAGGATCAGTGTGTCCCAATGTGCAAGAAAGGAGAAAAAGGAGGTAGGAGGACTCCATTGATGAGCAAGGATCTCTTGGGACCACTCAGGCAGAAAGCAGCCATCTATGAGAGCTGGAAACAGGGACTAGCTTCTTGGGAAGAGTATATGAACATTGCCAGAGCATGCAGAGGTGCCACTAGGAAGACTAGAGCCCTTCTAGAATTAAATTTAGCCAGGGATGTTAAGGACAGTAAAAAGGCATTTTTCAAGTACATCAGCAGCAGAAGGATGGCGAGGGAGAATATGGGCCCCTCTGCTAAATGCTGAGGGTCCCCTGGTGTCTGAGGATGCAGAGAAGGCCGAAGTACTGAATGCCTTCTTTGCTTCAGTCTTTACGGCCAAGGCCAACACACGGGAAGCCGAGTCCGGCAAGGATAACAGGATGGCCAGGACAGCAGAGGACTTGGCCTGGGTGGAAGAGGAAGAGGTTAAAGACTTGATGGCCAAGCTTAAGGCTCATAAGTCAATGGGTCCTGATGGGATGCATCCTAGAGTGCTGAGGGAACTGGCTGATGTGATTACTAAGCCTCTCTCTATCATTTTTGAACAATCATGGAGGACAGACGAAGTGCCTGAGGACTGGAGGAAGGCCAATGTCATGCCAGTCTTCAAAAAGGGCAGGAAGGACGACCCAGGAAACTACAGGCCGGTCAGCCTCCCCTCCATCCCTGGAAAAGTGATGGAACAACTCATCCTGAATGTTATCACTGAACATATGAAGGATAAGACGGTTATCAGGGGGAGTCAACATGGCTTCACCAAGAGGAAATCGTGTTTGACCAACCTGATAGCGTTCTATGAGTGCATAACCGTCTGGCTAGATGAGGGGAGAACATTGGATGTCATCTACCTTGACTTCAGCAAGGCTTTTGACACTGTCTCCCATAACATCCTCATCAGAAACCTCAAGCAGTGTGGCTTGGATGAGTGGACAGTGAGGTGAATCGAGAGCTGGCTGAATGACAGACCCCAGAGGGTGGTGATCAATGGCACAGAGTCGAGTTGGAGGCCTGTGGCCAGTGGAGTTCCACAGGCATCGGTTCTGGGGCCAGTCTTGTTCAACATCTTCATCAACGACCTGGATGAGGGGACAGAGTGTACCCTCAGCAAGTTCACTGATGACACCAAACTGGAAGGACTGGCTGATTCCCCAGAAGGCTGTGCTGCCATTCAGCGGGATCTCGACTGGCTTGAGAGTTGGGCAGAGAGGAACCTCATGAGGTTCAACAAGGACAAGTGCAGAGTCCTGCATCTGCGAAGGAACAACCCCATGCACCAGTACAGGCTGGAGGTTGAACTGCTGAAGAGCAGCTCTGCAGAGAGAGACCTGGGAGTCCTGATTGATAATAAACTAAATATGAGCCAGCAATGTGCCTTCGTGGCCAAGAAGGCCAATGGCATCCTGGGATGCATCAAGAGAAGTGTGGCCAGCAGGTCAAGAGAGGTTCTTCCCCCTCTCTACTCTGCCCTGGTGAGGTCTCATCTGGAGTACTATGTCCAGTTCTGAACTCCTCAGCTCAAGAGGGACAGGGAAGTGCTGGAGAGAGTCCAGTGCAGGGCCACCAAGATGATCGGGGGAATGGAACATGTTTCATATGTGGAAAGGCTGCAGGAACTGGGGCTGTTTAGTCTGGAGAAGAGAGGATTGAGGGGAGATCTTATTAACATTTATAAATATCTAAATGGTGGGTGTCAGGAGGTTGGGACATTCCTTTTTTCTATAGTAGCTAGCAACAAGACAAGGGGTAATGGAATGAAGCTAGAACACAAAAACTTCTACTTAAATATAAGAAATTATATATAATATTATAATATATATTATATATAATATTATATTATATTATATTATAATATATAATTATAATTATATAATATATATATAATATATTTCACTGTGAGGGTGATGGAGCAGTGGATCAGGCTGCCCAGAGGGATTGTGGAGTCTCCTTCCTTGGAAGTCTTCAAGACCCACCTGGACATGTTCCTATGCGACCTGATCTAGGTGAACCTGCCTCTGCAGGGGAGTTGGACTAGATGATCTCTGGAGGTCCCTTCCAACCCCTAACATTCTATGATTCTATGAATACTATATCCTGAAATAGTGTTTTTCGTACTAAACAAGTTATGCCTAGTCCTAATATTAATCATATATCTGGGGCACTTTTATAGCATGAAGGAAAGAGCTACCTGCATTACCACTTCATGAGGTAAAGTGGAGTGTAGCAGGACACTCCTCCTGGTGAAAAGATACAAGCCAAAGTTTATATTGTTTTCTAGTGGCAAAGGCTGTTACAGATCAGTCCTTACTTAACCATCTCCAAGGATAACTTGAGAGGATGAGAAGATTCTTGATCCAATTAGCAGTGAAACAGACATCTGTGATAACATCGTTGCAGGAAACTAGATGTTCCTGCTACCCCTACAGAGATGTAAGTCCAATGACAAGATGACTGACAGTCAGTCCGTTTATTCTATAAAAGCCTAGTCTCAGTTCTGTGGGGTGAAAGAATTTCTGCATAATCTCTTTTGGAGTATATCTGAAAATTTTCCCCCTTTTTAGCAGGGATACCCCTTAAGGGTGCCCTCTGGAGCCGAGAGATTCTCTCACTCTCTATGACATAGTTGAATAACAGCATTCTCTATGAAATAAAGGCCGAATCATGGTTGATTGTGATAATCTCCATGAAAATGAAGCTATAAAACAAAAAAAAAAAAGGAAATTGTGGGAGAGGATTGGACTGCAGGCAGCTTTAACCTCAAGACAAAGCTCTTCCCTTGAAGCACACAGATAAACAGTTCTGAGAAAGAAGTGATAAGACAGAAGAGCTGAAGCATAAAAACAGGATACCAAAGCATACCAAAGAAGCAGCAAGAGTGACCAATCATTATGTTAGGATAAGAGCATGCTTTGAGACTGTTACCCAATTAACATAGAACAAGCTGTGGGTGATCAGGGGATAAGTGTATATTAGGGGGTATTGTAGGCGTCCAGAAGATTTGGGGTTGTAACGTGAGAGGTGGAGGATACAGAAGAGGCGGGCATGGGCTGGAGTGAAAGGAGGTGCTTATGTTAGCAGATAAAAGCACATGGTGTAAACAATTAGTGGGAATAAAGCATCATCTATACTGAGTATGTAGTGATCTTGTCCCCTCAGCGGGATTGGGCTGAGTGATCCGTGCAGGAGGTCTGGTGATGTTGCCAGTAGTGGCAACATATGGTGACCCTGACATGATCGGTGGAACACAGGATGTCCACGGCCATGGCACAGTTGGAACAGGTGATTAAGGTACTCAAGGCAGTGGTGCTTGAGGTGGGCGAGCAGATTAATCATGCGCCCACAGCCACATGCATCCTATGGATGCAGAGGCGGGGTGTGGTATAGGCACCCACAGAGTTATTAAGTGTACAGATATGGACGAGGGTAGAGGAAGAGATGTTACAGACTGCCTTAACGGGGACCAAGGGGATGGATCAGCATCTTAAAGCGTTGGAGGAGATTAAGAGAACTCTGTTTAAGGCAGCAGAGGAGAAACAGTTCTGATTGTCGGCACAGGAAGCTATCCGGGGGAGAGGCGGAAAGCGCAGACAGAGGAGAGAGTTTGTAGCAATCAGGAGGCTCAAACGAGCATGGAAGTGGAGAATCTGGGGGCGCAGACAGGTCCGTCGCTGTGTGGGGACGCGGAATGTGATAAACTTGACAGCGAAGAGAAGAGTGAGGGGTGCGGCCCCGGAGCAGAGCCCCCGCGGGAGAGCTGCTTCCCAGTCGAGCCCCGCCCGCCGGGTTACCCCTGGGACGAGTTGCCGAGGATGCCGGCGGGGAATGCCGAGCGGACGGGTAATGCCGAGCGGGCGGAGTCGGGCGGGGGTACGGTGCAGGATGATCAGGGGAGAGTGGAGGGGCGCGATCTCGTGTTAGACTGGGCACCATCGGGCACGAGAGGGGAGACAAAAAAAAGAAAACGCAGGAGAGAGTAATACCGACTGCGCTGCCGGGGACGTCACGGAGTGAGCCAGACCCCCTCCCCGCCCCTTCCATCCGCAGCCGCCGCCGCGCAGCCGCTTCCCGCGCCCGGTCAGTGTCTCCGGAGTGCCCCCCTCCCCCACCCTCACCCCGCGCGCCGACACCACCGGCCCCAGACCTCATGGACCGCTGGGCTCACCCTTTCCATCCTCAATCCATTGCCTCAACGAGTGTAAAAACTGTTGGCCGTGATATCATGCATTTTGCTGTAAATGTGATGATGAATAGTGGTTTTCTTACAGTGGAAACTTTCTAAGGTGTCAGGAATGGAACTTGGAAAGAACAGAACATTTTGGCATGTGACACAAAAAAAAGGGTGAAGAAGGTCTGTGGGAAGTGGTTTGTGTTTTGGACTCATTGGTGAAGGATTCTTTTTGAATAGGAGTAAAAAATGAATTTTGTCATACTATTGATGCTTCAAATGATTGTGGTAAATGGTTTTAGGCAGTTTCAACAACCCAGGCAAAACATGTGGGTTACACTGGCCAAAGCAATCAATCAGTCTACAATATGTTTATCAATGGCCACTCCAGATAATCCTTTTTCTACCTGTTTGGTGGGAGTTCCATTAGATGTGGCACAATGGCCTGTACCAAATGCATTAAAAACAAATCCCTTACTTAAGTGTAATGGCAAAGTTGACAACTGGGATTCGATCATTTCATGGTTGCCAAGAAGGACAACAGAGCCACAGGAGTTAGAATTATTGGGATCTATAAAGATGGATTTTTGTGTTATGTTTAATTTTACTGGCACTACCAAAAAATTTTTAGACAGATTCCATCCTGGGCATGTATGAGAACATGACATCTTGGTGCAATTATACTTCACCAAAAAGATCCAGGTCTAGTCTTGTGCCTATACAGTTACCAAAGGGATTTTTTCTGATTTGTGGAGACCAGGCATGGCCTGGAATACCCTTGAGATTACAAGGGGGACCATGCAGTTTGGGATGACTGACGATCTTGATGCCTAATCACACAATGATTTGGAAGCATCATCGTCCAAAACGATTTGTGCGTGTATTTACTAGTGAATGTGATGACCATGTTACCCTTTGGTCTCCCTCAGCAATAATAGCAATTAGCATATTTGCTCCAGGTGTAGGAGTATCTGCTTTATTAACTCAGCTACACAAATTAGGATGCTGGCTTAGCAAACAAACTAATCAAACCTCAATAACAGTAGAAGGCTTGATTAGTGATGTAAGTTGTATTGGACATGCAACCTTGCAAAATAGAGCTGCTATAGATTTTTACTTTTAGCACAAGTGTAATAATTTTGTTTGTCAGCTGTGCTTTTTTTTTTTCAGTGTATAAAAAGAAACTTACCAGGCATGAGTTGCTCAAAAAGAAAAAGGGGGAATGGTGGAGGAATTTCTGTGTGAAAGAGGCCACGGCCTGGTAACAGTGAACAACCCATGCTTTGAGAACTAATGTGCGGATTGTCCTTGAGCAGCTCTCGACTGTGGGAAAAGAAGAAGAAAGAATGTCTACATGATAACAAGCTCAAGCAAGGAGGAGGCTGAAGCAGTATGTGAAACCACAAGGCTTATCGCAGAAAGCGCAGCTGGCTTTTAGAGAAAGGACCAATTAGAAGTAGTATAAACATACTAGCTTTGCTGCTAATTATAAAAGTTTGATGCTTGTTAGTAAAATTTGAGTTATGACTTAAAAAAAAAAAAACAACAAAAAAACCCCAAACCGAACTGTTTTACTGTGAGGGTGATGGATCAGTGGAGTAGGCTGCCCAGGGGAATGTTGTGGAGCCTGCTCCCTTGGAGGTCTTCAGGACCCACCTTGACATATTCCTATGTGACCTGGTCTGGGTGAACATGATTCTGGGGGGAGGGGGGTTGGACTGGGTGATCTCTGGGGATCCCTTCCAACCCCTAACATTCTAATATTCTATGATTCTATGATTCAAAGATTCAGTGACCAATGGGAGCAGATATGAATGGGCTCCCCTAGAAACAAAGGTTGTGAAGGAGCTGCATGGGACTGTAAAGACACACGTTTTACAGATGCCTCATCAAAGACCAACACAGCAGCAGTGGTGTGGAAACAGGGAGACAGATGAGAGAAAATCTTGCATACTGATGCCACAAAATCGATGCACTATCTAGAGGCCAAAGCTATCACCCATGTCCTGGAGGAATGGTAATCAACGCCGCTCAATATCGTCACCAACTTGAGATTCATCGCTGAACTAGTTCGACAATGTGCACAAGCCATTTGTGCCTCCACCAGTATAGCAGACCTCATATTGAATACCTTATAAACTCATACTGCCCCCTGCTCTATTGTACGCATCAACAGTCACACCAATATTCCAGGGGCTTTCACCGAAGGTAACCAAAAGGCAGATGAAGCAGCGACACATGTATGGCCTATCTCAGCTCAAGAGGATTTCCCAGTGGCCAGACAGCTACATGCCTTTTTGCATTGTGGAACGCGAGCTCTACATCATCAGACCAAGATCCCTCTCCAAGTGGCAAAGCAGATAGTTGCTGCTTGCCCTCAATGTGCTTTGGCGCTACCATGGGAAGCCGGAGTTAATCCCCGAGGGTTGCTCCCGAATCAGATCTGGCAAACGGATGTCACAATTTATGAGCCCTTTCACCCCAACCATCACCTCCATGTCACCATTGACACCTGCAGTGGTTACATACTAGCTATCCCCATGTGCCGAGCCACAGTGTGCCAGGTGATCAGGCACTGGCTACAATGTATAGCTGTCCTAGGATGTCCTGAACAAATCAAAACTGACAATGGGCCTTGTTACACCTCCCATGTGACACGAGAATTCTGTCGAACCTGGCAGATTAAATTGGTGCACGGTATCCCTCACAATAGCCAGGGACAGGCGATCATTGAATGCACTCACGCTACTCTAAAAGTACAGCTCAACCGTCTTAGGGAGGGGGAGAGCATGGGACATAGAATTACACCTGATAGGCAACACGATATTTTAATGCGCTGTCTGTACGTCCTTAACCACTTTGTTCAAGGGTCAGGACCCATACCGTCGCAAGCACACTATAGGGAGCAAGAACTGGTAGCAGTAGATAAATTACCAGCCGTCAAATTGCAGCAAATTGACACTGAGGAGTGGGAGTCAGGGTGGAAGCTTAGATGCCTGGGCCGAGGGTATGCTTGTGTAGAAAAGGAGGGAATCCAGCAGTGGGTCCCGGCAAAACGAATACAACCAGAGATATGAGTCTAATGGTCTACTGAGTCTCTTTTGCAGGTTGACATGTTCTTCGGAGTGCTCACCGTGACGCAGATCCAGTTGGGGTCACTCAAATATTGGCGAGATTGGGCAGTGAAGTTGAACACGACCAGCACCTATTTATAACTTCCCACAATTGACTCAGCTAGCACGTGTGCTGGACAGACACGTTATGTATCAGCCTGTGCCACAGGATGCTGGAGTCATCGAGCTTAGGAAGGGCTTAGAGATGTTGTAGGCTTCCGGAAGATCTCAAGTTGTAACGTGAGAGGTAGAGGGTACAGAAGAGGTGGGCACAGGGTAGAGTGAAAGGAGATGCTTGTGTTAGCAGATAAAAGCACATGGGAATAAAGCATCATCCATACTGAGTATGCAGTGATCTTGTCCCCTCAGAGGGGATGGGCTGAGTAATCCATGTGGTCGACCCGGTGATGTTGCCGGTAGTGGCAACAGGGGGATGTTTTGACAATAAAGGCTCTGCAGCACCATGAACTGAACCAGTCTCTATGAGTGATTCTTGGCTGCTACTACACTGATGTTCTTCCGTGGCCTAGTTTTTGAGTATGTGGGCATCTACATGTTGCACTTTCACAATCAGTTTCTCCAGCCGAGCAGCGATTTCCTGCCACGCTGGGGCAGCCCAGATGGCTTTGCCTGTCTGTTTCCATTGTTATAGCCAGCCCCACAAAGTGTTTGCCACCATCCACGCGTCAGTGTAGAGGTAGATCCAATTGGATGACTCTGCAAACTGGCTCCTCTCCTGTAGCTTCTGAAATTTTGCATAGGGGACCCATACAGCGGTTCCTTATATCCTGAGGGTGATCTCACATGGGATTGAATAGCCTGGCCACGTCCCTTGGAGGCAGCTGGAGAGAGTTAACCCTATCCTGGCCAAACCCAAGACACATGTCAAACCGGACTGAGCATTGGGCTGCCGGTGGTGAGCAGTTACACTGGGCATTGCTCATTTTTCTTTGTCCTTTGCCTACTCTTTGTGGTGTTCTATGAAATTGTCCTTATCTCAACCCACAAAGTTCTAGAACTCTATCTTGATTCTCCTCCCCATCCTGCTGAGTTGGGGAGGAGTGAGTAACTGGATGGTTTGGTTATTGTTCAGCTAGGGCTAAACCACCACAGTCTTTTTGGTGCCCAACCTGGGGCACGAAGGGTTGAGATAAGGACAGATCTGACAAAGAGTGTGTTGAGATTTGGTATACAGTTTTCTTATATTGACCATACAACTGTTGATGGATCTGAAATCACGAAAACCTTATCTACACAGGAATGCAGATAAGCCAGGCACTTCTTTATTATGCAGCGCTGGGAAAACATGGGTGATAGCTCCTCAATAGTGCTTTGTTGTTAGTTACCATTTTCAGGGTTTTTATACAGCTCAAACAAAAGAATCACATTTGCCAACAGAAGCATGCATAAAATATCCATCTATGAATTTAGCCCTTCACCTTGATTGGTTCCCAACAAACACAAAATTTCCAAAATCACAGTGATTGGTCAAAAAAAGATATCAGTCCCTTTGTTTTAGTAACAACTAAGGTAACAGTCAAAGTAACCTAACGAATACGTTTACCAGGGTCTCATAGTTAAGGTAACAGCTAAGGTAACCTAACAAATACATTTACCAGGGTGTCCTGGCTAAGGTAACAGGTCCCCATCAGGTGTGGTATGTAACTCTTGCACTTTGATCCTTATGTGATTCAAATGAATACTTACTTAATCAATAGGTGTTTGAGTTATTTGCAAGTGCTTAGCTAATTGATTGAACTATTACTAGGTGATGAACAAGTGCTTAACAAGTGCTTGACTACTTATTGTGATGATAAGTTGTTAACTAAAATAATTGTGTATCTGCAACACAACTAATCACAATGCTCACTCAGATGTTTACATGGTGGTTTTATGTGAACTCTTACCTTCTCTGTGTGTTCCCTGCAGTGCTGTTTATCACCTCAGGGAAAGTAATGAAGATCACAATTTTGCTATACTGGCTTCTTTCGACTTATGTTATGATTATATCATTGGTTATGGGGCTTAGCTGGTATTTGTATACAGTGTTGTGATCACTCCCATACCTGAGACTTTTCCTTTCAGAATTCATTAGTAATCTAATCCAACCTATGGAGAAGACAGGGAGGGATACTTTCTCCCATTCTTTTACTTCTTCTTTCTCCTTTTGTCTAAAACAATATTTGAGAAATTTGGGTATTCTTGGCACATTCCAGTTATCCTGCTTTTACTGTTATGTCTCCTGAATATGCTTCATATCTTGCTTAAGGTTGTAAAATTTGTTAAAAGTCTCACCCAAAGATCTGCCCCAAGGCTGCATATTAATGGGTGTAATGGCATGTGGGAGAATATGGGCAGGTATCTAGAGAACTTCTCACCTCCAATGGTCTGGAACTTCGCCCTGGAACAGCTACATAAACCTTACAGAGTGACAGAGTACTTGAAAAGAAAATGCTATGGCTATTCCAGAGAGGCACAACTGACTGCACTGTGCTGGGCCCTGGCTAGTATCTATCAAATGCTGCTCAACATTAGAAAGGTATCCAGTACCTGAGGGAACTGGCTGTACTAGAAGTCATTTATCATGATCCAGACAATGTGCAGCTATCCACTGACCCAGATGAGGTCCAGTGCACACCTCCCATGTGGCGGAAGTTCCTCTGGAGCGCACCACCATCGTATGCCAACTCGTTGGCTGTCATTTCATGGATAGAAGGTGAGGGGAAAACGGTGGATGAAGTGATCAGCCAACTCTGGCAATACGAAGGAAGCCTTTCTTCTTCTTTATGATCCTGTGTCTCTGCTGTGGAGAAGCTATTCCGTGAGTTCCAACAATTTAAGAAAGATATCTCCTGCTCTCCTCCCATACGGGCCCATGTCTCCGCTATTAGGAACAAGTGTTCTTCCAATCAAGAGAGGAGATACAGAGGGTACACCCACCGGGGAAACCTGTGGTTCTATCTATGCAGTAAGGGAGAGGACATGGAAGAGGTGGGATGGAAAACCTACCGTGGCCCTAGAGACAAGAGTCCGGGAACTAAAAGCAAAAACAAAAAGAGACTCCTCATGGAAAAATGCTGCCCCAGTTGACAGTGAGCAGCTCTCCAGACATCTGGTGCATAATCTTACTTCTGATCCTCTCAAAGGGACCTTTAGTTCCTTCCCACAGAAAGTATGTGATACATATAACAATCAATATTAGAGGGGCCCTGCCAGGGGGAGGACAGCAACAATAGGATCTACTGGTCTCTGTGGATCCGATGGCCTGGCACATCAGATCCACGAGAGTACAAGGCTCTTGTGGACACTGGAGCTCAATGCACTTTGTTCTCATCAGGTTATAGAGGAGATGAACAAATTTCTATTTCCGGAGAGACAGGAGGATGCCAACAGCTCACTGTGTTGGAAGCAGAAGTGAGTCTGACGGGAAATAGATGGCAAAAGCACCCCATTGTGATAGGCCCAGAAGCTCCATGCATCTTGGGAATAGATTACCTAAAGAGAGGGCATTTCGAGGACCCAAAAGGATATCAGTGGGCTTTTGGTGTGGCTGCCTTAGAGACAGAAAAACTGAATAGCTGTTCAGCCTGCCTGGCCTCTCAGAGGACCCTTCTTGCTGTGGGGCTGTTGAGAGTTGAAGATCAGCAAGTGCCAGTTGCAACCACAACAGTGCACTGGCGGCAATATCGGACTAACCATGAGTCTCTGATTCCAATCTACAAACTGATTCGGCAATTGGAGAGCCAAGGGGTGATCAGCAGGATGCGATCACCCTTTAACAGCCTCATATGGCCAGTACAAAAGTCTACTGGAGAGTGGAGACTGACAGTAGACTATCGTGGCCTGAATGAAGTCATGCCGCTGCTGAGGGCTGCTGTGCTGGACATACTGGAACTCCAATATGAACTGGAGTCCAAGGCAGTCAGACGGTATGCTACCATCGACATTTTTAACACATTCTTTTCAATTCCATTGGCAGCTGAGTGCAGGCCCCAGTTTGCCTTCACCTGGAAAGGCATTCAGTACACTTGGAATCAATTGCCCCAGGGGTGGCAGCACAGCCCACCATTTTCCATGGACTGATGCAGGCTACACTGGAAAAGGATAGGTGTTGCGCAGGAGCTTTCTGGAGTCAAAGACGTATCCTCATGGAGGTAGAGTCAGTGCTCGTTTATTAGTAATACACACTGATATTTATACATTACTACAGAATTCAGGTGATAGAAACATAACATTTATTGGTTACATCTGCAAAGCAATATGCTACTCCGCACAAGCTAATTGGTTAATTGTTAAAGCTCACACTCTTAGTTTAAGCAAAATCTCAGCACAGCTGTGGTTAAAAATATCCTGCTTTTACTTCTCAGATGCTCACTGTTTTCAGGTCGCCTCTTCCTGGCATGCGCCCAAGGTCAAGCTGACCTGGCTATCTGTGTGAAAGCTTGGATTGTGCAAACATGCTTCTAACAAAACTCCATATCCTGTATTGCAAAGAAACTTCTCTACAATTCCTCCTTTTTCTTTTTGCACAATCCATGCTTCATTGGTTATTCGCAAAATTAGTTTCTTTACACAAGAAAGCACACAGCTAAATACACATAACCCTACAATTATTAGGATCAATATAAGCAATCCAGTTTTCAACAAACTTCGTATCCATCCTTAAAGGCCTATCCAGGACATTAAACCATCTAGGCTGAAAAATCCCACATCTTGCTTGATATTAGAAGTATGATCCATAAGTTGCTGTATTTGTTTGTGAATTGCTTTTGAATGATCATTTAGATCCATACAACACATGTCCTCAAAGTCTTCACAACCATAACCATGAATCAAAAGCAAAAAATCTATATGTGGTAGTTTGAGCCTGGCTGGATGCCAGGTACCCACCACACCGCTTTATCCCCCACCTCCTCAGCAAGCCAGGGAAGGGGAGAAAATAAGATGGGAGTCTTGTGGGTTGAGATAAAAGCAGTTTAATAAATAAGCAGCAAAGCCGCGTGCGCGGGAAGCAAAGCAAAAGCAGATAAACTGTTACTCTCTACTTCCCATCAGCAGCGATGTCCGGCCACCTCCCGAGAAGTAGGGCTTCAGTACGCATAGCGGTTGCTTTGGGAAGGCCAGAAATGAATCTCGCCTCCCCTTCCTACTCCTCTCCCCCAGTTTATATTACTGAGCTGACGTCATATGGTATGGAATATCTCCTTGGTCAGCCTGGGTCAGCTGTCCTGGCCATAGTCCCTCCCAAGATCATGCCCACTCACAGCTATTGGTGAAGGTGGGGGAAGGAATGCTGGAGGGACAGCCCTGATGTTGTGCAAGCGGTAGTCATATTATTGATATCAACAGTAAGCACAGCACTGCAGGAGCTGCTGTGGAAAATCACTACCGTCCCAGACCCACTACACTATAGCAGCTCTATTTTGAAACATAGCGTGTCATGTATTAGCTAAATCTTCTGATAATTCTGACAAAATCTTACTAGTGCTATTAGCTTGTTTTACAGTCCAGCAGGATAGTTTTTCTAGATTTCAATCGGCTTTAGCTGCAGCAACACCTGGTGCAAAAATAGACAAAAATATGACTTCCCACCTATTCCACAATTCTACATCGTCATCACAACCAGGAGTAATTGTTTGTGCCAGATTTCTTTTCCATCGTGTGGGATGAGTGGCATTAGGATGATGATGGGGTAAGGCAAGACTCAGTTGCCCAATAATACATGGTCCTCTAACTGGGTGTGAGGGAATCCCAGCCCATGCTTGATTGCCACATATTAAAAAATACCCTGGGGGAAGTTGTCTAGGAAAATTTGTACCTGGGGCAGGATCAAACTTACTTCTACTTATGGTTTTACACCATGATTTCCACTTGCTTAGATTCCCAGTAGGATACAAAAATGATGGAAAATTATAGCTACAATGGCGTCCTTGGCCTTCAATACAATATGGTTGTGATGCATTAATATAAACAAAAAAAGAAGCATTCAAAGAGTCTAATAATTCAGTCTGTTGAGGCTCAGGACCAATAGGCAGCCTGTCGTCCCAGACATCATACCTGTAAAAAGCATCAGCTGGGCTGGATGAATTTAAGGCTACTTTTGTTTGCTGCCTGAGCAAAAGCTCCCCATGTGGTAGTGTTTATGGGAACTCCTATCAAACATGTCATAAAAGGGGTACTAGGTGTAGCAAGATTGGCACAAAAGGTGGTGGTATTCAAGCTACGAGCTAAGGAGACCCATACATTCTCTCTTACATCAATTATACAATTACTTAAGCAGATAATAATGGACATAAAACCTCACAAAGTCCACATGATGCACTTAGCACAACAGTCTTTCTTTACGTCTTGGATATGGCATATTGCTTTCTTCAAGCTCCAAATCTGACAAGCTTATGTGAATGCTTGTGGATCTTCAAACATAGCAGCTTCTACATTTGGTCCATAGACGACCTCTGCATCTCGCCTAAAGTCATCAAAGTTAGTTCTGTAACAAAGATCACATAAATCTCTAGCAAGAACAATGGACCAAGATCCTTGAATAAACAAACTTTACATTTACCACATTCATTTGAAGCAACAGTATGACAAAATCCATTTTTTACTCCTGATCAAAAAAAATCCTTCACCAATGAGTCTAAAACACAAACCACTTTTTATAAACCTTTTTCACCCTTTTTGGGGTTTTTTTTTGTTTATTTGTTTTTCTTTGTTTGGTTTTTGTTTTTTTGGTTTTTTTGGGGTTTTTTTTTTACTGACTTCTCAATGCCAAAATGTTCTGTTCTTCCAAGTTCCATTCCTGACACCTAAAACACATTAGAAAGTTTCCACTGTAAGAAAATCACTATTCATCATCACATTTATAGCAAAATGCATGACATCACGGCCAACAGTTTTTACACTCGTTGAGGCAATGGACTGAGGATGGAAAGGGTGAGCCCAGCGGTCCGTGAGGGCTGGGGTCGGTGGTGTCGGCGCGCGGGGTGAGGGTGGGGCACTCCGGAGAAACCTAATGGGCGCGGGAAGCAGCTGCGCGGCGGTGGCTGCGGATGGAAGGGGTGGGGGGGTCTGGCTCACTCCATGCCTTCCCCAGCACCGACGGCGCAGTCGGTATTACTCTCTCCTGCGTTTTCTTTTTCTTTGTCTCCCCTCGTGTGCCTGATGGTGCCCAGTCTAACACGGAGTCGCGCTCCCCCACTCTCCTGATCAACTTGCGCTGCATCCCCGCCCGACTCGGCATTCCCGTCTGCATCCTCGGCAACTCGTCCCAGGGGTGACCCGGTGGGCGGGGCTCGACTAGGAAGCAGCTCTCCTTGACTTTGTAAAAACTCTTGTGTAGAGTAGAACTTTTTTCTTTTTTTTTTTTTTTTCCTCGCAGCACGCCCCGCTCAGCGGCAACAGGCTGTGTATCAATGGTCTCTAGTCGCTCCAATTTCTTTAATACTTCCTGCAGGAGCCTGTCTGTCCCCCTATCTGTCTCTTTGGGCTTGTGCAGCGGCCAACACCTGGGCTGCAGCCATGGTCACACACTGTTCTGCTTGCATTTCTTTTAAAGTATTTACCACGTCTCTCCAAATGAGACCTAGATCTTTACTGATCTTACTATTGTCCTTATGGCCACTAATCGTGGCTTCCCAGAGAAGGTTTCCCACCTCTCTCCATTCTTCTGGGCTAAAGATCAAGGATATATGTTGCATATGACCTCTCTCTCTTGCCCATTTAATCAACTCATGGAGTTTCTTCATGCTGGCTGCCAGAACTCTCTTAGAGAGTATGCTAACCAACAACTTTTGTGCCGCTAAATACTCATCTTCCATTTTTCCACGACACAGACAGGGGGAAGGTAGCGACCCTTCCTACCTTGGTCAGACGTCCCTGGTGCCGAGTTCCTCTGTCCGACTCCCCTTCAGCCTTCCTCCATGGTGCAGCCACGGAATCAACAGGCTGTTCACATCTGTCTGCATTGAAGTGATTCCACTTTTAGGCGATCCACATTTAAGCAATCTGCGTTCGGACAAACCAGGTCCCTGTTTGGGCGCCAATTGTTGCGCGGGAGATTTCCGGAGTCAAAGACGTATCCTCATGGAGGTAGAGTCAGTGCTCATTTATTAATAATACACACTGATATTTATACATTAGTACAGAATTCAGGTGATAGTAACATAACATTTATTGGTTATATCTGCAAAGCAATATGCTACTCCGCACAAGCTAATTGGTTAATTGTTAAAGCTCACACTCTTAGTTTAAGCAAAATCTCAGCACAGCTGTGGTTAAAAATATCCTGCTTTTACTTCTCAGATGCTCACTGTTTTCAGGCAGCCTCTTCCTGGCATGTGCCCAAGGTCAAGCTGACCTGGCTATCTGTGTGAAAGCTTGGATTGTACAAACATGCTTCTAACAAAACTCCATGCCCTGCATCAGTAAGAAACTTCTCTACAGGTGGGGCCCCCGAACACCTACAATATACCAATGACATTATTGAGTGGGGCAATTCAGCAAAAGAAGTTTTTGAAAAAGCAAAGAAAATAGTTTAAATCCTACTGAATGCCGACTTTGCCATAAAACAAGGTAAAGTCAAAGGGCCTGCACGGGAGATCCAATTCTTAGGAATAAAATGGCAAGACGGTCGCCGGCATATCCCAATGGATGTTGTCAACAAGATTACTGCAATGTCTCCACCAACCAGTAAGGAAGAAACCCAGGTTTTCTCAGGCACTGTGGGTTTTTGGAGGATGCATATTCCAAACTACAGTATGACTGTAAATCAAGTCACCTGAAGGAAAAATTACTTTAAATGGGGACCTGAACAACAGCAAAGCTTTCAACAGATAAAACAAGAAATTGCTCAGGCAGTAGCCCTTGGGCCAGTTTGAACAGGACCAGATGTGAAAAATGTGCTTTACACTGCAGCAGGAGAGAATGGCCCTACCTGGAGCCTCTGGCAAAAAGGACTTGTTGAGACTCAAGGCCGACCCCTCGGGTTCTGGAGTCAGGGATACAAAGGATCTGAGGCTCGATACACTCCAACTGAGAAGGAGATACTGGCAGCATATGAAGGAGTCCAAGCTGCCTCAGAAGTGATCAGGACAGAAGTATAACTCCTCTTAGGCACCCCGACTGCCAGTGCTGGGCTGGATGTTCAAAGGGAGGATCTCCTCCACACATCATGCAACTGATGCCACATGGAGTAAGTGGGTTGCCTCGATCACACAACGAGCTCGTATAGGAAACCCCAGTCGCCCAGGCATCCTGGGGAAGTGATCACCAACTGGCCAGAGGGCAAAGAGTTTGGAATATTGCCTGAAAAGGTAACATGCGTTGAAGAGGCTCCACCATACAATAAGTTGTCAGAAAATGACAAGCAATATGCTTTGTTCACCGATGGGTCCTGCCATATTGTGGGAAAACATCGAAGGTGGAAAGCGGCTGTGTGGAATCCCCTACAACAAGTTGCTGAAGCTGCAGAAGGAGAAGGTGAATCAAGTCGGTTTGCAGAGGTGAAAGCCATCCAGCTGGCTTTAGACATCGCCAAACGAGAAAAATGGCCAATACTACACCTCTATACTGACTCATGGATGGTAGCAAATGCTTTGTAGGGGTGGCTACAACAATGGAAACAGAATAGTTGGCAACGCTGGGGCAAACTCATCTGGGCTGCTTCATTGTGGCAAGACATCGCTGCCCACCTGGAGAAGTTGGTTGTGAAGGTATGACATGTAAATGACCACATACCCAAGAACTGGGCCAATGAAGAACATCAGCACAACCAGGAGGTGGACCAAGCTGCCAAAATTGAAGTGACTGAGGTGGATTTAGACTGGCAGCATAAAGGTGAACTGTTCGTAGCTCGGTGGGCCCATGATGCCTCAGGACATCAAGGAAGAGATGCGACCTATAGATGGGCTCGAGATCGAGGGGTGGACTTGACCTTGGATGCTGTGGCACAGGTCATTCATGAATGTGATATATGTACTACTATCAAACAGGCCAAATGGATGAAGCCTCTGTGGTATGAAGGACAATGGCTCAAGTATAAATATGGAGAGGCCTGGCAGATTTGATTACATTACAGTGCCACTGACTCGCCAAGGCAAGCGTTACGTCCTCACCATGGTGGAGGCAACCACTGGATGGCTAGAAACATATCCTATGCCTCATGCCACCAACCGGAACACGATCCTGGGCCTTGAAAGGCAAGTCCTATGGTGACACGGCACCCCAGAAAGGATTGAGTCAGACAATTGGATGCATTTTAAAAACAACCTTATAGATACCTGGGCCAAAGAGCACATCATCGAGTGGGTCTACCACATTCCCTATCATGCATCAGCTTCTGGGAAAATTGAATGGTACAATGGACTATTAAAGACCACTTTGAGAGCGATGGGAGGTGAGACCTTCAAACATTGGGACACGCATCTAGCAAAGGCTACCTGGATAGTCAATACGAGGGGATCTGTCAATAGAGCTGGCCCTGCTGAATCAGAACTCCTACACACTGTAGAAGGGGATAAAATCCCTGTGGTGCATATGAAAAATCTGTTAGGAAAGACAGTTTGGATCAATCCTGCCTCAGGCAAAGGCAATCCCATCCATGGGATTGTTTTTGCCCAAGGACCTGGATATACTTGGTGGGTGATGGGGAAGGATGGGGAAGTTCAATGCGTACCCCAGGGGGATTTGATTTTGGGTGAGACTAGCCCTTAAACTAAATGGTATTAGTCACTGAATAACTTCCTGTCTTGAGCATGCTCTTCAGGAAGAGGTGACCTCATACAAAAGCATGCACCCCGAGTTGAGACCAGAGAAGCTGAAGCAGCGGGTCGATATCATCTGAGCAGGAACCTGGAAGACTGCTATGAGAGATGGAGCCCTGAAGTCATGGACTAAATTAACGGTCCATGGACTAAGGGTATAATATCTGTATCAATGACATGAAAATGTTTAAAAATGTGCCTTATTTGACCATGATGTACATGGAATAGAGTAAGGGGTGGATAATGTCCTGGGTTTGGCCAGGATAGCGTTAACTCTCCCCAGCCACCGCCAGAGGGCATGGCCAGACTATTCAATCCCATGTGACTCACGCTCAGGATATCAGGGCAGCAACTGGTCCGCAGCAGTGCTGCGGCCAATGCACGAACTGTGGCTCTGCTGTTGGGCTGCGTGTCGAGTTGCGGGCGGTGAGCAGTTACACTGGACATTGCTCATTTTTCTATGTCCTTTGGCCATCATTATAACTGCCTACTCTTTGTGGTGTTCTATTACATTGTCCTTATCTCAGCCCAGAAAGTTCTAGAACTCTCTCTTGGTTCTCCTCCCCATCCTGCTGAGTTGGGGAGGAGTGAATAACTGGGTGGTTTGGTTATTGTTCAGCTAGGGCTAAACTACCAGAACATGACAGACATTTCTGGTAAGAGGGAAGGGGCTGTAAAGATGACTCCTGTAAGAAGTTGCTCAAAACTCTCCCCAGCTTGAGTCAGACCCACTTCTGGGGCTGAGCCAGACGCTTCCACAAATACTTCTAAGAAGAAGCCGGAAGTGGAGGGTTCTTCCTGTTTCTTTTTTCTTCTGTCCCCTCTTCTTTTCCGGCTGCTGGTGGTGTAAGGAGTGGGAAAAGAGAGAGAAGCAACCATGTGGACTCCAAGGTCAGTGAGGGAAGAGAGAAGGAGGTGTGCTAGAGCAGAGACTCCCCTGCATTCTACAGAAAGGACTGGTGAATCAGTGATTTGTTAGCATTTCATTAAAGACCCTGCATCAGAGGCACAGACTCATTTTGCGAAAGGCCCTGCATCAGAGGCAGTGACTCACTTCATTAAAGACCCCGGCCAGGGGCAGTGACTATGGCCAGAGGAGGCCGTGTCCCATGTGAGGGACCCCATATTCAAAGAAGCTGTAACGGTGGGGATGAACCCATGCCAAAGAAGCTCATTAAAATTATGCCCAGAAGAGGCCGTGTCCCGAGAGGGGGACCCTGTATCTGCTGAAGCTGCAACTGTGGGGAAGAATCCACACCAGAGATATTCACTAAGGACTGTCTCATGTGAGGGACCCTGTATTGGCAGAAGTCGTATCTGCTGGGAAGAACTCACACCAGAGAAGTTCGTTAAGGACTGTGTCCTGAGGGAGGGAGCCCATATTGGAGCAGGGGAAGAATGCAAGGAATCGTCCTCCTCTGAGAAGGGAGAAGTGGCAGAGACCATCTGTGAGACTGACAACATTCCCCATTCCCAGTGAGCTGGGCCTGGGAAGAAAGGAGGGATGGGGGAGGGAGATCTTAAAGTGCTGGTTGTAATTTTCTCAATCATCCTACTCCCTTTTTGCTTTTTGTTCTGTTCTGTTTCTTGTAGGTAGTACTTTCCTCTCTGAGTACTGGAGTTTGTTTTGCCCGGAACTGTAATTGGCAGTGAGCCCTCCCTACCCTTGTCTCAATCCATAACAACCAGTGAGCGAGAGACTGTTATGGTGCTTCTTTGCTAGCTGGGCCAAACCACGACAAACATCTAGGATCTTATCTCATGAGATCCCTCCAAGCAGAAGAGGCCAAAGTCAGCTCGCCTGAAATCCAGTGTCATGGTCCTGCTTTGTGTCCTGCCTCTTCCACGCAGGATCTGGAACTCTATCATCTCATGATCACTGCAGCCAAGGTTGCCTCCAACCTTCATATCTCCAACCAGACTCTCCTTATTTGTCAGTACCAGGTCCAGAAGCACATCCCTCCTTGTTGGTTCCTCAATCATCTGTGAAAGGAAGTTGTTGTCAACCTTCTGTAGGAACCTCCTTGACTGTGTGCGCTTGGCTGTGTGGTTTTGTCAGCTGTGATGGTTTAGCCAGGTGTCCACCAAGTCATAATATCTCTCCCCCTCCTAAACTGGACAGGAGAGAGAAATATGACAAACGGCTTGTGAGTTGAGATAAGGACAGAGACATGGCTGAGCAATTAGCGTCATGGGCAAAACAGTCTCAACTTAGGGAGCAAAAGGTTTGATTTATTAAAGGAACAGTAAGAGTAGGGAGATGAGAAATAAAACTGAATCTTAAAAACATCACCCCACCCCCCCCAGCGCTGTATAATAAAGAAGTGCCTGCTTATCTGCATTCCTATGTAGATAAGTTTTCAGAATTGCAGATCTGTCAACATCTCCCCACGGGAGACAGAGTAGGTCATCCACCAGTAGAACTGTCCTTCAGGGACAGACTGCTCCAGCCTGAGTCCCTCAATGGATCACAAGTCCTGACAGCAAACCTGCTCTGATGTGGGCTCCTCTCTCCCCACAGGTTCCTAGGTCGTGCCAGGAACTTCCTCCAGGATGAACTTCTTATGGAGTCACAACCTCCTTCAGGCATCCACCTGCTTCCGCGTGGGGTCCTCCACAGGCTACGAGTGGGTCTCTGCTTCCTGGTAGTCCTCCACGGACTGCATGGGGGCACCCTGCTTCACCATGGTCCTCACCACATATCACAGGGGAGCCTTTTCAATGCCTAAGCACCCTCCTCCCCCTCCTTCTCCACTGATCTTGGTGTCTCCGGAGATGTTTTCACATTCTCCCTCCCTGTTGCTGCTGCAGTTTAGCAACTGAGCAACATCTTCTCCTTCTCAAATATATTACTCACAGAGGCATTACCTTCATCACTAATTGGCTAGGCCTGAGTCAGTGGTGGGTCCATCTTAGAACTGACTGGCCCTATCAGCTACAGGAGAAGCTTCCGGTAGATCTTTGTTTATAGAAACCACCCCTGTAGCTCCCCCAGCTACCAAAAACCTGGCCCAGGCAAAACCACTACACCAGCAAATATCAGGGAGGTTGAAGTCCCCCATGAGGACTAGGGATTGTGACTGTGAGGCAGCTCTCAACTGTTCATAGAAGGCCTCATCCACTTCCTCCTCCTGATCAGGTGTTCTGTAGCAAACTCATACAACAGCATCACCTATCTTACCTTGCCCCTTAATTTTCACCCATAAGAACTTAACCTGCCCCTCATCCCCACCCATTTGGTATGTCAAAACTTCTCCACCATTTGGTATGACAAAACATATCAAATTACAAATATCTGTAACCCCAGACATGCTAGCACTACAAGAACCATATAAATCCAGTCCTATATTGGACACTCCAGAGTTTATGGCGGAATCAGAAATTGAAAATGTATGGTTTACAGATGCCTCAGACAAACATGTTAATGGTAAATGGAAGTATAGAGCAGTTGCTCTCAATATTCAGACAGAAATAGAAGTAGTAGAAGAGGGAGAGGGGAGTGCATAAGTAGGAGAGTTAAAAGTTGTATTACTTGCAGTAAGAGAGAAAGCAAGGATAACCTATGTTGACTCTTAGGCAGTCTGGGCACATGCCACACGATTATGTCAATAGGTAGCATTAGATTGACAAGTAAATGGGAAGGAGGTCTAGCAAAAGGACAACTGCAAGTGGTTATTATTACAGGTTCAGTCCCGACCACTCTATATAGGATGAGTCAAAGCTCAAGGTAATGATCGGGCTTTAAAGACTTACTGGAATAATAAGGTGAATCAAATTACAAAAATTAAAAAGACTAAAAATGATGAGTTGGAAAATTTAAAACATTGGTAATGATTAGGTGAGGACAGAGTAGAGACTGGCCATTAACCAGGAAGATGTACAAGGACATTCTTACACAATGCCCTCACTGTCAATTAAGACTTGTACAAAATCATCCAGATCAGATGTCGCCTGTGGTCCACCTGGCAAATAGAGTATATTGGACCCTTGAGGACATCTAGTGGTTACGAGTATGTACTGACAGGAGTAGAGGTAGTATCTGGGTTGCTCCTTGCTACTAAAAGCAGACATGCCACTATTGTGGGTACTGTGTTTTCCACCCTCCCTACTCCAGATTTTATATAAAGTGATAATGGATCTCATTTTAACAGTGCAATAGTACAAAATTGTGCTAAAAGAGGGGGCATCAGATGGATCTTCCATACTCCTTACTACCCCAAAACAAATAGGATAATAGAGTAAACCAATGGATTATTAAAGTGCTATCTAAAACCACACAAACGTGGATGGGACAAAAGACTACCTTCGATATGGACCAATGGGAAGTCCTATAACCAGGACCTTTCTGAGCCCCATGTCCCTTAAACCAGACTCAAATAATTCAATTGGAACCTTTTGGGATGCTTTGAAGGTGGGACAACCAGTCATGGTAAACTGTTGCAAATCTACTGGGAAGAAAATTTATCTACACAAAGTTAGATAAGCAGAGACATTGTTTATTTGACGATGCACACCAGGGACATGGGATCATTCCCAAAGAATGTCCAACGAAGTATCAAAATTAACAGATATTTATACTCAATATTCTTTTGTTCTTCTCCACTATGCATATAAAGTCGCTTATAATTGTTCATTAAGGTTGCCTTTACTTTGATTGGTTACTTGTTAATTTTACACATCACATCACATCGCTCTTATTGGTTGGTCCCTTATTACAAGTTGTAGATATTCATATACAGATTTTGAAATCACTTGACCAATTAACTGATTTAAGATATTGATTATTTGGTATTCTGAACCAGAATGGTACTAATTATCCAGTGATCTGGGCCAGAATGTTACAGGGGTTCAGGACAGTGAAAAATTGGCAAAAAGCAGCAAATTGGGCATCACTCAGAATGATGTGATCACCATCTAACCGCACCTAACCTCCCACTTTGGTGAGGAGCTTGAATGCAAGGGGATTTACTTTCTGCCAAACCACTCTGTGTCCCCTTTTAATGTGACAATGTCTTACCTTACTGCACTTTTACTACCTTTGAAAGACCTAGATTATGTCTTCTCATCACTCTCTATTAATGTGCAAGTGTTTTCTATTCTATTCCACCAGAACTCAATACTGTTAACAAACTAAACTGTAACTGACTCAGTGTTCTTTTCAATTTTTTTTTATATTTACAGTATGGTTAGGTTTCTGCTATGCTCAGTGTCTGATTCAAAATATTTCAGTTCTTAAAAAAAATCCAAGTTAGTTAAAAGGATAGTTTATCTACATAAAGAAATGATACTTGGGCATTGTGCCAAGTGAGAAAAACATCAGTGAGAAAAATGAGCAATGAAGTCATCAAGCAGACCCATCTACCGTGCCCTGATCTGTTAACATTTATCATGTGTGACTAAATCTGAGGAGGGATACACAAGCTTTAGTCTTGTCTTGTTTAACTTGACCATTTCACAGCTAACTTTTTTTTTTTTTCAAACCCAGAGGGCAAGCTCATTTTATTCTTATTGCCTGAGGTGTTCCATATTTTAACTTTTTTTTTACATGCAAAATTATTTGAAACTAAGCAGGGCAGGAGGGAGGGATTTCCTTTTTAATCTGTATTTGCTTTAATTAATAATCACACAGTTATAAGGTGGTGATGAGGAGCTGCAGCCCTCAGGATGAAGGCACATGGGAGAGGTCCATACTGGACTGCCCGGCATGCGAGGGACCCTGAGCTGGAGGAGTTCTCCTCCCCTGAGTCGAAACAAGTGGCAAACACCCCAATCAGGGTTCTGAGCCCAGGGAAGAAGGGAGGGGTGGGGGGAAGGTGATCTTAAAGGGCTGGTTGTGCTCTTCATCATTGTGCCATTCTGTGCTGCTTTTTCTTTGTTATGTTTTTGATTGGTGGTAGATTAAATTCATTTTTTATTTCTTCCCCAAGTTGGATAGTCCTGTCTGTTTTGCCCAGGACCAAAAGTGGCAATTGAGCCCTCCCTGTCCTTAGGGAGTTCCAAAGGTCCTTGGTACTTATGGCTGATTGTGGTCTTTTGTTCCTAGATGGGCCTAAACCAGGACAGCCTCTCAAATTTAACAAAACCTTTTGAACTCTATGTGTATGAAAGAAGCCACCAGGCACTAGGAGTATTAGTGCAAATGTTGGGAACTTGGAAAAGACCAGTAGTTTACTTTTCAAAACAATTAAAAAAGTAAAATTTGAAAGAAAAGTAAAAAAAGGTTAAAAAGTAAAAAAAAGTCTGAAAATCTTCCTTCTTGAGCGGGGACACCCCTCAAGGTTCCCCTCTAGAGCTGAGAGAAAGAGAACTGCCCACTGTCATTGATATGAGTTAGTAACATCATTCTCTATGAAGTAAGCATTCTCTATGAAATAAGTATTCAGTATGCTAACTTTAAACTGTTAATTCAATTAATAATAAGTAGCAGTTAAAATACTAATATAATGTAGTAAGTGTTCCTCAAACCCATTGCTTACTAAACCAGAAAACCTATACACTTATCCTGATTGAAACTGTATTTGAAATATATTTCCAATTCCAATCATATTACTATTGTGCAAAAATAAAATTCTGTTTCACTACCCTCTGATTTTTCCATCATTACCCTGCAGGTGGGGGACAGACTTCCATCATTGTGTTGTACTTGACGAAAGTTTAATGTGTACCTGAATATGAATCTGTGTCCCTGCAAGCAGAGTTGAGCAGTAATCAGGTTGAGGGCTCACTCCAATTGGAGCACTTAACAACATTCAGGAAGTCAGTGCCCAGCATCAAAACATCTTATACAAAGAAGAAAAAAAGATACGTTATAGTCATAGCAGATTCCCTTCTGAAGGGAACAGAAGGGCTGATATGCAGACCTGACCCAATTCTTAGGGAAGTCTGCTGCCTTCCTGGGGCATGGGTCAAAGATGTCAAGAGGAAACTCCCTGCCCTAGTACTGCCAATGGACTACTATTATTGATTTTCCTGGTGGGAAGCAATGAAGTGTTGACCAGAGGTCAAAGGGAGACTTCAGGGCCTTGGGACATCTGATTAAGGGATCAGGAGCACAAGTTGTGTTCTCCTCTATCCCTTTGGCTAGGGGCAAGGATGAGGTAAGCACCTGCAAGGTGAAACAGATTATCTGCCTCCAAATCCTGGTGGTTTGGGGTTTTTTTCTCTTTCTATTATATTTATTTTCTTATTCTTCTTCATAGAATCATAGAATGGTAGGGTTGGAAGGGACCTCATCGAGTCCAACCTCCCTGCAGAGGCAGGTTCACCTAGATCAGGTCGCATAGGAACATGTCCAGGCGGGTCTTGAAGACCTCCAAGGAAGAAGCAGAGTAAAGAGGGAGAAGAACCTCTCTTGACCTGCTGGCCACACTCCTCTTGATGCATCCCAGAATGCCATTGGTCTTCTTGGCCATGAAGGCACATTGCTGGCTCATGTTTAGTTTATTAGCAATCAGGACTCCCAGGTCTCTCTGCAGAGCTGCTCTTCAGCAGTTTGACCCCCAGCCTGTACTGGTGCATGGGGTTGTTCCTTCCCAGATGCAGGACTTTGCACTTGTCTTTGAACCTCATGAGGTTCCTCTCCATCCAATTCTCAAGCCATTCGAGATCCCGCTGAATGGCAGCACAGCCTTCTGGGGAATCAGTCAGTCCTCCTGGTTTGGTGTCATCAGAGAACATGCTGAGGGTACACTCTGTCCCCTCATCCAGGTCGTTGATGAAGATGTGGAACAAGACTGGCCCCAGAAACGATCCCTGTGCAACTCCACTGGACACAGGCCTTCAACTCGATTCTATGCCATTGATCACCACCCTCTGGGCTCTGTCACTCAGCCAGCTCTCGATCCACCTCACTGTCCACTCATCCAAGCCACACTGCCTGAGCTTTCTGATGAGGATGTTATGGGAGACAGTGCAAAAGCCTTGCTGAAGTCAAGGTAGATGACATCCTCTGCTCTCCCCTCATCTAGCCAGCCGGTTATGCACTCATAGAAGGATATCAGGTTACTCAAACAGGATTTCCCCTTGGTGAAGCCATGTTGACTCCCCCTGATAACCATCTTATCCTTCACATGTTCAGTGATAACATTCAGGATGAGTTGTTCCATCACTTTTCCAGGGATGGAGGGGAGGCTGACTGGCCTGTAGTTTCCTGGGTCATCCTTCCTGCCCTTTTTGAAGACTGGCGTGACATTGGCCTTTCTCCAGTCCTCAGGCACCTCATCTGTCTTCCATGTTTGTTCAAAAATGATAGAGAGAGGCTTAGTAATCACATCAGCCAGTTCCCTCAGCACTCTAGGATGCATCCCATCAGGACTCATTGACTTATGAGCCTTAAGCTTGGCCAACAAGTCTTTAACCTCTTCCGCTTCCACACAAGGGCAAGTCCTCTGCTGTCCTGGCCATTGTATTATCCTTGCTGGACTGGGTTTCCTGAGCATCGACCTTGGCCGTAAAGACTGAAGCAAAGAAGGCATTCAGTACTTCGGCCTTCTCTGCATCCTCAGACACCAGGACACCCTTTGTGTTTAGCAGCAGGTCCACATTCCCCCTCGTCATCCTTCTGCTGCTCATGTACTTGAAAAATATCTTTTTACTGGGCTTAACTTTCCTGGCTAAATTTAATTCTAGAAGGGCTCTAGTCTTCCTAGTTGCACCCCTGCATGCCCTGGCAATGTTCCTATACTCCTCCCAAGAAATCAGTCCCTGTTTCCACCTCTCATAGATGTCTGCATAGTGGTCCCATGTCGAGAGTTTTGTGGAGACTTGGCTAGAGGAAAGAGGACATGATAGAATACAGCTGGTTAGGCAGTAAACACTAAGCGATAAGATACTGGACTCCTGCTCAAGGCCGTGAGAGCAAGAGAGCTGTATGATAACAGGATGAGAAAAACAGGAGCCTAGTTTGGGTTGAGCAGCCACAAGCATCCGAAGTATGTTGAAACGGGGGGGGGGAGGGGTTGCACCTAACTGGGAACCAATGATGAGCTCAGCTTTTGCAATATGTATGAGCCTGATTATTGTATCTATAAAAGAGTTGTATCTTTGCAAATGAAGTTGAGACTTGTTGCACTACAGGGTGGACTTGTCTCCCGTCGTCTTCAGCAAATGGTTGCCCCGACGCGATACACGAAGGACGTGATATACCGACTGGGCGCCACGGCGGAGCGACGAAGGGGTTCGGGTCCTATGCAGCAAGGACGGCAATAAGCGTGAAAATTGGGAACACGCCGTGCCCTGGGTGACCGTATAGACGAGCCCGACCGATATGTGCCGCCGGACCTTGAAGGGCTGCAACAGCACGCTGACGAATAGGTATGGAAAGGCAAGCAGCATATGATTTATTTACTGCATTCTTGCAGAAGCGGCAGATAAAGGGTATAGATCTGCAAAAAGACCTACCAGGGTTGTTAGCTTATGGGTATGCTAAGGGAGTGCTTCAGAATCCACATACAGTGCATGAATTGAGCGAATGGCGTAAATTTGGGGATTTGCTGTGGGAGGCTACCCTGGAGGATGATAAGACAGCTAAAAAATTAGGGAAGCTTTGGAGGATAGTGCATAATGAGTTGTTGCAACATCAGGCAGAAAAGAAGGCTGCTGAGCACGCATCAGCAGCACAAAGTAAGAATAAAAACTATGAGCATGACTGGTTCCAATCCACCTCGCTGGCTCCTACTGTCTCAAAAGTAGTGCTCCCCCCCCCCCCCGCGTGTAGAAAATGACCCTGGAGGCACGGACGGGGTACGGGAACCATATGAGCCATCAGCCCCTCCTGGGGAACGAGAGTGCCGGCCTAAAGAGCCCCCACCTCTGCCACGCCCACTTAGTGAGCCTGGGGCAGAGAGTGAACTGGCAGAGGCCATCGCAAGGGAGCAGAGGGAGGCTTGGGCTGCACTCGCAAAAGATTGTCTGGGAAAAGGGGATAGCGATGCACTGGAAGCAGCCAGGACTTTGGCATTGCCAGTGATATTCCAACCCACTGCGGGGGGAGGTATGCAAGCAACAATTTCTGCTCTGGATTGGAAGTTGTTATCCCAGTTGCAGTCCACGGTCAGCCAGTTCGGGGTAAATAGTGAACCAGTAAAACAAATGATTGATTATGTATGGGGAACCCAGTTGTTTTTGCCTGCTGATTGTTGAGGCATAGTAAAACTTATTTATACACAACATCAGCAGCTGTTATTTAATGCACATTGGCAGACATTAGTGAATGAAAGTGTCGCAGCTCAGCGTCAGCAAGGCGACCCTCTCTATGGTGTGACAGTGGAAGAGCTGATGGGTTTGGGACCCTTCCTCCGTACGGAGGCTCAGGCTTTGATAGGGCCTGATAAGTGTAGGGAGGCAATGCGATTAGTAAGGGAGGCTATGGAAAAGGTAAAGGACCCAGGTGGAGTGCCAATATATATGGGAATCAAACAGGGTCGGGATGAAATGTTCGGGACCTTTATTGATAAAGTTGCCTCTGCCATAGAGAGGGCTGGAGTTCCAGATTATATGCGTTGTACCTTGTTAAAACAGTGCCCCCTACAGAATTGTAATCCAGCTACCAGGACAGTACTGAGTACATTAGGGGCTAAATTGGTCAATTGAAGACACTTTAGAGCGTATGGCCCAGGTCCCGACAGGTCAGCAAGCTTTTCTCATGGAAGCTATTAAGGAATTGGGATTAGGATTAAAGGAGCAGGCGAAAGCAACTCAGAATCAGGTGTTAGTCGCCCTTGCACCCCTTTAAGCATCCGTTATGACCACTCAAAGGGGCTCTTCAAGTGGACGAATAAAGTGTTACCAGTGTGGCGGAACGGGACATTTCCATCGTGAATGCAATGCTACAGGAATCTGGTGCCAAAAATGCCAAACGGACAATCACAACACTGGGGCGTGTCGTCGCAGGTCGGGAAACTCCACTTCGAGCACGTCGAACCGCAGTGGCCGCGCTCAGACACAAGTCGCCGCTGCAGCCCAACAGATGTCAGCAGCTGCCTCCAGTCAGCCACAAGTGGGAGCCTCGGAATGGACCTGGCAGCAGCAGTAGATGATATCATTATGACAACAAGTCCACAGAAGATACCCACCGGCGTGAAAGGGCCAATCATTATAGGGGGACAAGCAGTGGGCGCATTGTTGTTAGGATGCTCGTCAACTACCATGCTTGGACTTTTTGTTCTCCCTGGAGTTATTGATGCAGATTATTTGGGAGAAATTATGATCATGGCCCACACCCCCTTTCCACCAATATGAATTATGAAAAATCAGAGAATTGCGCAATTAATACCATTGGAACAAATGTCAAAAGGAATAAAGCCAATAAAAGAGGACTTAAGAGGAGAAGGGGGATTTGGCTCCACAGGAGGACTTACACTGTTGACTATGGATCTCAGTGAAAGGCCCAGACGCAAGATAGACCTTGAATTTCAAGGACAAAAAAGGTCCTTGATGGGATTATTAGACACAGGGGCAGACTCCATTATTATCAGCCCAAGAGGTTGGCCACAACACTGGTCCCTGCAGCCGGCAGCAACTACTGTGACTGGGGTAGGAGGACTTACTCTGGCTAGTCGCTCTCCACCCATCTTGGTTCATGTGGATGAGAAAACCATAACTGCTAGTTTTTCTATTGTCCAGCTGCCTCCAACTGTGCAATGTCTTATTGGTCGAGACATACTAGCCCAGATAGGAATGGTCCTAACAAATGAGCACCCTTTGGCATAATGGCCATTGCATGGACTTTCCCACTTCCTATTACCTGGAAAACAGACGAGCCAGTATGGGTTAAGCAATGGCCTTTAAAAAGGGAAAGTCTTCAGCATGCTCATGAGCTAGTGCAAGAGCAACTTGCCCAAGGACATTTAAAGTTATCTACAAGCCCGTGGAACACTCCTATATTTGTTATTAAAAAGAGATCTGGCAAGTATCGTTTGTTACATGACCTACATGCAGTAAATGAACAAATGGAACCTATGGGAGCATTGCAGCCAGGACTACCCAGTCCAGCTATGATTCCACAGGGTTGGCCACTGTTAGTCATAGATCTAAGGGACTGCTTTTTTACCATTGCCTTACATCAGCAGGATACACAACGGTTTGCTTTTACCTTGCCTGCAATAAATAGAGAAGGTCCCGACCATCGTTTTGAATGGACAGTTTTGCCCCAAGGCATGCGTAACAGCCCAGCTATCTGTCAGCTGTATGTTGACACAGCTTTACAACCCCTTCGACAACGATGGCCTAACGTTATCATCTACCATTACATGGATGATATCCTCTTTTCTCAGCCTGCACCATTTACGGAACAACAGGTGGAGGAGATTCGACAGGCACTGGCTCAATGCCACCTTGTGATAGCTCCAGAAAAGGTTCAGCGTACAGCTCCATGGAAATATCTTGGATGGTCTTTATCAGAACAACTCGTAGTACCACAGAAGCTACAGCTCCAACTACAAATAAAGACACTGAATGATGCTCAGAAGCTCTTAGGGGATCTACAATGGTTAAAACCAATAGTGGGAATACCCAACGAGTTGTTAGAAAAACTTCAACCATTTTTGAAAGGAATCAACCCCACGCGTCAAATACAAGTAACACCAGAGCTTCAGGATGCGCTTCAACAAATTTTGGACTGTGTCATACAAGGGCAGGTCCGACGTCGCGATGTTGACTTACCTATTGACTTAACCATCTGGTATAGCACAAAGTATTTGCTTGGGGCCTTGACACAATCTCAAAAGAAAACGGGGGAGATATGGGTTCTAGAATGGATTTCCCCAGCCTTGCAACAAACAAAAACCCTTTTTCAAAAGATTGAAATGTTGGCGGGACTAATAAAAAAGGGTCGTGAAAGAACATTACAAGTAACTGGTGCTGAGCCGCATACGATAAGGATACCAATGAAAAAGGACTCTTTACAATGGTATTTAGACAATACAGAAGACCTTCAGGAGGCGCTCTTAGGTGGCTGCAGTATAGTAGCAACAGACAAAATAATAAAAGCACCATTACAATGGCTAGGAAAATGGAATTGGCTAGTATGACCCAAACGGGAGCCGGCCCCCATCGCGGATGCGTTGACAGCATACACGGATGCAGGAAGAAAGTCTAGAACAGCGGCAATAACCTGGCAAGAGGAAGGGGAGAGGAAGCACCAACTAATAAAAGCAGAAGAGAAAGACACATTACAAATCTTGGAACTGTTGGCAGTAGTATGGGCTATGATGAACCTGAAAGGGCCCCTGAATGTGGTTACAGACTCGTTATATGTTGCAGGTATCGTAGAGAGAATCGAGGACACCTCCATTAAGGAAGTGCAGAATCCCAGACTATTTGAATTATTGATACAGCTGCAGAAGGCAATAAAGCTTAGGGAGCATGTTTATGCCATTATACATATCAGGAGCCATAAATGGGACATTGGGCTGGGAGAAGGTAATGCTAGGGCAGATAAGCTGGTCACAGTGACACATAACACGCCTCTGTCCAAACAGATACTAGCCAGAGAAGCCCACTCCCTGTTTCTTCAGAATGCACGGGGCTTACACCAAGTTTCAATTATCGCTAAAGGATGCAAAGGCTATTGTTAGAGCTTGCCCCATTTGTAGCCATCACAATGGAGGTGTTGGCTTACGCTTGGGGGTGAACCCTAGAGGATTATCTGTAAATGAAGTTTGGCAGATGGATGTCACTCGTGGCAGAGTTTGGAAGACTAAAATATGTGCATATAACCATAGACACATGGAGCAAATTCGTTTGGGCAACAGCACAGACAGGGGAGAGGGCCATACATGTGGAACGTCATTTATATAGTTGTTTTGCAACAATGGGAATTCCTCAGAAAATAAAGACAGACAATGAGCCGGCCTATATAAGTAGAAGCATAGAACAGTTTATGAGGCAATGGGGAGTTAAACATGTAGCAGGGATTCCCCATTCCCCCACAGGACAGGCCATAATAGAAAGAGCTAATGGGACTGTAAAAAGATATCTTGGTAAATATGGGGATGTTAAAGACCCACATATGAAATTGTTAAAGGCCTTATTTGTTATGAACCACCTGTGTGTGTTTGGGGAACAGAAGCTACCACCTGCAATAATACATCATAATCCAAAGGCACAAAAGGAGAGAAAGAAAGAAATACGGGTTAAATATCGTGACCCTAAAACAGGGATATGGCAGCCTCCGGCCAAAGTATTATACCGGGGACGTGGGTATTTGTGTGTTGACTCTCCCACAGGATCCATTTGGGTGCCAGCCAGGTGGACAAGAGCTGTCCTTGAAGCTGCGGAGATCAAACCATCTGACGAAAAAGGACAGGAAGAGATTGAAGAATAAATACACCCTCGTCTTGTGGTCATTGGAGTACTGGCTAACAATCAAAAGACTGAAGGTTATATAACAAAAATATAGTGATTTTTAATGAATAATAATGAGGTGTTTTGTTATAACCATAGCTTTTAGTGTAACTATCATTGCTAACAGCTTGATGCATTTTAATCAACCTAGAGATAATATTTGGATAACCTTTGCTAATCGAACTGGTCAATCATCTCTTTGTCTTAGTTTGGGAGGGGTTACTAATCCTTTTAAAACATGTTTGATAGGATTGCCCATGTGGAATCTGGAGGAACTTTGTGGACTAGTAGATAATAACACCTTGTGTAATAGAACGGGGCTGAACACAATTAGGATGGGAAACGTCAATGTGAGATAATTAAGTCCCTTAATACCACATTAGCCTCACCCCCTGAGGAAATAGACCTGTTTTGAAGTGCCAATGCAAGCTTCAGTACTAATGGAACTGGGGGATAATTGGATAAGTTTTATGCCACGGGATATCCATAACTTTAATAGAAATCAAAAATATTGGGCCACCTTAGACTCTTCTTTGAAGTCAGAAACAGTATTTAAGCAATTGTATTCCAGCTGTAATGTTTCTAGTATTACATCACCGAAGAAATTACCCACGGTTATATTTTTAATCTGTGGAGAAAGGGCCTGGAACGGAATACCAGTAAATCCCCTGGGTGGACCTTGGGGAAAACTCTCTTTATTCCACCCTAACTTAACCACGCTGATGCAGCTTGCTGACCATAATAATAGCTCCCGCAGAAAACGTAGTTATTATGAGTTTGATTGTACTGATATTGGTCCCCCACGATTTTGGAGTGAACTGAAGAAAGTCATAGTTGCCACCCTTTTGCCAGGAGGAGCAGCCAATAAGGCCATGAACTTGGCTAAACAGTTAGGATGTTGGACTAAAGATGAGTTAAATAAAACTTCAGAAATGATTGATATGTTAACAGCTGACGTTCAAAGTGTAAATCATGCGGTGTAACAAAATAGAGCTGCCACAGACTTTTTTATTATTAGCCCACGGACATGAATGTGAAGAGTTTGAGGGCATGTGTTGTATGAACCTGTCGGACCATTCCACCTCAATACATGCCAAACTGAAAGAACTTCAACAGGGATTACATCAGTTGAAACAAGAAGAGGGATTGGGACTTGAAGGATGGCTTAAGGGATGGGGAATAGGCCCTTGGTTGCGAACTGTTATAATGTATGGAATTGGCTTTATGGGTATTGTTTTATTTGTATTGTTAGTGTTTCCCTGTTTCATAAATTGTATTCAACAGACAATAGTAAGAACATTTGAGAGGATGTGGCAGCCTAATATCATTGTCCAAAAAGAAAACGGGGGATTTGTTGAGAGTTTTGTGGAGACTTGGCTAGAGGAAAGAGGACATGATAGAATACAGCTGGTTAGGCAGTAAGCATTAAGCGATAAGATATTGGACTCCTGCTCAAGGTCGTGAGAGCAAGAGAACTGTATGATAACAGGATGAGAAAAACAGGAGCCCAGTTTGGGTTGAGCAGCCACAAGCATCCGAAGTATGTTGACATGGGGGGGGGGGGAGGGGGTTGCACCTAACTGGGAACCAATGGTGAGCTTAGCTTTTGCAATATGTATGAGCCTGATTATTGTATCTATAAAAGAGTTGTATCTTTGCAAATAAAGTTGAGACTTGTTGCACTACAGGGTGGGCTTGTCTCCCGTCGTCTTCAGCAGTCCCAACTGATCCTTGCTCAACCATGGAGGCCTCCTACCTCCTTTTCCTCCTTTCTTGCGCATTGGGACACACTGATTCTGGGCTTGGAGGAAGTGATGCTTGAAGATTGACCAGCGCTCCTGGGCACTTCGATCTTCTAGAATCATTTCCCATGAGATCCGTCCAAGTAGATCTTTAAGAGGCCAAACTCCACTCACCTGAAATCCAGGGTCACGGTCCTGCTTTGTGTCCTGCCTCTTCCACACAGGATCTTGAACTCTACCATCTCATGGTCACTGCAGCCAAGGTTGCCTCCAGCCTTCACATCCCCAACCAGACCCTCCTTATTTGTCAGTACTAGGTCCAGCAGCACACTCCTCCTCGTTGGTTCCTGAATCACCTGTAACAGGAAGTTTTCATCAACAATCTGTAGGAACCTCCTGGACTACGTGTGCTTGGCTGTGTGGCTTTGCTAGCAAATATCAGGATGGTTGAAGTTCCCCATGAGGACCAGGGACTGTGATCATGAGGCAGCTCTCAGCTGTTCGTAGAAGGCCTCATCCACATCCTCCTCCTGATCAGGTGGCCTGTAGCAAACCCCTACAACAATATCATCTGTCTTGCCCTGCCCATTAATTTTTACCCATAAGCACTCAACCTGCCCCTCATCCCCACCCAGGCACAGTTCGGTACGCATTAATTGCTCCCTCACATAGGGAGTAACTCCACCTCCTCGCCTTGTTGGCCTCTCCTTTCTAAACAATACATAGCCCTCCAAGGCTGTGCTCCAGTCATGGCAGCTGTCCCACCATGTCTCTGTGATTGCAATGAGGTCGTAGCCCTGCATTCACACCCACATCTCCAGATCCTCCTGCTTCTTCCCCAGACTGCATGCATTGGTGTAGAGGCAGCGCAGGTGCTTACTCAAAGACACAGGTTTCCCTGGACGGATGCAGGAGTATCCTTCCCGGTTTGGCTCTTTCTCAGGGTGGTCAGCCTTTGGCATCTCAGCCCAGTGTGCAGATGAAGGGCACTTATCATTGCATTCCCTGTCCTGCCCTGTTCCCCAGCTAGAGAGGACAGCTTGTTCTATTTCTTCTCCCCCCACCCCCCAAGTCCCTTAGTTTAAAGACCTCTTTATTAAGTTTGCTAGCCTATTCTCAAATATTCCATTGTCCTTATGGGAGAGATGAATCCCATCCCGTTCTATCAAGCTGTAGTCCCCAAGGAAGAATTCGTTGTCATAGAATACAAAACCTTCCCACCGGCACCAGCCTCTCAGCTAGGAGTTCACTTGGCTGATTTTTATATTGTAGACTCCCCCTTTATCTCTAGTGAACAGGATGGAGGAGAAAATAACCTGAGCCCCTCTACCTTTCACTTGCACCCCCAAGGTTTTAAAATCCTTCTGGATCCTGGAGATGTCATGCCTCATGACATCATTCATTCCCATATGGAACAGGAGTAGTGGGTAGTAGCCCGCCTCCCTGATGAGCCGTGGCACTCTCTCAGCCACATTGCTGACCTTGGCTCCTGGCAGGCAGCACACCTCTTGTGACTCCCTATCTGCTCCACAGATGGGTCTCTCAGTGCCCCTTAGCAATGAGTCACCCACAACAAGCACCCATCGCTTCTTTCTACAGTATCCATTACCTGTTGCAGGTGGAGCAATTGATGGGTTGTTTGGTGGGTTGTTTGATGGGTTTTCCCCTTTTGGAGTTTGCTCGTCAAAGGCCATTATCCCTTTTTTCTATTGTATCTAGCAACATGACAAGGGGTAATGGGATGAAGCTGGACCACAAAAAGTTCCACTTAAATATAAGAAAAGGTTATTTTACTGTGAGGGTGACGGAGCACTGGAACAGGCTGCCCAGAGAGGTTGTGGAGATCTCCTTCCTTGGAGATCTTCAAGACTCGCCTGGACATGTTCCTATGCGACCTGATCTAGGTTGACCTGCTTCTGCAGGGGAGTTGGACTAGATGATCTCTAAAGGTCCCTTCCAACCCTACCATTCTATGATTTTAATGTGGGAAGCGATTGCTTCAGAGGAAGAAAGAAGTTCACTGCCTTAACCATTAGGCTGTTCACTGTCCTGAGCACTCCTGTAACTTTCTGGTCCAGAGCACCAGATAATTAGTACCATTCCAGTCCAGAGCACCAAATACTCCATAGCTAAAATCAGTTATTTGACAAGTGATTTTGAAATATAACTGAATATGCATAATTTGTGTAATCAGATGACATGCGGAACAGATTCCATAACTGTTATAAAGAAGTTATGTTATAAAGAAGGTATGTTTATTCAGCGCTGGGCACACAGGAGGATTGCTCCACTACAAACGTGTGCACCGAACTCAGTGAGTTGCTTGACTTATATTTACTACAGAGTTAGGAGTGACTGCTTCAGAGGAAGAAAAGAATTTGTTACATTAACCATTAGGCTGCTCCCTGTCCTGAATCCCCATAACTTTCTGATCCTGAGCACTGGGTAACATTCTGGTCCAGAGCGACAGATAATGAGTACCATTCTGGCCCAGAGCACCAAATAATCCATAGCTTAAATCAGTTAGTTAGCCAACTGATTTTGAAATATATATGAATATGTATCACTTGTGTAATAAGGGACCAATTGATTAGAGTGATGTAATGGGTAAAAGTAACAAATAACCAATCAAGGTAAAGGATAAATTTAATGAACAATTCTAAGCAGGCTTTTATGCATAGTAAAAAAGAACAAAAGAACGTTGGGTATAAATATTTGTTAATTCTCTTGCCTTGTTGGACATTCTTTGGGAATGATCCTGTGCCCCCGGCACATCATCAAAGACAGGATGTCTCTGCTTATCTAACTTTTGTGTAGACAAGTTTTTTTCTTCCTCAGCATATTTGCAACATGGGGACTAAGGCTGAGAGTCTTGAGTCTTTCTCCAGGTTGAACTTCTAATCCCTGATCTTTGCGCAACCTCAGATATCACTTGGCCCTCACCCAACCCGCCAAACCAATTTCACTATTTTTTCTGCCTTTAAGGATGTTGGAAGGTCCCTGAGGTACTGTGTAAAGCAGATAAGCACGACCTTTGTACAGCCCATGTGTGCTTATCTCTAAGCAGATAGCTTTGTCTGTATAAAATAAAGGTTTTACATTTAAACCTAAAAGTTTAATAATTAACTAATGCAATAAGCTAGTATAAAGCTCCACATCAATCCCTCCTTTTCTATAGAGTTAGTAAATTCATTTACTATCAGTACAGTGATTCTTTATCTAGCATCTTGAAGCAGATTTTTGTCTTAGCTGGTGTTATTTCTTGTGTTAATGCTCTTGTCACTTCTCCAGCCTTTGCTGTCCTTGTGGGAAATGCCTCTGTCCCATCTGAAAAGATATCAGTTAACATCAACAGTTACCAGTACCTCCCTTTTCTTGGGAGTTCTGAAAAATCTCTGTCTGCCAACTCATTTCCTTTTTCCAACTCTGAGCTTACTTTTTGGTGCACCCTGATATGCATAATAGCCACCTTCTCAGGAAGTTGAATGGTGTCAAGTAGTTTTAAAATTTCTTCAGCATGTTTAATGTGCTTCCCTTGTGAGGTCAAAAGTCCTCCTTCCTTCCAAATTGCTCCATGAGCATGGACAACTCCAAAGGCATACTGATGAGAAAAAGCAGACATACAGAGGGTAAAAACCTAAGAAATTAGAAGGACTCAATTCACTGTAAACTAACACCATAACTCAGCTCACTGGAATTCGAATCGTTCATCAGTGAAGGCCTTGAAGACCCTGAATGCTGATAACAAAGAAGCTGGTGTGCAGACAGTTGCAGATAATAAGGAGTTGGAATGTGGAAAACAGAATTGTTTGCATCCTGCTCTGTGACATGGAAATTTACCAGAGACACTGTACAGCGCATGCTCGATGAGGACTTATTACAACACAGAGCAGGGATAGATCATGAATATGTAACAGGCGCTTATGCATACCCCTGCCTGTACCCTATAAGTAGCCCTTTGTTAGACAATAGTGTGTGTGAACTGGGCAGAATTATCTCCCTTGAACCGGCTGTTGACGGTGCAATACATACCTGCTTTATAACCCTTCACTGTGTTATAGAGTTTGTTCCGCACGTCAATTGGCGAGCCAGCCAGGAGAGTCGTAAGGGAGGTATAAGCATCCGTTGCGCCTAGTGAGAGAGTGATACTGCTCGCCCCTGGGGAATTAGCGAATTCGCTGATATGGTAACTTGGACACTCCTCACTGGGATAGTGGGAGCACTGTGTGTGGTAGCTATCATTGTATATATTTGCTGTAAAATTTCCATACCAGTACCGTGCATATTTTAACATCGCTAAGAGCTCATTTTAAGCTTAAATTGTGTTGCGGAGTGCTTGTGTGTGAGTGTGTGGTAGCGTGAGACTCCCCGCAGCATGACTGCAGAGTTCTGATTCGCGTTTCTGCTCTCCCAAGAGGGAGGCAGCCGGAGACAAGCGGAGTCGAGAGGTTGTTGATCTATGTTGGAAATTTATTCTATGTTTTGTGAGTAGTTTGGTGTATGGCAGAGTGATGGAGTTTGGTAGAGATCTAAAACTGGATTCTGGCAGGGTTGCGCGCAGGCAGGGGAGGATTTGAGCCATCGACCTTTGGGTTGCCAGCTGGGTGCACGGGCCCGTCGCGCTACGTGAATAGAACTAGGCAGGACAGCCTGATGACTCTGAATAGGGAAGGGTGTCGTGTTCCTCCGCAGACAAGGGAGTCAGAATTCTGCAGATTGCGGGAATGGATCAGGTTTCGGTGTTTGGATTTTACTATAAGGCTTTGTTGTGTTATTCAGTTAAGGTAAAACACTTTATTGTCCTGAGTACTTATAATCCCTGGACAGGAATTGTTGTTGTTACTAGTTGTAGGTTGGTAAAAATGGTTTCTGTGGAAGTTAGAGAAAGGTAGAATCGGAGGTATAATGGGAGCAAAATCGAGCAAGGAATTTCCCCAAGCAAACCCCTTAGGAAGCATATTGAGACACTGGAAGGAATTGGCTGGGGGTCCAGGGGAACAACAACAAGGGGTTGAATTTCTAGTGGATATTGGTGCTACGTTTTTGGTATTGACTCAAGCTTTGACGCTTGTAGATAATGACTTTGTAACGGTAAAGGGAGCTACTGGCCAAAGTGAAAAAGCATATTTTCTACAACCCTTGAAGTTTAATTGGGAAAACAACTGGGGATCCATAAGTTTCTTTATATGCCAACTTCGACCAAGCCACTATTGGGGTGGGACTTAGAAAAGTTGGAAGCAGAAATAAAATTTGGGAAGGATGGAGTAGAAATTAAAGTGGGAGGTGACCACTTAATTGAACTTTTAAATTTAGCCCTGATAAGTCCCTCTGAAGAGATGAGAGTGCCAAAGGAGTGGTGAACCAGGTACTCCCTGGGGTACAGGCCACTGAAATATCCAGCAAGGCAAAACAGCCTTACCTATAACAGTTAAAATCAAACCAAGAATCAAACCAGTAAGAATGAGGCAATATCCTTTGAGATTAGAAGATAGAAAAGGATTTGTCTGATCATGGAACGATTTTTGGAATATGGATTACTAGTAGAATGTGAATCCGAATATAACACTCCCATATTATCACAAAGAAGCCAGATGGGAATTACAGAAGAGTTCAGGACCTCAGGGCCATAAACAAAATAACGGAGGATTTATATCCTGTTGTGGCCGATCCATATACTTTGCTGACAAAACTGAAACCTGAATTGGCCTGGTTTTCTGTACTGCATTTAAAGGATGCTTTCTTCTGCCTACCTTTGAGCCCTGAGAGTCAACTGCTGTTTGCCTTTGAGTGGGAGAATCCGGAGACAGGGAGAAGGACACAACTTACATGGACTGTACTCCCACAGAGCTTTAAAAACAGCCCAACTCCCTTTGGCAACCAGTTGGCTAAAGACTTAGAGCAGTGGGAGAGACCACATGGGACTGGAACAGTGTTGCAGTATGTGGATGACATCCTGGTAGACACAGTAACAGAGGAGCAAAATGTAGCATGGACTGTAAGTTTATTGAATTTTCTCATACTAAGTGGTTATTGAGTTTCTCCACAGAAAGCTCAAATAGCCCAGCAAAAGGTAACATATCTAGGATATGAAGTCACAGCTGGTGAACAGACCCTGAGAGCAGCATGGAAGGAGGTCATCTGCCAGACTCCCAGAACATAAACAGCTAAGGAGCTCCATACTTCCCTGGGAATGACAGGTTGGTGTTGGTTATGGATTTATAATTACAGACTGTTGGTGAAGCCACTCTATGAACTTTTAAAGAGTGACTCAAAGAATCTCATCTGGACTGGGGAAGCCGTTCAGGCTTTTCACAAATTAAAGCGAGAGCTAATGCAGGCACCGGCCTTAGGCTTACCAGACCCTACAAAATCCTTTTGGTTATTCTCTCATGAAAAGCAAGGAATTGTGCTGGGAATACTGGCTCAGGAGCTTGACCCGGACCAAAGGACAATGGCATACTTCTCCAAACATTTAGATGAAGTAAGCAGAGGATGGTCTAGCTGCCTGAGGGTGGTGGTGGCAGTAGTAATTAACATCCAGGAAGCTCATAAATTCACGATGAGCCAGCAGATCACAGTGTTGGTATCTCATACAGTGTCCACCGTACTAGAAGCAAAAGGGGGGCACTGGTTATCCCCACAAAGAGTCCTAAAATATCAGATCATTATGGTAGAACAGGATGATGTCCAGATAACAGTAACTAGCATTGTCAACCCAGCATCTTTCCTTAGTGGAGTTACAGGGGAACCAGTGACTCATGATTGCCTGGAAACCATTGAGGCAGTCTACTCCAGCTGACCAGATCTGAAGGAACAATCACTGGACGATGCTGAGGACACATGGTATATAGACGGCAGTAGCTTCATAAAAAATGGACAGCGCAAAGCAGGGTACACAGTGACCACTACAGACAAGGTAATAGAGTCTGGGCCTCTCGCCTCAGGCACCTCTGTGCAAAAGGCAGAAATAATAGCTTTAACTCGAGCATTAGAGCTTGCTAAAGACAGGAAGATTAACATTTGGACAGATTCCAAATATGCCGTTGGAGTAGTTCACGCCCATGGAGCGGTCTGGAGAGAAAGAGGACTCTTATCCACACAAGGAAAGCACATAAAACATGCAGAGGAAATTCTCAAACTGTTAGAAGCTGTACAGTTACCAAAGGAAGTGGCAATTATGCATTGCAAAGCTCACCAAAAGGGAACAACTGCACAAGAGGTAGGCAATTCCATGGCGGACTGGGAAGCAGAGGGCAGCAGAAAAGGTACAGCAGAGATACAGTCTTTGATTCCAGATGGAAATATCCTAATCAATCAAATTCCCAACTATATGAAAGAAGAGCAAAAATTAATTAAGGATTTAGGGGAAAAAAACAGAGGAAAATGGTTGTGCTACAACACCATAAGGGAAAGTAGTGCCGAGCATATTACTTTGGGCTATAACCATGACTGAATATAGGAAGACTTGTTGGGGAGTCGAAGCCGTGTATAAGTATCTGAGCAAACGCATTGTCACCTGTAACTTGTACACAACCATCAAACAAGTAACACAACAATGTGAGATTTGTTTACAGAATAACCCACAGGTAAGCCGGAAAATGGAGCTAGGGCAAATAGGGAAGGATAATTTCCCCAGACAGTGGTGGCAAATTGACTTTTCAGAACTTCCGAGGAAAGGAGGGTTTTGATATCTACTTGTACTAACTGATACCTTTTTGGGATGGTCAGAAGTGTTCCCTTGCTGAACAAACAAGGCTAGAGAGGTAACTAAGGCTTTACTACATGAAGTAATACCAAGGTTTGGGGTTCCAGCAGTAATATCCTCGGACAGAGGCCCTCATTTTGTGGCCAAAATTACACAACAAATTAGTCGGCTTCTGGGGATAGATTGGCAGTTGCATACTCCCTATAGACCCCAAGCAAGTGGCCAGGTGGAGAAGATGAACCACCTTCTTAAATTACAGATTGTAAAATTGGGCCAAGAAGCTGGACTAGCCTAACCTCAGTCACTACCTCTAGCCTTGCTGTGAATAAGAACCAAACCAAAAGCTAAGGAGGGATTGAGTCCCTTTGAAATACTGTATGGAAGACCCTATTCGGTTCAAGCAGGTACATCAGCACAAGTTGGTGCCGAGGTGTTAACTGACTATATAATAAGCTTACAAAAACAACTCAGAAAAATAGAAAAACTGGTTTTGGGGACCCGTGTTCGTGGTCTGGATGGGTCAATACATAATATAGAACCAGGTGATTGCGTATATGTCAGATCTCTTTCACACTCACCCCTGGAGCTGAAATGGGAAGGACCATTCCAGGTTCTGTTGATAATACACACAGCTGTTAAGATATGGGAACAGACATCATGGATACATCATACCAGAGTAAAGAAAGCTCATAAGCAGTGTTGGGAGGTAACAGAGACTGGACCATTAAGACTCTGACTTTGGCAAAGATCCTCACAATCTTAAGGGCAGACCTTTAAAATGATTAATGAAGAGTTTAAGCTGTTAATATGTTTTAGTATCTTCTCCCTCACCTGCAACAGAGAGCCTAAGGACTGGCCTTGGAATCATGCTCAGAAGAGCCATATTGTGATGAAGGGAAATGTAGATCCAAGAACAAGACTGGCTACGGTGATTTCTCACGGGAATGAGGTAGGAAAATCAGTGGGATAGAGGTAATGGGGATGAGATTACCCGGTTATGGGGAAAAATGAGATAACAGTGGGGTGTCAAGTATATCATGAGGATGATGAGACCGTGGTTTCGGGGGAAGCTATGATTGGTGTGAGGATGATGACATCCTCAAATGAACTTGGAGAGGTGTGCCTAGGGAGATCAGAGTGCTGGTTTAATTTTAACCTAACCAAACCAACCCTGGTCACCTGCCTATGGCAAGGATTGGAAGGTCAGGTACTGCACTATATAGTCAAAATTGACCTGAGGTTAGTACTAAAGACCTTTGAGATTGGGCCATATGTGATCAAGAATATAGGTCAACAATAAATGTTGTTTAACCCAGAATGGTCTCTTAACGTGTTGAGATGCTAATGTAAATTAATGTTTCTGGCATTCAGCCAGCATGCTCTCCCTTCCTGAAAACATCTTTTGAGGGCTGGACAATTTGGCTGCAGAAACAAGGGCCCTTTAGGGGTCAAACACAGCGTATTGGGAACAGGATCGGGGGTCCTAAATGGAATTGATTCAGAAATATTAATGAATAGATTGATCACTGCAACTAGTGATCTGATAAGATTACAACAACCTTTGCAATATTCTCTGTCAGCGTTAGGAACTAGCAAGTGGCTCTTATCAAAAGTGTTACCAAGGTGGGGAAAGGTGGAAGAGCAAGACCATGAATTGGTAGTGAACCCACTTGGTACGGTCCAAGACAATGTTTCTTTGGCCCTCAGTTGCATACAGGCACAGTTATGGATGCAGTCGGTAGCTGCCCTAATTATACAAGAGGGTGGTGAAGGTATTTTCCCCACTGAAATCCGGAAAGTGGTTTGGAACAGTGCCACAGACTTAGAGAGGGAGCTTCAATCCTGGTGGACTCTGGTAAATTTTACCCATGACCCCATCACTGATACAGCCACGGCTTTTGTGTTGACCATACGTAACACTTCAATATACGTGATCCACCCCATTATTGCATTAGGACTAAACCATGATAAAACTGTGCTCTGTCTTTCCAAACACAGAACATGGGCACGAATGGTGCACAGGAAGTAGCAAATTGTAAATTTGGAGCCTTGCATTACTCGAGAGCAACAAGGACTCATTTGGGAAAGTAATACGCTCGATGTCCAAGACAATTGCCTCAACACCGAGCAAAGTATCTGTCACTTTGAGATCCATCCAGATGCTAACCAGAAGACTGTACATGTATATATTGGCCAAGGTTGTGTGTGTTTAAGGACTGTTTGCACCTCTATAGTAATAGATAAGATAATCATGGATAGTAAGAATCATTCTAATTTCTATATTTGTAACTTTGTTAAGATTGTTGATGTGACTTTTCTTATTTGGCACCAGTCGTATCTGACCAACCGATAAAATTCAATTATACAACACTTCCCAAATTATCACCTGTACCTATTTGAATGAATCTTACATTGGTGAAAAAATTATGAAACATCAGGATTTGATCAAAAATTTTTGGACGAGGTCCAAGAAAATGGGAAAAGACCCTGATAACAGTCCACCATGACACAGAATAAACAAGGAATAAACAGGGTCCTGAAACGAGTAAGAGAAGACACAAACCACCGTAGGTGGGATGTGCTGTTTGGATGGTCCCCTACCATGACTGGCGTTCTAAATAAGTTGTGTCACCCCATTATTGTCCTTTTGATGCTAATTTTAGCCTTGTTTTCTCTGCTGTGCTGTTTATTTGGACTTGGAGAATGCAACAATGACTAATAATTTTGGCTTCCATGTCTAGTGCCCATAAAAATGCGCTAAAAGATAATTTTCAAGTGAACTATTTTCCAGTCCCCTTTCAAGCGACAGATATGCATTTGGCAAATTAATTCACCCATATTAAAAGACAGGGGGAATTGATGAGCAAAAGCAGACATATAGAGGGTAAAAACCTAAGAAATTGGAAGGACTCAGTTCACTGTAAACTAACACCATAACTCAGCTCACTGGACGTCGAAGGCCTTGAAGACCCTGAATGTGATAATGAAGAAGCTGATGTGCAGACAGTTGCAGATAATAAGGAGTTGGAATGTGGAAAACAGAATTGTTTGCATCCTGCTCTGTGGCATGGAAATTTACCAGGAGACACTGTACAAGCGCAAGCTCAATGTGGACTTATTACAATACGGAGCGGGGATAGATCATGAATATGTAATAGGTGCTTATGCACACCCCTACCTGTACACTATAAGCCTCATGTTAGACAACAAGGTGTGCGAGTTGGGCAGAATTATCTCCCTTGAACCCGCTGTTGACGGATCTACAATCAAGAAAAACTTATCTACACAGGAATGCAGATAAGCAGGCACTTTATTATGCAGCACTGGGAAAACACAGGGGATAGCTCCTCCAAACTTTGTTAGTTACCATTTTCAGGTTTTTTATACACCTCAAACAAAAGAATCACATTTGCCAACAAAAGCATGCATAAAATGTCCATCTCTTAATTTTGCCCTTTACCTTGATTGGTTCCTAACTGTCTTAATATTTACAAAATCACAGTGATTGGTCAAAAAAAGATATCAATCCCTTTGTTTTAGTACCAACTAAGGTAACAGCTAAGGTAACCTAATGAATACATATATCAGGGTCTTGTGGTTAAGGTAACAGCTAAGGTAACCTAACAAATACATTCACCAGGGTCTCCTGGCTAAGGTAACAGGTCCCTATCAGGTGTGGTATGTAACTCTTGCACTTTGATCCTTATGTGATTCAAGTGAATACTTACTTAATCGATAGGTGTTTGAGTTATTTGCAAGTGCTTAGCTAATTGATTGAACTATTACTAGGTGATTAACAAGTGCTTGACTACTTATTGCGATGATAAGTTGTTAACTAAAATAATTGTGTATCTGGAACACCACTGGTGCAATACATACCTGCTTTATAACCCTTAACCGTGTTATGGAGTTTGTTCCACACACGTCAATACTTCCAGTCTGTATAAATGTTAATAGCTCTGCCTTGCGCCAGCTCCAAAGCATGAGTAAGGGCAATTATTTCTGCCTTTTGTGTGGAGTTTCCTGTAGGTAGTGATCCCGATTCTATCAGCTCTTGACTGGTCGTGACTGCATACCCAGCATATCTTCTCCCTTGTAAGACATAGCTGTTCCCATCTGTAAACCAGTTTTCCACATTGTCCAGATGACTCTCCTTCAGGTCCAGGTGACATGAATATACTGCTTCAATGGTCTCCAAGCAATCAAGATGTACTGGTTCTGCTGAATTTCTGCTGAGGAATGAAGTGTCCAGATTAGATAGACATCCTTCATTTTGGTAGCGATTAATATGTCATCTACATATTGAAGCAATTTTCTTTCTTCAGGTGGAGCTTCCCATAACTCCAGATCTTTGGATAACTGGTTGCCAAATATGGTGGGGCTATTTTTGAATCCTTGAGGCAGCACCATCCAAGTAAGCTGAGTTTTAGGACTTTCCCATTTGAATGCAAATATTTTCCATCTGGCTTCATGGAGAGGGAAGCAAAAGAAGGCATCCTTCAAATCCAGAACAGTAAACCAAGTTAAGTCCGGTGTTACCACAGTCAACAAGGTAACAAATCTTGGGACTATCCAATAAGACCCATCTGGCTTCTGGGTACATCCGTAGCCCATACTCCCGGATATACTTGGTTCATGCTGTCCTTGCTAATGTTTCCTTCTGTATTGATATTAGTTAATAACAGGCTCATTATTTTTATATAATTTTGATCATTTACCTCCAAGCTAATGTGACATTTTTCAAATTTAATTGTAGCTTCCAACTGTTCCAACAAATCTCTTCTCAAAAGGGCTTTTGGGGTGTTAGACATATACAAGAACCTGTGAATTCCTACTTGCTTTCCCAATTTGTACTTTAAGGGTTCAAAGAATATGACGTCTCACATTGACCAATAACATAATCATTACTTAATGGTACTAGTTCTTGGTTTAGGACCAAAAACGTTGCCCTTGTCTATTATAAATTCTACTTGTTTTTTTTATTTTTCCCTAGCTTTAATGTGACCAGTGGATCCGCTAGGGTAGATTCCCCGAGTCCTCATGAATCATCCTCCTTCAAATTGGCCACCATAGATCTCCTTCTTTGTCCATTTTCTTTCCCTTTGAACCTCTCAGGGCATTCATTTTTCCAATGTCCCCTCGATTTACAGCATGCACACTGATCCCTACCCAGTCCCGGTGGCTCTCTTCATTGTGGTCTCTGTTCCAGGGCTGTCACTGTAACTGTTGCTATTCTTCATTCCATTCTCCCTCTTCTGCTTCTTTTTCATTAGGAGGGGGCATGGAGGGAGGCATATAACCTTCAAGACTTTCCAAATCATTTGCCTGATATACTTTATCTCTATTGGTGCAGCGTTGTCCAACACTACAGGACAAACAGAATCTCTTTAGTTTTCCTCTGTTTCTTTTTTCATTTTCTTGTTCCAGGGCTAATATCATGGGATCTTGAGGGAGAGTTAATCCACAATCCTGCTGCCACTCTGAGTGATTTCTGACAGTGAAAAACATATTTGCATAAGAGATGTCATCCCATTTTCCTTCCCCCCTCAAAAACATTAGCTGTAGGAGAGTATTATAATTCAAAGTTCAATTTTGTGGTCATTTTTCTCCATTATCTAATTTACAGAGCGGCCACCATTGACTGCAGTATTTAATGAGTGTTTTCTTACTTTCCGTTCCCCTAGTTCCCACAATATCTTTCCAATGCGCCAGTATGCATCCTAATAGACTTTTCTCCACAGTGACACTCTGAGCGCTGCCCATTATTTTAACCATTCACCGGGTTCTTTGGGTAATCTTTTCCCTACATCTTTTTCTGCACTTCTGAATTTCCTTCACTCATTCTTTCTCTGAGATGTTCCACAAAATTGGTAAACCTAATTCCTAATCACAGAATAGAGGTTTTATTTCCACCTTGCTCTCCTCACACTGGGGTCACCAATATAGACCAATATAGATGTTCAGAGTAATCACCACCCCTCACTCCGCTACCACAACTGCACATGTACTGTCAAGAAACACACTCCAGCTCTACTCACACAATGTGTCCCAAATGGGGGCACTCTAACTGGAAGATGGGACTCCTCCCTCGCTGAATGGCCAAGGGGGGCAGGGAATGGGGATCTCAGTCTACTCCTGATGGTTTCTGCCGTTTTTCTCTCCTCATGGCAAGTGGACTCCTTGCTAAACCATGACATTCCACCTCTCACCTCTGCGAATCAATTACTGAAGAAAACATCAAGGAAATCTGAAACATCTTCACAAACCACCTCACAATAACTTAGGTCAAACAGAATCAAACATTTCCCCGTGAAAATAAATAAGCGACATACACATAATGCATAAATACAATACACATATTCAAAATCAACAGAAGGACAACTCCTATAGGATCCATCCCTAGACACAGGGTAACCTCACCCAGTCATCTGTTTTGTCCATTACCACTCCTAATTAACTATCCTTATCTCAATTTCCAATACCTCCAGCCCCACATTGGGTGCCAAATGTCGAGGTTTAGGCCTACCAAGGGACAAAAGACCACCATTAGACTCAAGTACCAAGACTTGAGAATTGACAAAGGACAGGGAGGGCTTAATTGCTGCTTATGGTCCTGGGAAAAACCAACAAGGCTACTCGGCTTGGGGAAGAAAACAGAAAATAATTTAAACCACCACCAGCTAAAAATAAAACATAAAACCCCAAAACACAACAAATACAAAACAACACAGAGTGGCACAGTAATGAAGAACACAACCAACCCCTTAAGACCACCTTCTCCCCACTCCTTCCCTCTTCCCAGGCTCAGAGCCCTGATCCTGGTGTCTTTTTCTCCTCCCCCTCCACCACACAAAAACGCTAGGCAGACCCTGTTCCCGGCACCTGCACAGTCCTGACCCTTCGACCCTTCCATCCAGGGTGGAACTCCCTCTCTTCCCAAGGGAAATATGAAGTTCTCCTTAATTCCCTAACGCTGGGAAGTTGAAACCACCAGCAAATTTCTTGTTCTCATTCCTTGTTCTTGTTCTCTACCTTGATTGAGTAAAATAGTACTATTAAAATATATTTCTTGACCTCCCTGTTTCGCATTAAACATATGTAGACAAGTTAACAAACTCTACAGTTAGTTCACATGCTTCGTCTGTCTCTGGCTGGTCTCCTCGCGGAGATACGGAACCGCGGATAAGGACTCTGCACTGTGCAGTCAGACTACATCTCTTTCATTCACTCAGTCCACACTCATCACAGTTTTGACTATAGACAAAATAAATCCAGGCATCTCCAACACAATAATAATAATATTATTATACCAGTTGTTATCCCTCCAGCAGCTGCAAAATAAACCAAGTTGTCATATGTCATGATCCCCTGTTGGGTTCAATTTGGCAGAAGTTAAACTCCCTTGCTTTCCAGTCGACCTCAGACAATTCTTAACTTTAACATTAACTCCTGAGTGATGTCCAAACAGGTTATCGTGATTAGATTTCGTGCATTCTTGGAGACAGAATTAAGAGGCAAAATAGAGTCAAGTGCTAAACTATTTTTACAATCAAAAGTCAACAAAGAAGGGGGAGAAGGAAAGAAAAGGGAGAGAGAGAGAGAGAGAGAGAGAGAGAGAGAGAGAAGGTGCCATAGCCACCATCACGAGTCCACAGTTCCCCTGGCAGTCCGTTTGTCTGTCCGGTCTGGTATGAAGATGAGGAGGGGGGAATAGCATTCCCAAGCCCCTCTGTTAGTCCTGCTCTTATACCCACTCCTCTTGCTGGAGCATTCCTGATGCTGTCTCTGAAGGGTCCTGGAAAGTTTCAAAAAGTCCTTGGAAAGTTCTCAAAAATCTGGGAGTAGTCCAGGAGGACCACAGTCCATGGACCTTGGGCCCGGGTGCATACACAGGGGAGTTAGGCCAGTGGGACATATATCACCAAAGCAACAGTGTCTCCCACAGGTAGAGTCGTTGATGACTGGAGCAATGTGGTAGTGATTAATTATGCTGTCAGCAATGTTGAGGCATATCACTAGTACCTTACACCATACATCTGTCCTTTTAGGGCCACTGAGTTACTGAATCACTTTATGGCTAATAACCCCCTCCCCAAATGTACAGGTTCAGTCGTTTAGAAACACTGAGTCACTGATACCTTATGACTAATAACCCCCTCCCCAAACACCTCTTTTTATTCCTCTTGGAGACACTGAGTTATTCAGCTGTCACCCCTTGTGACCAGTAAACCCCTCCCCAACTGCCAGGATCCTTCCCTAGGGCTAGCCTTTACCTGTACCTATCTGAGGAATTCTATCATGCACCAGAGGTCTCTGCGTGACTTACCAATCACCCCGACTGCTGTTCTTTTTCACATACCTTGTCCACAGAACAGATAGTTGTTGTTTGTTCCCACAGCTAGTGGCTGGGAGAGGAGTTTCTCTGAGAAAAGCCTCGGGCCGCGGGTCCATTCCTCAGTCACTCCTGCAGCCGAGCAGAGTGTGTCTCACCTGGGGTGCCAAAAATGACGTGCAGAACAGACTCTATGGAACAGACTCTACAACTCAAACAGACTCTACAACTCAAAGAGTTATTCGGCACTCAAAGAGATATTCAGGGGATCGCTCCACCACAAACATGAGCACCCAAATCAGCTCTCCTTGACTTATATTTGCTACAGAGTTACAAATTCATGAGATTGCACCATCCGCCTATACATATACATAACCTGTCACGGCTTTGCATGTAAATTAGATCTCTTCCTTGCATTTGCACAATGTCTCCAGGTGGTGATCCTCAGGGGCCATGGGGTATGAAGGCTCATAGTCTTGAGTCTTTCTCATCCCTGATAAAGTTTATTAATACATGTTAGTATAAAGCTCCATATCAAAGGTTGCAGGGAAGTGGGGGTCAGTCTCTTCTCCCAAGTAACAAGCATGAAGGATCTCAAGTTGTGCCAGGGGGAGGTTTAGATTAGATGTTAAGAAAAAAATTTTCACAGAAAGAGTTATTGGGCATTGTAACAGGCTGACCAGAGAAACAGTTGAGCCATGGTCCCTGGAGATATTTAAAAGATATGTAGATGTGGCACTTAAAGACATGATTTAGTGGTGGACTTAGGTTAATGGTTGTGTTGCAAATCTGCTGGGAAGAAAAACTTATCTACGCAAAGTTAGATAAGCAGAGATGTCCTTTATTTCACATTGCGCACTGGGGACACGGGATTATTCCCAAAGAATGTCTAATGAAGCATCAAAATTAGCATATATTTATATCCAATACTCTTTTTTTCTTTTTTTACTATTCATATAAAATCCACTTATAATTGTTCATTAAATTTGCCCTTTACCTTGGTTGGTTATTTGTTACTTTTACACATAACATCACTCTTATTGGTTGGTCCCTGTGATGCAGAGCTTTATACTAATATGTATTAATAAATTTTAAACTAACTTATTGCATTAGTATACGTTTAACTGTTAAAGCTTCTATTTCATATAGACAAAACTATCTGCTTAGACATAAGCTGTAAAAAGGTCATGCTTATCTGCTTTACACAATACCTCAGGGACCCTCCAAATTCCTTAAAGGCAGAAAAGCGAGTAAAACCACATAGGTGGAGGCCTAGTGGTATCTGAGGTTGCAAAGATCAGGGATGAGAAAGACTCAAGACTACCAAGACTCAAGACTACCAGTCTTCATCCCCCAAGTCCCCTGATGATCATCACCAGGAGACATTGCCCAAATACAAGGAAGAGGAGACCTAATTTACATGCAAAAGTGGGGACAGGTTGTGTATATGTATAGGTGGATGATGTAATCATATGATTTTGTAACTCTGTAGCAAATATAAGTCAAGCAACTCACTGAGTTCAGTGCGCACGTTTGTAGTGGAGCAATCCTCCTGTGTGCCCAGCGCTGAATAAACATACCTTCTTTATAACTCTTTGAGTTATGGAATCTGTTCCACATGTCATCTGATTACACAAATTATGCATATTCAGTTATATTTCAAAATCACTTGGCTAACTAACTGTTTTTAGATGTTGATTATTTGGTGTTCTGGATCAGAATGGTAGTAATTATCTGGTACTCAGGACCAGAAAGTTACAGGGCTTCAAGACAGTAAACAACCTAATGGTTAATACAAACTCTTTTCTTCCTCTGAGGCAATTGCTCCCCATATTGTTCTTAGATGTTTTATGGCTTGCAGGTGCATGGATTTAAACATCGTTATCACTCTTATTTTCATTGTGCCTGATTTCCCATGCATTTTGTTCTCTTTGGGAGCAGCTTCACCAAGGAGGCCTAGGTTTGCTTAGTTATGCTAACTTATAAATTTTACTTAAAAAGAAATATTTGAAAAAAATCACTTGAATTTTTATATCTTCTATAACAGCATAAAAGGGTGATGTTTCAGATGACCTGCAATACCACATGATACCATCACGTGGGGTTGTAACCAGATAACATATCATAGGAGACATAATAAAATAGTATGCACCAGGTCTAGATGCATAGGAGCTTGGTAATTAGAACTAATATTAAGATTGTACTGAACAAAATAAATTTATATGTACTCAAGACAGACACATCCTCATAAAGGATGTCCGGAATAGTAATAGGTTTCTCTGCATAAGAGTGAGAGATCATTATCAACAGGTGGATGGCCCAGTCACTTTATATGCATGGCTTGGTAAGGACTGTACTCTGACCATTATCAACAGCTTGATGGGGTGGGCCTGGTTACTTTATATGCATGGCTTATTAACAACTGTTTTCTTGAAGAAGGATCAGAGACTGATTAAGAAAAACTCCCCTGCCTCGTGAGGCTCCAGAAGACTGATGATAGTTTACTCAATATCCATACTAGGCAGAGGACTCACTAAATAGAACAATATGTTATACAAGATTTTGTATAAATAAAACATGAGACGTACTGTTGGGTGTGCTGGCTTTGTACAACTTACCCCCTAGCATCCGTCTCTGCACAGACACAAAATGAAGCAATATATACTCTGTGTGTAGGTTGACTCATTGCACATCGTGCACAAATCTGCTTTTCAGACAACAGAATGATAGGGAAATAGACAAGGATGTCTTTACAAATAAAGATGTAGCAATGTGGTTTAGCAGACCTCAGCTGAGCTTTACAGAACCATAAAATGCAGTGAAGTGGCAGGACCAATCAATCAGAGATTTGCAAAACAATACAATGTGGCAAAATGGTTTGAAGGCCAACAGGGGCTAGGTGACAAAAGAGCAAGATAGATTCTTTGGAACTCTGTGTGTTCTTGAAGTTAAGTAGGTATGCTTCATAGTGTTGTAGTAGTGCAGGCAATATTCACTCAAAGACATAGACAATTTATGGGTTGGATAATGATTATTTATAGTTCCTGGATATGACAGCATGGCCCACTGTAATTCATCAGATTGTTGCAGTGCCCAGTTCAAGAACTCATCTGTGAGAGGAACGAAAATGATGTCTGTCTCAATCCCTGCTATTTCCAGCAGATGTTTCCTGGCCTTAACTATTATTTTCGCAATTGCCTCTAGCCTCATGGTAACTGTTTTTTGCAAATTATATGGCAAAAATATCCACTCCAAGATCCTCAATGAGTCTTTCGCTACTGAATTCCATTGCATCAAGACTGCCATTACATGCTGGTTTTGACTTATCACAGCAATGTTAATTGACAAGTCAGGATCATATCGGTGACTGTAGTTACTGACTATCTTGTTTTCTACTTTTTCTATTGCTTGGATTTGCTGCCGAGACAGTTTTCGCGCACTATCAGCCTCTACTGAGCCCTTTAACAAAGGCTTTAGTGGTGCAAGATCCTCATTCGTGATACCACATATGGTTCGTACCCATTGGATATCACCTATTAGCTTTTGAACATCTGTAAAATTAGCAATATCTGTTTTAATTGCCACCTTCTGAGGATAAATGTGCGCATCGGTGATAATATTACTTAAATATTTCCAAGAGGCGTGCATTTGTATCTTCTCTGGCGCGATCACCAACCCGGAAATGCTTAACTGCCGGTTCACTTCTTGTAGAATGCGATGCTGGTCCAGGTCTTTTCCTGCAATCAAGATATCATCCATATAATGGTAAAATAAGACACGAGGGTATTTTTTGTGCAGAGGTGCCAGCGCCCAGGCAACATAAGTTTGACAAATAGTCGGTGAGTTCTTCATTCCCTGAGGTAAAACAGTCCATTGATATAATTTTGCTGGCTCTTGTTTGTTAATTGATGGTACTGTAAAAGCAAACTTCTCACTGTCATCCTCATGTAGGGGAATTGTGAAAAAACAGTCCTTTAGGTCAATCACCAACAGGGGCCACTCTTTTGGAAGCATTGCAGGAGAGGGTAATCCTGGCTGTAAAGCACTCATGTCCTGCATCACTGCATTAACAGCTCTTAGATCATGTAACAGCCTCCACTTCCCTGATTTTTTAGGGATAGTAAAAATTGGTGTATTCCATGGACTGGTGGATGGCTTAATATGACCTTTCTCTAATTGTTCATTTACTAATTCATGAATGTGGGCGAGCTTTTCTTTGCTTAGTGGCCATTGATCAATCCAAACTGGTTTATCTGTCAGCCAGGTTAACTTCAGGATTGGTCGCCCATCAATGGCCGCCATTAAAAATTTTCATTTGAAAAACGAAAGCCCATTTGGCTTAAGGCATCTCTACCTAAAAGCCAAACTGAAGTGTTCATCACATAGGGTCTAATTTGCACACATCAGGTCTGTGCTAATTTTTGTCATCTGTATTCCTCCTACTCCAACAACAGGGGTGTCTAAATTCTCTAAAGGCCAGCTTTTTGGCCAATAGGATAATGGAACAATAGTAACATCTGCTCCTGTATCCAGTAATGTGTTGTACCCAACTATGTGTTCACCATTTGGATGTTGGAATACAACCGTCTGAGTGGGCTTTCCCCGTGAAAGTGGCATTACCAGTCTTACCTCAGGTACTCCAGTGGATCCAAAACCACCGTCTCGACGCTTACGACTTCCTGCAAATGGAACTTTAGCTCTGAAAGGAACTAATTGAGCTATTTTAGTTCCTTTAGGTATATGAACTGGTGGCTGCCAAACTTTAACCATTATTCCAATATTTCCTTCATAATCCGCATCAATTACACCGGGGAGCACAAAAATCCCCTGTCGAGAGGCTGATGAGCGTCCTAAAAGCAAAGCACTTAAACCATAGCCAAGGGGTCCGTTAGCGTTAGATAACTGTTACCTCCGTGTTGTGGATGGTTACATCTACTGCTGTTTCCACATCCACTCCTGCGCTTCCGGCAGTGGCTGATCTGAGGCCATCCAGGCAGCTGTTGGTGTTGAAGGGCGTTTGTGTCATCATGCTCGCCCTTTTTGCGCTCATTAACCCATTTCCCTTAGGCATTGTATGTCTGGCCACTTGAGAGCGGCACTCAGTGGCTCTATGGCCAAACTTGCCACATCTGTAACAATTGCCATGAAATCTGCCGTTGGACCCAGATGGTCTGGCGGAGCAATTTGTCCATATCAATGGTCTGCACCGACATTGATTTTTCACGTGTCCTATTTTTCCACAGTTAAAGCATTTTGGCCTCTGATTTCCTTTGTGAGGTTGAACTAATGGCTTCAATGCTGTTGCCATAGCTTCAGCTAAATGTGCTGATGATCCTACCCTAGAGCAGGTTTCTATCATGTCTACCAAAGTTGCTGTCCACAGGAGAGCCAGCAGGATCTTTTTGCAGTCATGGTTAGCATTAGCAGCTGCTAAGTGTAACCCTATTTCCGCCTTTACTTCAGTTGACGTGTTTGGTATACGATCCAGAGCTGCTCTTAGACGGTCTAAAAAGGTCATAAAAGGCTCATTAGGTTTCTGTATAATAGTTGTATATGAGGGAACTGGCACCCCCATGTCAGGAACAATCTTAAATGCTTGATGAGCCAGTGTCTGTGTTTGCTGCAAAATAGCTTCATGCAGTCGGGCTTGTACCTGAGGGTCAGCAAACGGTCCTTTACCCAATATCATATCTGCTGTGACGACTCGCCGTGGATCTCCCTGTTGTAAGTCCATATTTTCTATTACTGCCAGATCAACTCTTTTTTTCCCATTCAGACTCCCATAGTAATACCTGAGTGGGCTTCAGGAAAGTTTCTGCTAGCTTCCGGCAGTCAAATGGAGTCATTAATCCACTGGCAAAAATATGATCCAATAACGTTTGAACGTATGGGTTGGACAAGCCATATTGCATCACAGCTTTCTGGTCTTCCCTTACCAACTTCCAATCCAAAGGTGCCCATTGTCGTTTTTTTTGTGCTACTATTATTGGAAAGGCTTGTGGAATAAATTCTCCTTCGATTACCGCATCACGTATGAGGCCTCTCCATTTCTTAGCCAGATCATAGTCATCTGGCCGGGGGTCTCTGAGTACCTGTGGGGATGAAACTTTAATCTCTGGGTTGGTTAATTCATTAATTCGTTCCAACAGTTGATTAGTTGTTGCTTTTGGTTTTTCCATCAGTTCCTCCAAATGGGCCAAAGTCTGTTTCTTATCTTCTCCATGTTGTATTAATTCTTCCTTTAATAATTGTCTTTGTTGATCTTCAACTTCACTAGATGTTGGGGGTGATGATGGAAGAGGAATACACTCAGGGATTGATGAGCTCAAGGGCAATGGCATATCCACAGTGTCATTTGTAAAACGTACCTTTTGTTCTTTATCAGGTACTCCTTCAGGCATAGCAGAAGGATGGGATGGGGCAGGATGGTGGAGGGTGGGTGGGAGGGAAGGAGAAGCAATGCACGTATTCTGCTCGTGGAACAGTGCACTAACAGGTTCTGGGGGAGGTGGGCTCACATCCATGCTCTCCTCTTCTAGAAGTGGAGTCGAGGGTATTATGACATTATCCCCTCCGAAGAGTCTTAATATTGTCTTCTAGAGGTGGAACCGATGGTACTATAAAGTCACCACCTCCAAAGAACCTTTTAGCGTCTACTGGGAACGCAGATGGTACAGGAGCTTCTGCTTTTATGGCAGCAGCTGCAGCACACTCAGCTTCTAGCTGGTATATAATGGATGATACCAATTTACACAAGCCGATAGCATTATTCAACATGTCTCCTAGGTTTTCCCAGTGTCCCTTTTCATATACTTCTTGGGGTGAAACAAAGAGACCTACTTCCTGCCCCCATCTTACAAGTCTTAGCAAATCCTCTCTTTCATAATTGAATCCTTTCTCAGCAAGGATATGCTGGAGGGTGTCAATAGGATTTTCCTCTTCGCTTATTATTTTTCCCATTATATCAGTTTACTCAGATCACTTGCCTTTTGAAGCAGGAATCCAAGTGCTTTTCTGCTGAGGGTACTTAATCCAACCAATTCGGCGAATCACATCGGGGTCACCAAATGTTGTAGTAGGGCAGGCAATATTCACTCGAAGACGTAGAGAGTCTAAGTAATGCACGTGCAGAGACATACACAGGCAACATAGTACAACCACCAGAGTTGACTCAAAGCCACCCTTCTTTTGCTAGCTACCTCCTCATATGCTGCTTCTGCCCATGAGATCACCCAGGGCCCAATTGATTAACTTGCAGCACCTGTTTCTGAAGTAGCATGCCAGCTGCATTAACTTATCTCTACCATCTTTATTCAAGCTGGCTGGTCCAAGCTACATCTGTGCCTACATCATAGGATTGCACATATTAATTTCTCCACCCTGGAAAACATATAGTTGGAGTTAATGAGATATCCAATGTATGATTGGAGGGGGTACATATTAGAGAGAACAAGTAGTAGGCAGATCAGGAAGTCTGTATCCTTAGAGTACCTCAGCCAATAGGTAAAGGAGGAGGGTCTCAGGTGGTCAGGGAAGTTAGGATAAAAGGAGGCTGCACCTTTCAGGAAGTTGAGAGATCCCACAGGGAAATGACCTAGTGGACTTTCTCTTAATTCAAATAAAGTTTACAGGGCTCCTCTGTCTCCCTTGTGTTCAAGGACCTTTGGCCACAAGGGTTTTCTGTACAAATGAGGGCTCGTCTGAGATGCTTCCAGGGGCGCCAGACGATGACAGTGCACCTTACCAAAGATTCAGATATTGGTTCCCTTCAGCAGTGACCGGCACTGGATGACTGATTGGGTACCCAAGACCGTTCAGGAGAAAGACAAATGTCGTATCAAGGAAATCTATGAAAGGATCCGTACATCCTTTGAAAATCCCACCAATGAGTAATATAGAGCAAAAGAGGAAGGATACCCAAGGAGGGCAGTGATTCAAAGTCAGAGCTCCAAAACCCCTTGCTTCCTAAAATCCCCCACTGAGAGTGGGAATTTAGGTGCGGCTAGGTAAGGATTCCGAAATAAAGACTCAATAACAGAATTGTTATTAAGCAGGTATTCTTTAATGCAGTGCTGGATGCATGGGAGGATCTTTCTGCCAAACATGTGTGCCACAAGACAAAAGTACACTAATTTTATACATTAAAACATGAATAGGCAACAATTTTCATGGAGTTAGTTACCCTAAATACTCCTATTCCAAAATATGTTCTTGGATGTTTTAGGGCTTGCAGGTGCATAGCTCTGAATAGTCCAACTTGCATCACCATTGTACCTCATTTCTCATGCATGTTCTTCTCTTCGGGAGCAGCTTCACCAAGAAGACCTAGTTTTGCTTAGTTATGCTAACTTATAAATTTTACTAAATAATAACTTCAGTAAAATCACTTGAATTTTTATACCTTCTATAACATTTCTCCCCTTTGAAAGTATTGATAATCATTACTCAATACTTTCACCTATCTACAATGGAACATCATTATATATTTAATTGTTAGGTGATGGTGGATTCTCAGTTTTACTGCTTGAATAATTATTCGATTAAATTTTGTGGGTTAATTGCCATTTTAGACAGCCGTAAGTTAGATCAATTATTAGAAATATTCATACCAAACTGAGCAATGTTTCTATTAATATTTCATTTACTCACCAATCATTTGGATTATGGGTTTGAATTTGAGTATCATTAGTTACCCACACTAGGCCTGATGACGATCTTTCCTCTAACTATGTTTCCACCATCACAGACTTTAAAAATAACAGAAAAATGAAATACAGATAGTTAATCATATTTCAGAGTCAATTTTAAAGTTTCTGGGTTTCCCTCTGCTTTTCAGTTTGGGGATGGTGCTTTTTTTCACTCTGGTGTAGTGGATCTAGGTATCTGATTCAGCGATCTTTATTTCAGTGAATGTGGTCAGTAACACTTGATAAGGTCCCTTCCACTTTTCTTATATGGGTTCTGTTGTCCACATCTTTATGTAGATGTAATTTTCAGGTTGGAAATCATTCATGGGATTTTCCAAGGTCAGAGGCTGATTCTGTTGAGGGATCCACAATCCCTAAAAACTTACCTACACAGGAATGCAGAGAAGCAGGCACTTCTTTATTATGCAGCGCTGGGAAAACACAAACATGGGGGATAGCTAATCCTGGTGCTTAGTTTTTAGTTAACATTTTCAGGGCTTTTATCCACTTATCAGTCTCCTTATTTTAGTAACAACTAAGGTAACAGCCAAGGTAACCTAACAAATACATATACCAGGGTCTTGTGGTTAAGGTAACAGCTAAGGTAACCTAACAAATACATTCACCAGGGTCCCTATCAGGTGTGGTATGTAACTCTTGCACTTTGATCCCTATGTGATTCAAATGAATACTTACTTAATCAATAGGTGTTTGAGTTATTCGCAAGTGCTTAGCTAATTGATTGAACTATTACTAGGTGCTTAACAAGTGCATGACTACTTATTGTAATGATAAGTTAACTAAAATAGTTGTGTATCTGCAACAATTCCACACCACTACACTCCTGAGTTTAGTTAAAGTTTTTCTGTGAGAAAGCAAATAGTTATATACATTGTGTTTTCCCATTACACCAGCCTCAGGAAAAGTTGAGTGATACAATGGGTTATTGAAAACCACACTGAAAGCAATGGGAGGTGGAACTTTCAAGCATTGGGATACACACTTGGAAAAGGCCACCTGGTTAGTCAACTCCAGAGGATCTGTCAATTGAGCTGGCCTTACCCAATCAGAACCCTTACATATTGTAGAAGGGGACAAAGTCCCTGTGGTACGTATAAAAGACATGTTAGGGAAGGCAGTCTGGGTGTGTCCTGCCTCAGGTAAAGGCAAACCCATCCGTGGGATTATTTTTGCTCAGGGACCTGGGTGTACTTGGTGGGTGATGTGCAAGGATGGGAAGACCCAATGTGTGCCTCAAGGGAATTTGATTCTGGTTGAGAATAACCCATGAATTAAATTGTATAATGATAGCTGTTGAATGTCATTATTCCTATAGTTGCTCTGTGTTATGTATGTGTAGATGATTATGATGTGTAAACCTAGACATGATGTGTAGATGGTATAGAATAAGGGGTGGAATGTCCTGGTTTGAGCCAGGATAGAGTTAATTCTTGTGAGGAACCAGGAAAGGGTACAGCCTGAACAGCTGACCCAGGCTGGCCAGCAGGTATTCGATACCATCCTAACATCGTGCCCAGTATATAGGTGGAGGCTAGCCAGAGGAAGCTCTCTTCCGAGGTCGCGGGCTCTCGGTCCCCGGTCCGGAGCGGTCGCTTAGGTCAGGTCCCGGGTGGTGAGCAACTGCATCACTCACCAGTTTTCTTTATAATATCCCCTTGTCTTTGTTATAGTTGTTCCTCTTCAATTTTCCCCAGTAAATTGTACTTATTTCAACTTATGCGGGCTCTTTTACTTTTTTTCCCTCTCCGATCCCCTCCGCATTCCGACGGGAGGGGGAGAGGGAGGAGTCGTTTTTTTTTTTTCCCCCCTTTGCTCCTGCTGGGCAAAACCAGGACATTACTTCACGCCCAACGTGGGGCCCGTAAGGTTGAAATAGAACAGAGTGGGTTTAAACAAACTCCTTGTGTACACTCCTGACACTAACTGATTGCTGATCACAATGTTGGTTGATATGCTTATATGGTGATATTACATGTCCTCTTATCTGCATCATGTATGTCCTGTGATAGTGTTTCTCGTCTGTGGAAAATGTATGAAAATTCTCATGGTACTGCACTGGATGGGATTGGCTTATGATATGATTTTGTCATGGGTTAAGTTGGGTTGGAATGTGTACATGGCTTTTTTGTCTCTTCCACATTCTCTCCTAGAACTTAATAATGGCTGTGGTAGTTTGAGCCTGGCTGGATGTCAGGTGCCCATCACAACGCTCTATTCCCCACCTCCTCAGAAAGCCAGGGAAGGGAAGAAAATAAGATGGGAGTCTCGTGGCTTGAGATAAAAGCAGTTTAATAAAGAAACAGCAAAGCCGCACGCGCGGAAAGCAAAGCAAAAGCAGATAAAGCTGTTACTCTCTACTTCCCATCAGCAGAGATGTCCGGCCACCTCCTGAGAAGCAGGTCTTCAGTACGTGTAGCGGTTGCTTTTGGAAGGCCATAAATGAATCTCGCCTCCTCTTCCTGCTCCTCTCCCCCAGTTTATATTACTGAGCTGGCGTCATATGGTATGGAATATCTCCTTGGTCAGCCTGGGTCAGCTGTTCTGGTCATGGTCCCTCCCAAGATTGTGCTCACCCACAGCCATTGGTGAAGGTGGGGGAAGGAATGCTGGAGGGACAGCCCTGATGCTGTGCGAGCAGTAGTCATAATATTGATATCAACAGTAAGCACAGAACTGCAAAAGCTGCTGTGGAAAATCACTACCATCCCAGACCCACTACAGTCTCCACCCCTTATTCCATACCATTTATATCATGCTCAGACAATCCATCTTAACAACCCATATACATTCTTATATACTCTCATTAACCAATACCCTCACTCTTCAACAGACAAACATCATTCTTGTATTCCCTCTTGCATCTTGCATCAAACAAACAAATGACATTCTTATATCTTTCATCCTCTGTAGATGTTCGCTGGAGCAGGCCATAACTTATGTCTCATCCATCAAGATGGGGGAAACAGTGTGTTCAGTGTTGGGCACCAGCACCGGCTTGGTTTCTCCACTTGTCTGGTTTTCTTGCAAAGTTCATACATCATCGTCTACAACAGATAACTCACATAACAGGTTATTTTTCCCCCAAGGTTAAGTCTCCTTGAGGTACACATCGAGTTTCCCCATCCTTTCTCATCACCCACCAAGTACACCCAGGCCCTTGAGCAAAGACAATCCCATGAATGGGTTTGCCCTTTCCCATGGGAGGTGCAATCCATACTGCCTTCCCCAGCCATTTCCCTGGATACACTACAGGGACCTTATCTCCTCCCACAGTATGTAGTGGTTTTGTTTGGGCAGGGCCAGGACGGTTAGTTGAATCTCTGCTGTTAACCAGCCAAGTGGCTTCTGCTCAATTTTTATCCCACTGCTTCCATGCCCCATTGCCCAGTGCTCTCAACATGGTCTTTAGTAATCCATTATATCTCTCAATCTTTCCAGAGGCTTGTGGGTGATAGGGGATGTGGTATATCCACTCAATGCCATGTTTCTTTGCCCAGGAGTTTATGAGATTATTTCGAAAATGAATCCCATTGTCTGATTCAATTCTTTCTGGAGTGCCATGTTGCCACAAAACTTGCCTTTCAAGACCCAAGACAGTATTTCGGGCAGTGGCATGGTTTACAGGGTATGTTTCCAACCAACCGGTAGTTGCTTCCACCATAGTGAGTATATAACGCTTGCCTTGGTGTGTTCGTGGTAGCGATCCAACCATATTGAAAACCCAGCCATCGGCCTCTGTTCCAGGGGGACTTGATTCGAGTGGCTCACTTGATTGCAGCACACGTTTCACATTCGTGGGTGACCGGTGTAATGTTTTCCATGGTCAAGTCCACCCCTCGATCACGAGCCCATCTATATGTTGCATCTCTTCCCAGATGTCCTGATGTTTCATCGGCCCATCGAGATATAAATAGCTCACCTCTACGCTCCCAGTCTAGGTCTACCTGAGCTACTTCAATTTTGGCAGCTCTGTCTCCCTGTTGGTTGTTCCATTGTTCTTCAGTGGCACGGCTTTTGGGCACGTGAGCATCTACATGACGTACTTTCAGAGTCATGTTTTCTACCCGAGCAGCAATGTCTTGCCATAATGCAGCAGCTCAGATAGGTTTACCTTTGCGCTGTCACTTGTTCTTCTTTCACTGCTGTAGCTATCCCCATAGGGCATTAGCCACCATCCAGGAGTCAGTATAAAGATAGATTACTGGCCACTTCTCTCGTTCTGCAATCTTTAGAGCTAGTTGGATGGCTTTCACTTCAGCAAACTGACTTGACTCACCTTCTCCTTCAGTGGCCTCAACAACTTGTCGTGTGGGACTCCACACAGTAGCTTTCCACTTACGATGATTTCCTACCACGTGGCAGGATCCATCAGTAAACAAAGCATAATGCCTCTCATCTTCTGATAGTTCATTATATGGTGGTGCCTCTTGGGCACGAGCTACTTCCTCAGGCAATGCTCCAAAATCTCTGCCTTCTGGCCAGTTCATGATCTCTTCCAGGATTCCTGGGTGATTAGATTTTCCCAGCCGAGATCGTTGTGTAATCAACGCCATCCACTTACTCCATGTAGTGCTGGTTGCATGATGTATAGAAGGGGTTTTCCCTTTGAACATCCAGTGTAGCACAGGCAGATCTGGTGCCAAGAGGAGGTAAGCTTCTGTGCCAATGACTTCTGAAGCAGCTCGAAGTCCCTCATATGCTGCTAGTATTTCTTTTTCAGTTGGGGTGTAGTGGGCTTCTGATCCTCGATATCCTTGGCTCCAAAACCCTAATGGTCGACCTCAGGTTTCTCCGGATGTTTTCTGCCAGAGACTCCAGGTGAGACCATGCTCTCTAGTGGCAGTGTAGAGGATATTTTGCACATCTGGTCCTGTACTGATGGGCCCAAGGGCGACTGCACAAGCTATTTCCTGTTTAATTTGTTGAAAAGCTTGTTGTTGCTCAAGGCCCCACTCAAAACAGTTCTTCTTTCTGGTTACTCTAAAAAGAGGGCTCACAAGCTGACTATAACCTGGGATATGCATCCTCCAGAATCCCACAAGGTCTAGGAAATCTTGTGTTTCTTTCCTATTAGTTGGTTGAGACATAGTCACTTGTTCACAATATCCATAGGCACATGCCGACACCCATCTTGCCATTTTATGACCAAAAACTGTATCTCTTGTGCAGGTCCCTTTACTTTGTTTCTTTTTACAGCAAAACCAGCTTTTAGGAGAATCTGTATTATTCTTTTCCCTTTCTCAAACACTTCTTCTGCCTTGTTGTCCCATACAATTATGTTATCAATGTACTGTAAATGTTCGGGGGCATCACCCGTTTCCAGCACAGTTTGGATTAGACTATGACAAATAGTGGGACTATGTTTCCACCCCTGGGGCAATTGATTCCAGGTATATTGGACATCTCTCCATGTGAAGGCAAATTGTGGCCTGCACTCTGCTGCCAATGGAATTGAGAAAAATGCATTAACGATGTCAATCGTAGCATACCACTTGGCTGCTTTTGACTCCAGTTCATACTGGAGCTCTAACATGTCTGGTACAGCAGCACTCAGTGGTGGTGTCACTTCATTCAGGCCACGATAGTCTACTGTTAACCTCCATCCTCCATCAGATTTTTTCACAGGCCATATGGGACTATTAAATGGGGAATGAGTTTTGCTAATTACTCCTTGAGCATCCAGTTGATGAATCAACTCACGGATGGGAGCCAGGGTATCTCGGTTCGTGCGATATTGCTTCCGGTGCACCGTCCTGGTAGCAATTGGTACCTGTTGCTCTTGAACTTGCAGCAATCCCACAACAAAAGGGACTTCTGAGAGGCCAGGTAAACTAGAGAGTTGTTTGATTTTCTCTGTATCTACAGTGGCTATACCAAAAGCCCATCGGTACCCCTTGGGGTCTTTCAAGTACCCTCTCCTGAGGTAATCTATGCCAAGAATACAAGGGGCCTCTGGACCAGTCACAATGGGGTGTTTTTCCCATTTGTCCCCTGTTAAGCTCACTTCAGCCTCTAATACAGATAATTCTTGACATTCCCCTGTCACTCCAGAGATCCAGACAGAATCTGTGCCCCTATACCTTGATGGCATCAATGTAAACTGTGCCTCTATGTCTACTAAGGCTTTTATACCTTTGTGGGTTTGATGTGCCAGGCCATCGAACCCACACAGTCCAGTAGATTCGGTCATCCCTTTCCTCCTCCTGGCTGGAGGCAGGGACCCTTTATTTCTGTTCTTCATTAGAGTATTCGCTATCTGATCCTTGCAATTTTGGACCTGAAGTCTCGTCATTGGCATCGAAGGAAGTGGTTGCAGTTCTTCTATGTCTTGGAGATTTCTGATTGTCTTCTTTTGTTCTGGCAGCTACCATGCTGACAGCCCTACTGGGTGGTCCTTTTCTAACAGTTGTCTTCCCCCTTAGTTCACGTACACGCGCTTCCAGCTTAAAAGTGGGTTCACCATCCCATTTCCTCACATCCTCTCCTTGGCCACACAAAAAGAGACAGAGTTCATTTTGTGGGTTATTCCTGCGTCTGGGACGTCCTTTTCCCCTGGTCGGGGCAGTGGATGACTGCATTCTTGGGGCAGTTCTGACAGTCAGGCCATCATCCCACACTGATGAGGAGGTGCAGAGGCTCTCTTCATAGTTCTGTAACCAAGAAGATATCCTCTCCACTCTTGGTATATCCATGTCTGGGTGATACACCATTGCCAAGATATTAGAATATGTAGCTGAGGCACTCTGAATCACTTTTCTCAACATGGCCCGAGTACACTGGACATCATCTGGATCTGTGGAGGCCTCGGCATTATCTAGATCACCATAGATGACTTCCATCACAGCTAATTCCCTTAGGTGTTGGATGCCTTCATCAGCTCTAGTCCACTTTCCTCGGGCATTTACAAGGTCTTCCTTGAATGGGTATCTTGCCCTTACACTTGAGAGGAGCCGTTTCCAGAGACTACAAATTGAGGTCTTTTTTCCAATGCCTCTATCAATTCCCCGGTCCCTAGCAAGAGATCCTAGCTGTTGGGCTTCTCTACCTTCCAATTGCTGACTGTCAGCCCCGTTATCCCAACATCAGAGCAGCCAGGCACCAATCCGCTCACCTGGCTGGCGACTGTAATCTTTTCGCATATCTCTAAGTTCTGTTGAGGTGAGGGACCGAGTAGTTTCCATTTCCTTTTCGATTTCTTTCACTCCTTCTCCTGATCTCCTTACTGAAGGACCAGCTTCTTCTAACCTTTCCTCTTCCTCCTCTTCTGCCCTTACTAATCAATGATATGGACTTCACCTCCTTATCCTCTGTTTCTTTTTCACTACGGGGGCAACCACTGTGGTTGTTGTTTGATTCCCTGACTCAACCATGGTGGTCTCAGATATAGTTTGAGTTTCCACTTCAACCATAGTTCTCTGAGAGGACTGGACTGCAACTGACTCAACCATGGTGGTCTCAGGTACCGTTTGAGTTTCCACTTCAACCATAGTTCTCTGAGAGGACTGGAGTTTAGCTCGGTAGGGAGAGGCTAGGTCCCAGTATAGTGCCTGAACCTGATGGGCCTCATTGGGGTAGGCAAGACATCCTTATATCAGGTGGCGTGCCAGTAAAGCAGGTTTTTTAATTTGTTCAAGTGTAAAATCCCAGGTTACAGGAGGTGAAAACTGTTCTAGGAATTTGCCCAAATTCATCCACACAGCCTGCCACCCAGGGACTGGCCGCTTCAGGGGGCATTTTAACATGTTTCCATCACAAATTTGTCCTCTCTGATACCCAGATTACTCCAGATTCCACAAAATATGTAATATACCAGCCATGTTAATTGGTAATATTAAAATTCTCATATAAGGGTGACTAAGGACCTGGGAAGTCTGTATAACAAAATTGTCTACATCAGTCCGAGCTGAGGGGAAAGAGGTGCTTTGCCCCATGACCTCCACAAGATAGCTCCCATAGCACAGTAAATCCATCAGTAACAGAATGAGACTTGCTATTATTATTTGGGCCATCATGTTCCCAGGCCCTTTCATCCTTTTCACAAAATCATATAGCCAACTTAGCAAAGCTATCAAGGTTAAAGCACAGCACAGAGTCAGTGTTAATAGCATCATGTTCCCAAACATTAGAAAGTGTAAGATAAGCTGCATAACAGCAAGGCTCCGTGACCAGCACAGGAACTTTGCACTCATTGGCTTACTGTAATTGCAATGCAGTTAATGTAAAACTGCTATTATCTCGCCCCACGTTGGGCGCCAAAAGGGTTGTGGTAGTTTGACCCTGGCTGGACGTCAGGTGCCCACCACACCGCTCTATCCCCCACCTCCTCAGCAAGCCAGGGAAGGGGAGAAAATAAGATGGGAGTCTCGTGGGTTGAGATAAAAGCAGTTTAATAAATAAGCAGCAAAGCCGCGCGCACGGGAAGCAAAGCAAAAGCAGATAAAGCTGTTACTCTCTACTTCCCATCAGCAGCGATGTCCGGCCACCTCCCGAGAAGCAGGGCTTCGGTACACGTAGCGGTTGCTTTTGGAAGGCCAGAAATGAATCTTGCCTCCTCTTCCTGCTCCTCTCCCCCAGTTTATATTACTGAGCTGCCGTCATATGGTATGGAATATCTCCTTGGTCAGCCTGGGTCAGCTGTTCTGGCCATGGTCCCTCCCAAGATCGTGCTCACCCACAGCTATTGGTGAAGGTGGGGGAAGGAATGCTGGAGGGACAGCCCTGATGCCGTGCGAGCAGTAGTCATAATATTGATATCAACAGTAAGCATAGCACTGCAAGAGCTGCTGTGGAAAATCACTAACATCCCAGACCCACTACGATGGCACTCAATTTATGTGAAAAACTTACATGTTTAATTCCTCCCACTATGTCACTTACCCTCATTTTTTCAAGGTGCTTCTAATGGATTCTAACAAGTAATACTTGGAATGTTCTAATTACCATGTTTTTATTATTTTCCTATATTTTCACCTCGGCTTGGATTGTAAAAATTTTTTTGAGAACTGTGAGGAGAGGCATACAGAATATGGGCAGGTGTCCAAGGAGCTTTTTACCTTTAAAGATTTGGAGAACATACGAACCCATTCCTAATTCATCTGTGCCAGAACCAGTTGCTGTTCTGACTCCAGCAGTGGATGTTGCAGTCAACTCAGCTTTGCCAGAACCAGTTGCTGTTCTGACTCCAGCAGTGGATGTTGCAGTCAACTCAGCTGTGCCAGAACCAGTTGCTGTTCCGACTCCAGCAGTGGATGTCCCTGTTGCAGCTGTGAACACTCATACCCAGACTGCTGACACTGTTGCTGTTACCGCTGTAGACACTCATACCCAGACGGTGGATATTGTTGCTGTGTCCACTCAAACTCAGACTGCTGCTACAACTGTGGATGCTCCAACCCAGACTGTTGCTGTTACAACTGCGGCTACTCAAACCGAGGCAAATGATACAATTGCTGTTGAATCGGAGTATCAATTTGTGCCAGTATCAGTTGCTCCTGTACAGAAAAAGAAATACACAAAAAAAAACAGTTCGCAGCACTAAGGATGAAGATGAACAAGGGATATCACAGAGGGAAGAAGAGTTGGAGCCAGAGATAATCAGCCAGTCCTTGTCCCTGAGTGAACTGCGAGATGTGCAGAAAGATTACAGCCGTCGTCCAGGTGAGCACATTATCACCTGGATGCTCCGATGCTGGGAAAATGGAGCCCACAGTTTGGACTTAGAGGGCAAGGAAGTCAAGCAATTGGGCTCCTTGTCCCAGGACGGGGGCATTGATAAGGCTATGGGAAGACCATCACAAACCCTCAGCCTCTGGAGACGACTTCTTTTGGGTGTGAAGGAAAGATACCCCTTCAAGGAAGATATTACAAGCCCCCCAAGCAAGTGGACCACCATGGAGAAAGGCATTCAATATTTGAGGGAGTTAGCTTTGCTGGAGATTATTTATAATGATTATGCGCCCACAGATCCAGATGAAGTCCAATGCACACGAGTTATGTGGCGAAAGTTCTTACGAAGTGCACCACCAAACTATGCCAGTTCGTTGGCAGTTGTCTCCTGGAAAGAAGATGAGAGGCAAACGGTGGAACAACTAGCTGCTCAACTTCGACAATATGAAGAAAATGTGTCTTGTCCCCTACGAGCTGTCGTTTCAGCTGTAGAGAAAATGTCACGGAAGATTGACCAATTCGTGTCTCGCTCTTCACCTGCCAGTACTCCAGCTGTTAAGAATAAGCGTCCCCGTGCTCAAGAGCAGGAACGTAAGGAGTATACACCCCAGGATGTTTCACGGTCCTATCCACAAGATCAAGGAGAGAATATGAGCAAGTGGGATAGGCCATCTACCCCATCTACTCCAAGATCACCCACTCCAAAAGCACAGGCACAGGAGTTGCGGAAAGGAAGGGTTAAAAGAAGTAACTCTCCTTGGAGGAATGCTGCTCCAGTTTCCAGTGAGCAACCCCCTAGACAAGACAGGAGGACTGATTTAAATTTTGATTCCCTCGAGGGGACCTCTGGTGTTTCCTGGGAAACAGTAAATGATTACTACGATGACCAGTATTAGGGAGGCCTTGCCTCCAGCCAGGTGGAGGAAAGGGATAATCGGGTTTATTGGACTGTGTGGATTCGTTGGCCTGGCACATCAGATCCACAAGAATACAAGGCTTTAGTGAACACCAGTGCACAATGTACTCTGATGCATTCAAATTTTAAAGGGACAGAATCCATTTATATTTTTGGAGTGACAGGGGGATCTCAACAGCTATCTGTATTAGAAGCTGAAGTGAGTCTGACTGGGACAAATTGGCACAAGCATCCCATTGCGTCAGGCCCCAAAGCTCCATGCATCTTAGGTATAGATTATCTTAAGAGAGGGTATTTTAAGGACCCAAAAGGATACAGGTGGGCCTTTGGTGTGGCTGCAGTGGAGGCAGAAGAGATTGAACAATTATCCAGCATGCCCAGCCTTTCAGAGGACCCTTCTGTTGTGGGGTTGCTGAAGGTTGAGGAGCAACAGGTACCAATTGCAACCACAACAGTACACTGTCGGCAATATCGCACCAATAGAGACTCTGTGATTCCCATTCATAAGTTGATTCGCCAATTGGAGAGCCAAGGGGTGATCAGCAAAACTCACTCACCCTTTAACAGCCCTATATGGCCAGTACAAAAGTCTACTGGAGAGTGGAGACTGACGGTAGACTATTGTGGCCTGAATGAAGTCATGCCACCGCTGAGTGTGGCTGTGCCAGGCATGTTGGAACTCCAATACGAATTGGAGTCCAAGGCAGCCAAATGGTATGCCACCACTGATATTGCCAATTCATTCTTCTCAATCCCTTTAGCAAAAGAGTGCAGGCCTCAGTTTGCTTTCACTTGGAGAGGGGTGCAGTATCCTTGGAATCGACTGCCCCAGGGGTGGAAACCCAGCCCCACTTTTTGCCATGGACTGATCCAGGCCACACTGGAGGAGGGTGAGGCCCCAGAACATCTGCAATACATTGATGATATTGTGGTGTGGGGTGACTCAGCAGTGGAAGTCCTTGATAAAGGAAAGAAAATAATTCAAATTCTTCTAAAGGCTGGCTTTGCCATTAAACGCAGTAAAGTCAAAGGACCTGCACAGGAGATTCAGGATGAACGTCGTCATATTCCAATAGAGGTGATAAACAAGATTGCAACCATGTCTCCACCAGCTAACAAAAAGGAAACACAAGCTTTCTTAGGTGTTGTGGGTTTTTGGAGAATGCATATTCCAAATTACAGTATGATTGTTAGCCCCCTCTACCATGTGACACGGAAGAAGAATGATTTTGAATGGGGTCCTGAGCAGCAACAAAGTTTTGAACAAATTAAACAGGACATGCGATGGCGCTTGGGCCAGTCCAGACAGGACCAGATGTTAAAAATGTGCTCTACACTGCAGACGGGGAGAATGGCCCTACTTGGAGTCTTTGGCAGAGAGCACCTGGGGAGGGTCGAGGCCGACCCCTCGGGTTCTGGAGTCGGGGATACAGAGGATCCGAGGCCCGATACACTCCAACCAAGGAGATACTGTCAGCATATGAAAGAGTTCAAGCTGCCTCAGAAGTGATTGGCACAGAAACATAACTCTTCCTAGCACCTCGACTGCCAGTGCTGGGCTGGATGTTCAAGGGGAAGACATTCCCTACGCATCATGCAACTGATGCTACATGGACTAAATGGATCGCACTGATCACACAGTGAGCTTGAATAGGGAAGCCTAGCCGCCCTGGGATTCTGGAGGTGATCACAAACTGGCCAGAGTGCAAAGATGGTGAAATATCACCAGAGAAGGTGACACGTGTTGACGAGGTCCAATCGTATGATGAACTGCCAGAAGATGAGAAGTGGTATGCCCTGTTTACTGATGGGTCCTGCTGCCTTGTGGGAAGGCATTGGAGATGTATGCTGTATGGAGTCCCGTACGCAAAATTTCAGAAGCTGCAGAAGGAGAGAGTGAATCCAGTCAGTTTGCAGAGCTAAAAGACATCCAGTTGGCTTTAGACATTGCTGAATGGGAAAAAGGGCCAAGGATCTACCTCTACAATGATTTGTGGATGGTGGCAAACGCTCTGTGGGGATGGCTACAGCAATGGAGACAGAACAACTGACAACGACGGGGCCAACCTGTCTGGGCTACTCCACTATGGCAGGACATTGCTGCTCGAATGGAGAAACTAGTTGTGAAGGTGTGCCATGTAAATGCTCACGTACCCAAAAAGTGGGCCACGGAAGAACATCTGCATAACCAGCAAGTGGACAAGGCTGCTAAGATTTCTCAGATAGATCTGGATTGGGAACATAAGGGGGAGTTATTTTTATCTCGATGGGCCCATGATACCTCAGGTCATCAAGGCAGAGATGCTACCTATAAATGGGTTCATGATCGAGGAGTGGACTTAACCTTGAACACTATTGCACAGGTTATCCATGAGTGTGAGACATGCTACAATTAAACAAGCAAAACGGTTGAAGCCCATATGGCAGAAATATAAATATGGAGAGGCCTGGCAGATTAATTACATCACACTGCCACAGACTCGCCAAGGCAAACGTCATGTGCTCACAATGGTGGAGGCAACCACAGGATGGTTGGAAACATATCCTGTGGCTCATGCCACTGCCTGGAACACTATTCAGGGCCTTGAAAGGAAAATCCTCTGGAGACATGGCACCCCAGAAAGAATTGAGTCAGACAATGGGACACACTTCAGAAACAACCTCATAGATTCCTGGGCCAAAGAGCATGGCATTGAATGGGTTTATCATATTCCCTATCATGCACCAGCCTCAGGAAAAGTTGAGCGATACAATGGGTTATTGAAAATCACACTGAAAGCAGTGGGAGGTGGAACTTTCAAGCATTGGGATACACACTTGGAAAAGATCACCTGGTTAGTCAACTCCAGAGGATCTATCAATTGAGCTGGCCTTGCCCAATCAGAACCTTTACATATTGTAGAAGGGGACAAAGTCCCTGTGGTACGTATAAAAGACATGTTAGGGAAGGCAGTCTGGGTGTGTCCTGCCTCAGGTAAAGGCAAACCCATCCGTGGGATTATTTTTGCTCAGGGACCTGGGTGTACTTGGTGGGTGATGTGCAAGGATGGGAAGACCCAATATGTGCCTCAAGGGAATTTGATTCTGGTTGAGAATAACCCATGAATTAAATTGTATAATGATAGCTGTTGAATGTCATTATTCCTATAGTTGCTCTATGTTATGTATATGTAGATGATTATGATGTGTAAACCTAGACATGATGTGTAGATGGTATAGAATAAGGGGTGGAATGTCCTGGTTTGAGCCAGGATAGAGTTAATTCTTGTGAGGAACCAGGAAAGGGTACAGCCTGAACAGCTGACCCAGGCTGGCCAGCAGGTATTCGATACCATCCTAACATCATGCCCAGTATATAGGTGGAGGCTAGCCGGAGGAAGCTCTCTTCCAGGGTCGCAGGCTCTCGGTCCCCGGTCCGGAGCGGTCGCTTAGGTCAGGTCCCGGGTGGTGAGCAACTGCATCACTCATCAGTTTTCTTTATAATACCCCCTTGTCTTTGTTATAGTTGTTCCTCTTCAATTTTCCCCAGTAAATTGTACTTATTTCAACTTATGCGGGCTCTTTTATTTTTTTCCCTCTCCGATCCCCTCCACATTCCGACGGGAGGGGGAGAGGGAGGAGTCATGGGGTTTTTTTTCCCCTTTGCTCCTGCTGGGCAAAACCACGATACAGGGACAGTGACTATGGCCAGAGCAGGCCGTGTCCCGAGGGAGGGACCCAATATCCACAGCTGTAACTGTGGGGAGGAACCCACGACAAAGTAGCTCATTAAACTTATGCCCAGAAGAGGCCTTGTCCTGAGAGAGGGACCCTGCAACTGCAGAAACTGCAACCGCGGTGAAGAATCTACGCCAGAGATATTCACCAAGGACTGAGTCCCATGTGAGGGACTCTATATCGGCAGAAGCCGCGGCTGTTGGGAGGAACCCACACCAGAGAAGTTTGTTAAGGACTGTGTCCCAGGGGAGGAACCCCATGTTGGAGCAGGGGAAGAATGCCAGGAGTCGTCCTCATCTGAGAAGAAAGAAGCGGCAGAGCCCATCTGTGAGAGACTGATCACATCCCCCACTCCCTGCCCCCTTGAGCCGTTGAGGGGGGAGGAGGTAGACATATCTGGAGCAGTGAGCTGGGCCCAGGAAGAAAGGAGGTGTCGTGGTTTAGGCCCAGGAGCCCGGGGGAGAGTTCGCAAACTCTTTACCGGGTCTTCACTGCAACCCGCTCCCCCTGTTACTAAGCCAAAAGCTGCTCCTTGCTAAACCAGAACATTCCACCCCTCGCCTCTGTGAATCACTTATTCAAGAAAACATAAGGAAATCTGAACCACCTTCACAAATCAACACACAGTAACTAAGATCAAAACAGAATCAAACACTCCCCCGTGAAAATAAATGATATACACATAACACAATAAATACACAAAAATAAAAATCCACCCCTAGACACAAGGTAGCCTCACCCAGTCGTCTGTTTTGTCCTTTACCACTCCCAATTCACCATCCTTATCACAAATCCCAATCTCCAGCAGCTCGAGGCCCCACATTGGGCACCAAAAAATGTCCTGTCCTGGTTTAGGCCCATCAGGGAACAAAGACCACGATTAGCCGAAGAGGCTGAGAATTGCTCAAGGGCAGGGAGAGCTTAAGGTTCAGGACAAAACAGACCAGGCTACTCGGTTTGGGGAAGAAAACAGAAAACAGAAAAATAATTTAATGCAACATCAACTAAAACATACCCCCAAAAACCCAAAACATAACCAAAATGAAACAACACAGAGTCATACATCAATGAAGAGTCCAATCAGCCTTTTTAAGAACACCTTCTTGCCACACCTCCCCTCTTCCCGGGCTCAGAGCCCTGATCCCGGTGTTTTTACCCTGTCCCCCGCCTGAACGGTTCGGGGGGGCAGGCAGTGGGGGTTTCAGTTAGTCTGTTCCCGATAGCTTCTGCCGTTTGTCCCTCCTCAGGACGGGTGAACTCAACACCAGTCCTCCCTGCAAGTCCATGGGGTAACTCACACGCATGGCAGACCTGCACGGGCTGCTCCGACGCACAATTATTCCAAAGGCTGCAGCTCCTCTTTGCCTCTCATGTGGGGCTGCTCTGCAGCGTGCAGGCTCTCCAACACGGCCTGGGCCATGGCCATCTCCCCACACAGTCCCTCGCCCGTCCGGGCTCACTCACATGGAGCTGCTGGTAACTCTTGGTCCTGCCATGGATCTCCATAGTTTGCAGGGGCACAGCTTGCATTCTTGCCACAGCTTGCAGAGGAGTCTCTGGTCTACTGCTTCTCCTTCCTTCCTCCTTCTCTGGCTGAAGGGTCCGCGTAATCACCTCCATCTTGCATCACTCTTACACCTCCCGCCTCACATTTCAAATTCCTGTCCCCTAAATAGTGATCGCAGAGGCGTCAGATTGGCCCAGCCGGGCCGGAGGTGGGTGTGAACCCAGGAGCCGGGGGGGGGGGGGAAGAGTCCACAAACTCTCTCAATTTTCTCATCATCCTACTCCCTTTTTACTTTTATTCCGTTCTGTTTCTTGTAGAATAAACTTTCCTACTGTCGTCTCTAAGTCCAGTACTGGAGTCTGTTTTGCCCAGAATTGTAATTGACAGCGAGCCCTCCCTGTCCTTGTCTCAATCCACAACAACCTTGCTTATCTTTTTACTCCCATTTCGCTGGGTCCTCCGTGCTGTTGTGCTAGCTGGGCCAAACCACGACACAGGGAAAGGCTTTTGGCCACCCAGTAAAGGTGTCAATCCCTACCAGAATATATCAATACTTTCCGTATCTGGACAGTTATGTCAAATCAATTTGACAGTAATCACCAGGTTCTATTTCAGTTCTTAGTTTACCTATTTGAACTTTTTTTTTTTTACACAACTGGATTGATCTTCAAATATATTTTATACTTAGCAGTAACTGATTTAGCTATTTCTAACATTTTACTGATACTATGTGCCTTTTCAAGAATGTCGCAAGGGGTTTTACACCCTAACAATATTCCTGATGTTTTATTTATAATATTTTTCTTGTAATTAATGGAAGCACAACAACCTGACCTTCAAGGTTGTCCACTATTTTATTTACATTCAATAAATGAGCCAATTTATATTTTCTGTTTGATGTGCTTTACAGTGTATGATTGATATTTGAGCTGTCTCTTTAATTGCCATCAGTAATCACAAAATTTCTTTCTGACGCTTAATATTTCTCCTCTAGGAGGATAATAATCCTCGCTTTTTCCACAGGGCTCCATGGACATGGACTTTTCCAAAAGCATATTTCGAGTCTGTCCATATGTTGACTTTCCTTTTTTTTACTTAATTCTAATGCCCGTATTAAAGCAATCAATTTTTATTTTTGTGCTGATTTCGTGTTGGGCAATGCATGTAAAGGAGCTATTAGCTGAGGCTCTCCCTGATTCCTTCTACCTTGTCTGGTACGTTCTGCAAGGGGGTTCTCTGTATATTTCGGTGACTCACCGGAGAGGGAGTCTGAGGGCGAAGAGTAACTGAAACCTGAGGGGTTCTAGGAGGGCTGGGAGATTTTACTATTCCGTTGTCCTCGTTCTCCTCTTCTTCCTCCTCATTATCATCGTCCTCACTATCCTGTTCCATCTGAGGTGGAACAGAGGGTGGAGCAGAGGGACCCTGTCCACTATGAGCAACTAATAACGATAAATCTTCCTCTGGACCAGAGGAGGCAGCTAAACACTTAACACACATAGATCTCTTCTTACATTCACTACACCCTAATTCCTTTGTTTCCAAAACTAAAATACCACATTCCTTCTGCCAATCCAGTTTTCGCCCTAAATAATAAAACAAATCCAAATACGGGATCTCATCCCATTTCTCATTGTCCCGTAAATACTGCATCAAAGGCGATATAATACCCAAATCGACAGTACCGTTTAGGGGCCACGCAGGTCCCCCTTCTGACTCATATAAAGGCCACCAATGATTACAATAGTTTATCATTTTACCCTTATTCAAATCTTGATAAAATCCAGCACTCCTCCATCTTCCCAGCAAATATCCTAATGGGGTGTTTCCTGGGATTTTACTATTAGACTGAACTAACGCCTTAAAAGTTTTAAGCGGCATCATTTCAAGTATTCACGAAACAAAATAACAGCAGACAAAATAACAGCAAACACAAACACTGTAATGATACAAACAAAAACCACAAAACCAATACCCAGTACCAAACCAACTTGCCACTTCTCGATGCCGCGAGGGGGCAAGTGCCGGACCTGCGCAGCTTTCGCCGCGTCTTACAGCCGGCACCTAGGCATCCACCAAGATGTCTTAGCCCAACTCAGCGAGGATCGCCACCTCGTCTTATGAGCAAGCACCCAGTACCAGAAAATAAAGCACCTATGGGCTTACCTTATAGCAGTCGTCCGCCAGGTGCGGGGATCGGGCACGAACCGATGACTCCCCGAGAATCTCTCGGTGCCGGCGTGGAGTAGATCAGCACGCGAACCGCCCCAGCCACCTTCGGAGTCCTGCCGCGGTCGCCAGAAAACTGCTGCCCGTTCCCAAAGGAAAACACAAAACAACCGAGGTCGTTTTATGCGGTGCTTTATTGAGGGCCCTAGGGACCTGAGGACTAGTGTCCAAAGTCAGAGCCCCCCACTAACAGAAAATTTCACAGAGTTTATATACTTTTCAAAAATGATTACTTCATCAGGTCCACGTGCTGTTTACCAGTTTTCCTAAATTTTATGATTATGTTGTGCTCTTTCATGCAGTTACTTGAGACTATAATTCTTACATGCTTGTCTAAATCCACAGTCATAAATTCTATAGATAACAAACAAGTAATCATTCGAGATAACGATTTCTTTGAGAAAAACAAGATTCAGCGTTCAGCATGCTTCACTAATCTCTTTGCTTGTTTAAGCAAGAATACACAAGCTCAGCATGCCCCACTAGTTCCCTAAACTGCTAGGTTACATCAACATTCCCACACTGCTCACTAGGCCTCGATACAGACCTTAGCCTAACTACTTCTAACTTTCCATATACAGTAATGCTAACACATTCACCTCTATTACCATATTTACGGTTGTTACTCCATATCCAGTGTATCGGGTTCTTCTCTTCACGAAGCTGCTGCCATCTGTAAAGAGCTTCCATTCAGGGTCTTCCAGAGGGACATCCTTCAGGTTCTCTCGCCTGGAGTACACATGTTCAGTGGTTGCTATGCAGTCATGCTCTGGTCGTTCTTCCTCCTGAGGGGGACATAAGAAAACTATAGGATTCACAAGATTGGTAGTTTTCAGGACCATATTATCCATTTCTGTAAGGATTACCTGATATTTCATCATTCTGCTGGGAGAGAGCCATTGTCCCCCTTTCTGTTCTAACACTTTAGCAACCATGTGTGGGACATAAACTGTCATGACTCTCTCCAAAGTAAGCTTCTGGGCTTCCTGTATGAGGATCACCATTGCTGCTACTGCTCGCAGACAAGAAGGCCATCCTTTATTTACTGTATCCAGTTGCTTGGAAAAGTATTTCATTGGTCTTTTCCAGCTTCTCGTCTTCTAGGTCAGGACTCCCAGGGCAAGGTGTTGCCTTTCATGGACAACTGAACGTTTTTAGTTAGATCAGGCAATCTTAAAGTTGGTTCTGACATTAGAGCTTGTTTAAGCTTTTAAAAAATATTCTGCTGCTACTGACCCTATACAAAAGGGGTAGATTTTGGGGCTTTATATAGCAGTTTGACTATTAGGCCATAGTTCATTATTCAAAGAAGACACTACCTGGCTGTTCTCAGGAATGCCCTTAATTTATGCACAGTTTGAGGTTCAGAAATGGCACAGAATGTGTTCTTTTGGTCAGTTTCCAGCTTTCTTTCCCCTTTTGAAATTTCAAAGCCCAAATATATTACAGTTTGGCTTTCTATCTGAGCTTTCTTCTTGGACACTTTATATCCATTAAGTCCCAAAAAGTTTAAAAGTTCAATGGTTACCTGAACACAGGCCGACTTCTCTTCAGGGGCTATTAAAATGTCATTCACATACTGCAGGATCAGGCGCTCTGGTTGTGAGGTCACTGTTTCTTCCTTTTTCCAGATTTCTAGCTCCTTTTCCAACCGATTCCCAAAGATTTTTGGACTGTTTTTGAATTCTTGGGGTACCCATGTCTATGTTAATTGTCCCTTGTGTCCTGTCTGTGGGTCCTCCCACTCAAAAGCAAACAATTTACGACTTTTCTGCTCCAGGGGGATACAAAAGAAAGCATCTTTTAAATCAAACACTGTAAACTACCAGTATATTTCTTTAAGAGCAGTTAACAATGTGTACGGATTTGCCACCACTGGGTGGATATCTTTTGTGATTTGATTTATAGCTCGAAGGTCTTGTACTAATCTGTACTCACCTGTGGACTTCGGTACTGGAAAAATAAGAGTATTTTATTCTGATTCAAACTCCTCTAGGATTTTATATTTCAACAATTTGTCAATTAATTTCTTGATTCTCTGTTTTGCTTCAGACTTAATATGACACTGTTTGATTGGATTAATATCTTCCTTTAACTCAATCTTCACAGGTTGGACCAATTTAGATTTTCCTGGAATATCACTTTCCCATACTGTGGGGATTACTGCATGATCTACCTCTGGGGGAATTTCTTGTGTCTTTATTTTTTCTTGTATCATTAAAATTTCCCCTGTCTGATTCGGGTATTTTTAACAATTCCCCACTTTTATACAGACTTCGAACTCCTCCTGTTTATTTCCCATGCTATGTGCATTGGTATAGAGGCATTTCAAGAAGGAAGGGTCCTGGAGATGGTGGAAATGGGAGGGGGGGTATATAGGAACAGCAGGAATTGGTGGGACACTCGTGATCACATCTAATTCAGTTTGCTCTTCCCCCTTAAGGGCCACACGCTTGAGAAACATTTTGACAGTAGTACATGCAGAGCAACAGTTTTGAATCTTTTTGTTTTCTACTGTGAGCGACATTTCCTGATTTGTTAATTTACCTTTTTTTCCACCATTCAGGTTTCTCTCTTAAATAAAAGAACAAATCCACATATGGGATTTCATCTCACTTTCACTTTGTTTTACAAAACAACATAAATTGCAAAATAGAATTATAATTTAATGTTTCATTTAGGGACCACTCTTTCTTATTATCAAAAACATAACAGCCACACATGATTGCAATATTCAATAAACTGTTTTTTACACAATTCATTATATATTTCTTTCCAGTGAGCCAGAAGGCAGTCCAGAGGAGAGGCTTTTGGCACAGAGCCCTGATTGTTAGAATTTCCTCTCCTAAGCAGGTTTGACAACTTCATAGAATCATACAATCATAGAATGGTAGGGGTTGGAAGGGAGATTTAGAGATCACCTAGTCTAACCCTCCTGCAGAAACAGGTCCACCTAGATCAGATCGCATAGGAACACGTCTAGGTGGGTCTTGAAGACCTCCAAGGAAGGAGACTCCACAACTGCTCTAGGAAGCCTGTTCCAGTGCTCCATCATGCTCCCAGTTAAATAGTTTTTCCATATGTTTAAGTGGAACTTTTTGTGTTCCAGCTTCATCCCATTGCACCTTGTCCTGTTGCTAGATACAATAGAAAAAAAGGGATGCCCAAACTTCCTTACATACACAATTTTTATACTTACATCCACCATTTATGTACTTACAAATATTAATGAGATCCCCCCCCAAGTCTCCTCTTCTCTAGACTAAATAGCCCCATATTAGATGCCATAGCAAAAATTATAGTATCCTTCAAACACAGAGACTTAAAGGCACGGTTCAATACTTCCACAGAGTAGTCCCACATGAGAGGCAGAAAGGAGTTGCAGCCTTTGGGATAAATGCACGTTGGAGCAGTCTGTGCAGGGCTGCCCTGTGTGTGAGGTACCCCATGGACTTGCAGTTAGGACTGCTGCGGAGCCCACCTGCCCTGAGGAGGGACAAACAGCAGAAGCTGTCAGGAATAGACTGACTGAAATCCCCACTCCCTGCCCCCCTGGGCCGTTGAGCAGGGGAGGAGGAAAAAACACCGGGATCAGGGCTCTGAGCCCGGGAAGAGGGGAGGTGTGGGAAGAAGGTGGTCTTAAAGGGCTGGTTGGACTCTTCATTGTTGTACCACTCTATGTTGTTTTATTTTGGTTATGTTTTGGGGTTTTATGGCTATTTCAGTTGATATTGCATTAAATTATTTTCTGTTTTCTTCCCCAAGACGAATAGTCTGGTCTGTTTTGTCCTGAACCTTAAGCAGCAATTAAGCTCTCCCTGCCCTTTGGCAATCCTCAGGTCGTTGGTACTTGAGGCTAATCGTGGTCTTTTGTTCCCTGATGGGCCTAAATCATGACAGGATTCAAATCCCTATTGTACCCAAACCAAAAATATACCCAAATTCCAATATCAAAAGTTCTGAAGTACCAAAGTATACCTTTGAAGGTGGCTAGCAACCCAGTATATGCTACCCTGCACAAATATAAGCTTTGCGATTTATGAATAGCCCCAAATGGATCCGTCCCCAAAACAAAGAATTATTTTACTCTCACTCTTTAAATATCTTTTTCAGATGATCCCTCTCTGTTCCTGCAGTGATCCAACTGAGGCGAGGAGTCCAGTCAGGGAAATCCCCGGGGGTACCCAAGGGAATCCTGTTCTCAACAGGTCCTGCAGCCGAGCAGAGAGGGTCTCAGATGCCAACTGATTCAAAGTTGAAGTTTCCAAACCCCCTTGTTTTCCAACATTCCTCAGAGTGGGAAGTTAGGTGCAACTAGGTAAGGATTCCAAAATAAAGACTCAATAACAGAGCTGTTATTAAGTAGGTATTCTTTAATGCAGTGCTAGATACACAGGGGATCTTTCTGCCAAACATACATGCCAAAAGACAAAAGTACACTAATTTTATACATTAAAACATGAATATTCAACACTTTTCGTGAGGTTAGTTACCATAAACTTAGAAGAAAGGGGAAAAAAGAGTTAATTTGGAGAAGCATCTAAGGGCAATTCGATTTACTACTTTGTTTTTCACAGTTGATTCTTCTACAAACAGAGAATATGGTTATCATCAAAGTCAGTAGTTTAAAATATTCATTCACACTATACACTCATTTATCAGCTTCACTTCAGCAGTAAGGTAAAATTAAGAAGAGGTCTTGATTCCTGGAATGATGATTCTGGGACAGGACTCTGGGAAAATTGAGATGATGATTCCAAGATAAATGCATAGTCCTGTGGGAGGACTGTTGGGAAAATTGGGATAGGCTATCCATTCCCCCAGAAATAGGTAAGGAAACTATGGTCATATTTGGTTGGTTCAAGTCCCATATGTGGTCAGTAGGAGTTCAGGTTCCCTATTTGGTTAATAGGAGTTTGAGTCCCCTATTTATTTATTCAGTTAAGGAATAGAATTCCATTTGATTTGGGATTAGAGCTTGACTGTGATAATTTGGCTCTTGGAAGATTTGAGAAAGGGAAGAAAATAATCCAAATTCATCTGAAGACTGGTTTTGCCATAAAATGAAGCAAGATAAAGGGACCAGCACAGGAGATCCAGTTTTTAGAAATGAAGTGTCAGGATGGACATCATCACATCCCAATGGATGTGATCAACAAAATTGGAGCTATAGTCCATGCCCATGTTGCCACAGGGGGGCGCTGGGGGTTACTTTTTTCTCTTGTCGAGACGGGACCCCAAAGGATTCTGTTATCTCTCCCAACAGAGGTTGTAAAGCCATATAAATCAGATGCCACGTAAACACAACAGATGTAGGAACTGCAAGCCCCAGCTCCTTTTTAGTTTTAAACTCTTGCCCGATCTTCCACCAAAATGCTAAATCAGAACTTCCTTCTGCTGGGAACCATGTACAATATCTCAGGATATAGTGCAATAACTCATGCAATTGATTATTACCAAACATTGGGCAGCCTTCAGTAGTGTCATGGTTTAGCAAGGAGCAGCTTTTGCTTGGTAACAGGGGGAGTAGGTTGCAGTGAAGACCATGTAAAGAGTTTGTGGACTCTCCCCCGGCTCCTGGGTTCACACCCACCTCCGACCCGGCTGGGCCAATCTGACTCTCTGCAATCACTATTTAGGGACAGGAATTTGAAGTGCTGGCAGGAGATGTAAGAGTGATACAAGATGGAGGCCTACAGTCAGAGAAGGAGAAAGGAAGGAGAAGCACTAGACCAGAGACCCCTCTGCAAGCCGTGGCGAGAATGCTGGCTATATCCCTGCAAACCATGGAGGGCTATGGCAGGACTGAGAGTTACCAGCAGCTCCATGTGAGTGCACCCGGACAGGCGAGGGACTGTGTGAGGAGATGGCCATGGCACAGGCTGTGCTGGAGAGCCTTGGCACCACAGAGTAGTCCCACATGAGAGGCAGAAAGGAGTTGCAGCCTTTGGGATAAATGCACGTTGGAGCAGCCTGTGCAGGGCTGCCCTGCGTGTGAGTGTCGTGGTTTTGCTCAGCCGGGAACAAAGAGCCACGAGGGTGCTCACTCACTCCCGTGGAGCGGGAAGGGGAACCAGAGAAAAAAAGGGGGAAAACCCGCGTAGGTTGAAATAAGAGCGGTTTAATAGAACAACAATAAGAAGAAACAGGTTCAGGGGGGAAAAGGAACAGTTTTAACAGTAAATGAGGGGGAATATACAAAAGGAATGGCGCGTGCCGCGGCTGCTCACCACTCGGGACCCGGCGCGACCCCCTCCCACCGGCAGCCCCGCCTGTGCTCCCGAAGCCCCGCCCCCGACTAGCTCCCTGCCTCTAGGTACTGGGCATGATGTCAGTATGGTATCGAATACCTGTTGGCCAGCCCAGGTCAGCTGCCCATGTTGTGCCCCTTCCTACTTCCTCATCAAAGTTAACTCTATCCTAGCCCAAACCAGGACAGTGAGGTACCCCATGGACTTGCAGGGAGGACTGGTGAGGAGCCCACCTGCCCTGAGGAGGGACAAACAGCAGAAGCTATCAGGAATAGACTGACTGAAACCCCCACTCCCTGCCCCCTGAGCCGTTCAGCGGGGGAGGAGTTAAAAACACCGGGATCAGGGCTCTGAGCCCGGAAAGAGGGGAGGTGTGGGAAGAAGGTGGTCTTAAAGGGCTGGTTGGACTCTTCATTGTTGTACCACTCTGTGTTGTTTTATTTTGGTTATGTTTTGGGGTTTTAAGGTTATGTTTTATTTGATGTTGCATTAAATTATTTTGTTTTCTTCTCCAAGTCGAGTAGCCTGGTCTGTTTTGTCCTGAACCTTAAGCAGCAATTAAGCTCTCCCTGCCCTTTGGCAATCCTCAGGTCTTTGATACTTGAGGCTAATCATGGTTCCCTGATGGGCCTAAACCATGGCAAGTAGCTGCTTTAAAACTTGCATATACAACTTTTGTTCCTTCAAAGGCCTGATCCCATGATTTGAGAGGGAAAGAGAGAGAGAGAGGATGGTGGATGGACCTGAGTTGACAACAGAAGGAGAGGGGAGTTGGTGTGAACAAGCAGCGTGCAGCAGGGGCCTGACCCGGAGCCGTCGACACTGCTGGCCTGTAGCTGATGTTCTGTAGCGCTGGCTCCACAGAGTGCCCTGGGGAGAAGGAGGAAAGGAAAGGAAAGGAAAGGAAAGGAAAGGAAAGGAAAGGAAAGGAAAGGAAAGGAAAGGAAAGGAAAGGAAAGGAAAGGAAAGGAAAGACACTTCTGAACTTATGTATGTGGGCAGCTCCCCATAGACAGGTACTGCTGTCTGGTACCCACCAGATGCAGAAAAAATTTTTTACTCTGGATGTTGTTTCTCCTTGGCATGTGAGCACACTGCTGCCTACTTCACCCCTTACGGGCCAGCCGGGAAACATACTAAACCCACTCATGTTTGCTGAAGGGGGAGCACTGCCATGAGCAAATGCTACCATGTTGTATGCAAGCTCCCAATTTATTATAAAGAATTATATCACCTCAGTTTTGTTTTTACATTCTGCTGACCTTCAGATTTTGCCTGTTTTCTATTCACACACTGCTGTTTCTCACGCTCGCAACAGGGCATTCCATAATGTTACTTCATTTGCCCACAATCAGTCTCATCATCTGAAGGTCAGTTTACATTTTTTGCTAATTACCAGTTCTTCATTCCCACACAAACCATGGAATGACTGTTCTTGGATCCTGCTGACTATGCCAAATGTGTGTGCAGGAACAACCATAGACTCACAGAATAAAAGCCAATAGGAAATTTATTCTTGTTACCTCACGATCCAGGGGCTCTTTGAAACTGCACCCGGGCAGAAGCATGTAAGTGGGGACACAACACTGGAGATCGGTCCTGCTAGCAGCAGAGCAGAAAAGCAAAGATTTCAAACCTGCTATTTTTCGCCTGTAAATCAGGGATTGGTTTTTATGTGTATTTTCCCACTGTGCTTTGATCTTTCCCACAGCAAGGCAGGAATCTCAAGAATGTCTGATAGGTGCCTCTGTCACAGGCCTATGTTATCTAAACAAGGATGTTCTACTTCACAAGCACACAGCTGCAGGTCACTTGAGTGTATTTACTCTTTGCCAATCTTCCATTATGTTCCCACAGTTAGGTCCAGGAAATGGTATGCCTATGTCTGGGAATGTAATGCATATTCAATTACTACTATTATTATATATTATTATCTCAACCCATGAGTTTTACTTTTTTTCCACCCCGATTCTCCTCTCAATCCCACTGTGGAGGACGGTGGGAGGTGAGGGAGTAGCTGTGCGGTGCTTAGTTTCTGGCTAGAGTTAAACCACAACACCAAGGAAAATAATATTTTAAACCAGCCTTTAAACAAGCCATTAAAGCAGTGCAATGTTTACCATTTTGTTGCTAATAATGAAGTAAAAGCCTCTGTTATAGAATGTTTTAACAGAGTGCTCAAAACCAAGATGTGGAGATATTTTACACCATGCAACAGTTTTTGCTACATTGATATGTTTATAAAGAGCTATAATCATAGCTTTCACAAAACTATTAGTCAGGCCTGTGGTCATGAACACTTCAAAACTCCATAGGGGTATGGAAAACTGTAATGTGGGGGTGTGTTTAAAATTAAAGTGTCTATGCCTCTGCCCAAAAAGGGGGCACACATGCCTAGAACAAGAGAGCTTTGAGAAAGGTACATGAAAGCACATGTTCTCAGATGAAACTTTCATCATAGTTGAAATTGTGAGGAGAAAGATACCTGTGTACCGCTTATTAGACTGTGATCATGAAGCAATTGAGGGGACATTTTGCCCTAAAGAACTTCAAGCAGTGAATTCTGAAGAGGACAAAATCTACAAAATTGGGATAACCATTGTTGCAAAAGGCAAAGGAAGAAAGAAACATCTGCTGATGAAGTGGCAGAAAATTTAACAGTTGAACAGAAGCTTCTCAATTCCAGGACATCTATTGATTGTCAGTAGAGCAGTGGAAAGAAAAAAGGATGACTGTCATGGTTAAGAACAGCAGTTATCACCATATACCCAATCACTGTGCTGGGGTTAAATCACCATGGAACTATACTCTATCCAACAGAGCACAGAGTATGAGCTCAGCAGAACGGAAATGGATGGCAAACTGTCAATGTCGACTCATACATTATACAAGAATAACAAGGATTAATTTGTGAAAGTAAAACCATCAAGGCTCAAGACACAAGGGGGCTTAGTTTCTGATAATTTTTTTTTACCTTTAATACAATAATGACTGAGCAGCAATCTGTCCCTCCCTGACAACTCCCCACAGTTTATATACTGGGCAGGATGTTCCATGGTATGGAATAGCCCTGTGGCTAGTTTAGGTCAGCTGTCCTGGCCATACTCCCTCCCAGCTTCTTGTGCACTCCCAGTCTACTGGCTGGCAGGGCAGGATGAGAAGTAGAAAAGATATGCAAGCACTGCTCAGCAATAACAAAAACATTCCTGTGTTATCAACTTTCTTTTCAGCATAAACCCAAAACAGAGCTATGTAGCAACTACTAGGAAGAAAATTAACTCTATCCCAGTCAGAAAAACAGGACAATGGTGGATATGGTTTTCCACACCATGTTACCCAGCAATGCCATCACCAGAATCATCCCACAAAACATCAACTTGATGTTTACTGTACAGGTGATGAGGTCCCTGGAGCTCTTGGGGAAGTGGTAAGTGAAGTTGGCAGAAAAACAGTACCAGCACAGCTGGAATAACATCAATGACAATGCCATCTTTGAAATAGGGCTGTAGGGCAAGACGTGACAGTATATTTTGTGAAAAAGCTATTATCTGTCCCTCTTCATGTTAATGGAGCATATGAACCATCTTATTAACTCCCCCAATGTAAGGTACTAGTAATATGACTCAACATTGCTGGCAGCACAGTCAACCACTGCCACCAAGGATTCTGCCTGTTGAAGGTGCTGTTGCCTTGCACTGCACGTCCCGCTGTCTCAGGATACACTGCCTCTGCCCATGCCTCTGGGCCCAGAGTCAAGGGGCTGCGACCCTCATGGACTTTTAGGGACTTTTCAAGACCCTCCTGGACCCTCCAGAACTTTCCAGGACCCTCCAGAGACGGTATTGGGCATGCGCCAGAAAGAGGAGGACAAGGGGAGGCACCCTCTCTTCTCTTTTTCGTCTTCCCCCCATTGGACTGGACGGAGCAGTGGAGCTCTCAGACAAAGTGACTGCCAGGGGCACCACGTGGACTCGTGGTGGTGACTATTGTGCCCTTCTCTCTCTCTTTCTTTCTCTGTCTCTGTCTCTCTCCTTTCATTTTCCTTCTTCCCTTTCTCTTTTCATGGTGGATCATTGTGAGCAAAATAAAGTAGTTTAGCACTTGACTCCATTTTGAGTCTTAATTCTGTTCCTGAGAATATACAAAACCTGATCACAGTAACTTGTTTGATTGGACATCACTCAGGAGTTAAGCCCAGTCGCCCCCAGCCACCCAGAATTGTCTGAGGTCAGTTGGAAAGCAAGGGGGTTTAACTTCTGCCAAATCAAAACCCAACAGGGGATCGTGACATTAAATTGGCGTCAGGGACAGGATTCTCGGAGAACAGAAAGTGCATAGTTACCCCATCTGCCCTGCTGTGAAAGATTTATGATGAATAAGACCTGACGTTATGGACTAAACGGCTAAATGGACTTAACGGGAATGTTAGGGGGGTGGCCTATAAACTGAGGGAATGATATACTTCTCTGTGTGTGCCCATATTTTTTCAGGGAGAGGAAATGTGGTGCTCAGATGTTGTATATTGTGAAACTAGGCATGATGTAGATGGTATAGAATAAGGGGTGAAATGTCCTGGTTTGGGCTAGGATAGAGTTAACTTTGATGAGGAAGTAGGAAGGGGCACAGCATGGGCAGCTGACCTGGGCTGGCCAACAGGTATTCCATACCATACTGACATCATGCCCAGTACCTAGAAGCAGGGAGCTAGTCGGGGGCGGGGCTTCGGGAGCACGGGCGGGGCTGCCGGTCGGAGGGGGGGGGTCGCGCCGGGTCCCGAGTGGTGAGCAGCCGCGGCACGCGCCATTCCTTTTGTATATTCCCCTCGTTTACTGTTAAAACTGTTCCTTTTCCCCCCTGAACCTGTTTCTTCTTATTGTTGTTCTATTAAACCGCTCTTATTTCAACCTACGCGGGTTTTTCCCCTTTTTCTCTGGTTCCCCTTCCCACTCCACCGGGAGGGGAGGAGTGAGCGAGCACCCTCGTGGCTCTTTGTTCCCGGCTGGGCAAAACCACGACAGTACAGAAGAGGTGGGCACAGGGTGGAGTGAAAGGAGGTGCTTGTGTTAGCAAATAAAAGCACATGGTGTAAACAATTAGTTGGAATAAAGCATCATCCATACTGTGTATGTAGTGATCTTGTCCCCTCAGCGGGGGTGAGCTGAGTGATCCGTGCGGGCAGCCTGGTGATGTTGCCGGTAGCGGCAACATATGGTGACCCCGACGTGATCAGTGGAACCCAGGACGTCTGCGGCCATGGCACAGTTGGAACAAGTGATTAAGGTACTTAAGGCGATGGCGCCTGATGTGGGCGAGCGGGTTCAATGCACGCCCACGGCCGTGTGCATCCTATGGATGCGGAGGCAGGGTGTGGTACGGGCACCTACAAAGTTATTAAGTGTCCAGAATTGAACGGCAGTGGAGGAGGAGATGTTACAGGATGCCTTAGCAGGGACCAAGGGGATGGATCAGCATCTTAAAGCGTGGGGGGAGGTTAAGAGGACTCTGACTAAGGCAGCAGAGGAGATACAGTTTTGGTTGTCGGCGCAGGAAACTCTCCGGGGGGAGGAGAGGAAAGCGCAGACAGAGGAGAGAGTTTGTAGTGATCAGGAGGCTCAGACGAGCGTGGAGATGGAGAATCTGGGAGCGCAGACGGGTCCGTCACTATGTGGGGACGCAGCGAGGAGAGTGAGGGGTGCGGCCCCGGAGCAGAGTCCCCGCGGGAATGTTGCTTCCCAGTCAAGTTCAGCCCGTCGGGTTACCCCTGGGACGAGTTGCAGAGGATGCGGGGGAGGGGGGGGATGGCCGAGCGGGCGGAGTCGGGCGGGGGTACGCCACAGGATGATCAGGGGAGAGTGGGGGGGCGCGATCCCGTGTTAGACTGGGCACCATCGGGCACACGAGGGGAGACAAAGAAAAATAAAACGCAGGAGAGAGTAATACCGGCTGCGCCGTCGGCGCCGGGAACGACACGGAGTGAGCCAGACCCCCCCCGCCCCTTCCATGCGCAGCCACCGCCGCCGCACAGCCGCTTCCCGCGCCCGTTAAGTTTCTCCGGAGTGCCCCCAACCCACCCCGCGTGCCGACTCCACTGTCCCTCACAGCCCTCACGGACCCCTAGGCTCACCCTTCCATCCTCAATCCAACGATTGTAAAAACTGTTGGCCGTGATACCATGCATTTTGCTGTAAATGTGATGATGAATAGTGGTTTTCTTGCAGTGGAAACTTTCTAAGGTGTTTTTAGGTGTCAGGAATGGAACTTGGAACTTGGCATTGAGTGACACATTAAAAAAAAAAAGGGTGAAGAAGGTTTATAAACAGTGATTTGTGTTTTGGACTCATTGGTAAGGGTAATGGCAAAGTTAATAACTGGGATTTGATAATTTCATGGTTATAAAGATAGGTTTTTCTGTTATGTTTAATTTTACTTGCAATACCAAAAAATTTTAGACAGAATGTGGATCCCATCCTGGGCGTGTATAAGTATCTGCTTTATTAACTCAGCTATGCAAATTAGGATGCTGGCTTAGCAAACTAATCAAACCCCAATAACATTAGGTGGCTTGATTAGTGATGTAAGTAGTATTAGACATACAACCTTGCAAAATAGAGCTGCTATAGATTTTTACTTTTAGCACAAGTGTAATAATTTTGTTTGTCAGCTGTGCTTTTTTTTTTTTTTTCAGTGTATAAAAAGAAGCTTACCAGGCATTAGCTGCTCAAAAAGAAAAAGGGGGAATGGTGGAGGAATTTCTGTGTGAAAGAGGCCACGGCCTGGTAACAGTGAACAACCCATGTTTTGAGAACTAATTTTCGGATTGTCCTTGAGCCTCTCTCCAACTGTGAGAAAAGAAAAAGAAAGAATGCCTACATAATAACAAGCTCAAGCAAGGAGGAGGCTGAAGCAGTATGTGAAACCACAAGGCTTATCGCAGAAAGCGCACCTGGCTTTTAGAGAAAGGACCAATTAGAAGTAGTATAAACATGCTAGTTTTGCTGCTGATTATTATGCTTGTTAGTAAAACTTGAGTTATGACTTAAAAAAAAAAAAAAAAAACACAAAAAACCCAAACCGAACTGTTTTACTGTGAGGGTGATGGAGCAGTGGAGCAGGCTGCCCAGGGGAATGTTGTGGAGCCTGCTCCCTTGGAGGTCTTCAGGACCCGCCTTGGCATATTCCTATGTGACCTGGTCTGGGTGAACCTGCTTCTGCGAGGTAGGGGGTTGGACTGGGTGATCTCTGGGAGTCCCTTCCAATCCCTAACATTCTAACATTCTATGATTCTATGATTCTATGATTCTATGATTCAGTGACCGATGGAGGCAGATATGAATGGGCTCCCCTAGAAACAAAAGTTGTGAAGGAGCTGCATGGCACTGTAAAGACACACGCTTTACAGATGCCTCATCAAAGACCAACGCAGAGGCAGTGGTGTGGAAACAGGGAGACAGATGGGAGCAAATCTTGCATATTCACACCACAAAATCGGTGCAATATCTAGAGGCTAAGGCTGTCGCCCTTGCCCTGGAGGCATGGCATTCAACGCCACTCAATATCATCACCGACTCAAGATTCTGAACTAGTTCAACAATGTGCATGAGCCATTTGTGCCTCCACCAGTATAGCAGACCTCATATTGAATGCCTTACAAACTCATGCTGCCTCCTGCTCTATTGTACACATCAACAGTCACAACAATTATCCAGGGGCTTTCACAGAATGTAACCAAAAAGCAGATGAAGCAGCGACACATGTATGGCCTATCTCTGCTCAAGAGGATTTCCTAGCGGCCAGACAGCTACACGCCTTTTGCATTGTGGAACGCGGGCTCTGCATCATCAGATCAAGAT